>NC_056723.1:7947939-8312791 GCF_018831695.1 Puntigrus tetrazona
TTTCACGCTATCCCAGAATCCTCTGCTCCTTCCTGTCGTCTGTCTCCCGTTCCTTCAGTCCAAGACCAGCAGGTAAAACACTGAGATTTATACTAATAACAGCAATTAGTTCAGCTCTCTTGTTTTAGACTGAACTCTATCTGCACAGACTGCTTTGAATCACATTTACAGAATATATTAGAATCTGTGAGTAATTCGCATTGAAAGGCGTTTTCCAATTGGTTGTAGTGCAGTGAAGATTCAGAAACACAGCTGAAGCACGATAAACACACAGATCGCTCTGAAATCAGACGTGTAGAGGTCCTTGACCCCTCCATACAGGTATTCAAGCTGCTAATAAACTGACCTTAACCGTGCATGTCATAAACAATTTGATATTTTGCCATTGATAAAAGTTATGTTTTCCTTCCTATCTCGTACAATTCTTAAAATTAATTGGTTTCTAAATGGGGCCAGTGTAAAAACGGTCACACATTTATTGCACGGTTTACGTTCTAAAATGAGCATGCTGCTTGAAAGAACAAAATCACGAAAGAACAAAATCCTTTTAAGACTTAAGATATGTTGCTTTTTTTTTTTTAGTCCTTATAGCATGAAGAAGTAAGATGATGGTTGAACTGATGATATTTCTGTATAGTATTTCTTATATATAGATAGAAATATGTCAAATGGGGTTTAAGTAAGGCAGTTTCTAAAAAAAAAAAAAAGAATGCATTTAATATTGTACGTTTGTTTACATTTTCATTTTTCCATTTAGTTATCTTTCTTGTCTGTATCACACTCCACTATGGTTTGAATATCTACTGCATTTCTTCTTCTTGTTTCCATTCTCGTCCCCTCCCTTCATTTCTTCACTGCTGATTGTCAGAGAACTGTGGGAAAGGTTTCTTCTGCTATTGGTGTTAAAGCAGCTACTCTGGCCATCTTATACGAGACCGATCATAGACCTAACAACCCTTTCACCCTCTCGCTGGTAAGCAGCTTCTGTCCTGGGACAAGATGATGTTTAGGAGATGAGGTTGTTTCTTGAAGCTAATCCGCTGAAGTCTTAAGAAGTACCCGGTGTTCTTGTTTATGTCTTTTTTTTTTATTGTCCCAACAAAGGTCTAGTCTGTATTGCAAAAGATACAGCCTCAGGATGTAGGCAAATGTCATGAGGTTTCCTTGTTTCCTATTGTAAACTGGTGTCTTCGAATCTTGTGATTTGTAGAGAATGCAAAAAAAGGCATGTTCTTTTGCTGATGGCCACCACTTTGGGACATTTTCTGTAGTTAAGAGAGTCTTTGTCCACAGACAGAGGCCAGAAGATGTGCGGAATATGGGGCGGTAATATCTATTTTTGTATCTGGCTAATCAAAGCACAAGCTTTTTGCCTTATTTTTCAGGACAGTGCCTCATGCTTTGGCTTAAGCATTGATTCACTGGTTTATTATTGTGCTCTTTTCATATTGTGTGATTTCACTGACCTGCTAACTTAAACTTGTGATATTTCACTGTAGTTCCTAGCTGGTTTTGCCCTTATTTTCTCACTGAAATAGCTGATCAATATGCTAATAATATGGCAAAATAGAGCATGCCATATGGCCCTTAAAAAATATATATATATTTTATATATATATATATCGTACGAATGACGTACACCTAACCATGCCCCTAAACCTACAGTCACACGAATTCGAGTGACTTAGCCACCTTGTAAAATACGTATGAGTCGGTTGTGAGTGTGCTGTATTAGAACAATGTTCTAACAGCAAAATGTAGGATGTCTTTGATCCCTCTTCCCGCTGTTGAATGGCTGACGTTGCGTTTCAGACCAGCATGCGGAAGGAGTTTCCCCCGGGCCTGGGCGGCAGCGACACCTGTCACTTCTGTAAGAAGCGTGTGTATATAATGGAGCGGCTCAGTGCAGAGGGATACTTCTTCCACAGGGAGTGTTTCCGCTGTAACATCTGCAGCTGCACGCTGCGGCTGGGAGCTCATGCCTTCGACTCCAACCAAGGTTTGTTAGCGCGAGGTCGCCTTTATAAGGCCATTTTTGTTCTGTAGACTGCTACACGTAGCATGACGTGTTAAACGGCATAAAATGATTAACTTGCGTTGTTTTCTTGCAGGCACTTTTTACTGCAAGCTGCACTTTTCTCAGAGATCGAGGCCTCAGAGGCATCGAAGAGGAGAGGTAACGTTAACACATTTTATTAAACGGATGTGGTTGACCAATAAATTAATCAGCTATAAAGTTTAGAATTAGTTATACATAATTTTACAATAATCAAGGTAATATAGATTTTGTCGAAAACTTGTCATATACTCTTAATATCTAAAAAGTAGTAATGGTAATAACATTAATTGTGTATAAATGTTGTTATTTACATCATCATTATTAAATCACACAGATCAACGGAGTCAGCAGGCCCTCATCCAGCGATAGCTCAGATTACACGGCCACCAACGGCCTCCGTGGCCCGTCCTCAGGTACCCTGACTTCCCTTATTAGGAAACGTCTGCACTGGCCACTGCACGTGGGCCGCACACTATTTGGTACGCCCCGCCAGCTTGCCCGCTGGATATATAAGGCGGCCCGGGCCGTAGGGCTACACCTCAGAGAGCGCCAGGAGGACTATGTATTCCTTTATGAGCTACTGAGTCTGGGTGTGCCTTTCATATACGTGCTGCATGAGATGACGGGCCAGATGAGCCGAGAGGCCATCGCTCCCTCCCCAGTGAGCATGATCCGGTCAGTCGAGCCGTACTCCTAGGGTACTGCTGGACTGATGAGGGAAGGGGCTTCTTAAACTCTGTAGACCGGGCCAGTCCCTTACATTGACATGCTTAGTTTATTGCTTTATAACATTAGTTATTTCCCAGTACCTCTGACAGAGTTCTGTAAATTTAGTTTCTTTCTCAATTTTAATCTTCTTAAAGGGACAGTGCGCTCTAACCTCGTGTCATTCCAAACCTGTATTACTTAAGATATTTTAATGATAAAAGTGTGCACATGCAACGAAAATCAGAGCGGTCCAATGTTATTTTTTGGACCCCGTTGAATTTCATTGTATTGACGACAAACATCATCGACATGCATCGAAAGTATGTTATTTTGTGCTCACCATATGAAAATAAGCCATACAGGATTGGAATAACACAAGAGGGAGAAACTGATGAAAGAATTGTTCATTTCGGGTGAACTGTCCCTTTCAGAAGCAACTACGGCCCTACAGGGTTTAAGAAATGTTCAGTGTTTGTAAACATTCCTTTGTTTGAAAATGAAAAAGATCCAAAGCTGACAAACCTAAGAGAGCACTTTACTGAGAAGGGTTGTGCCGCTTCATCCTAACTGCCTGAAACTGCCGGTTAACGTGACTGCGACGTTAAGGTTTGCATCTCCCTTTGTTTAATGTGCAATGGAAATGCCAAACAGTATTAAAATGCCTTTTGACGACTTTGTTAATGAGGAAATATGATCTGCTTTTTGTTTTCTGTTGTTAAAATGTTTACTTTTTTTTTTTTTTTTTTTTTTCTTAGTTTACAGCCTTTTCGACAATCTAGATGTAGCTTATAACCAAAACTGTTGTTGTTGTTGTTTTTTTACTTTGTGATGTAATGCATATAGTCTTTGGTCAAATGCATCATATTCTGCATTGATTTCTAATGTAAAAGTGGAGGAAATGTCCTTCGGTATCACAGTGAATAGGGTACCTCCAATTGTTTAAACAAACAGTATTCAAACATTCCACTTAATGTGTGATGTAAAGCTTTAAAAGTGTATTTCTTTTGTTTGTTTTCTTGCACTGTCATCAGTGTTTAAGTGTACTGAACATGCATAATTACAGTTCTGGAAAATTCACCTTTTGATTTTAGTGCTATTTCTCTCACAATTTCCTTTTTTCTCTTCATACTTCATTCTTTTCATCCTTTTCTACATCATACATAGTCTGTTTCAAGTTTCCAATGCTCCAACCTCTGATTGGCTGAACCGTGAGAGCAGGAACGCGATTGGCCTGCATGGGTCAGGTGATCAGGTTGTTTGGCTTTGCGCTGGCTCCCTTAACTATAACGTTAACCCCACTATTGTGAATGCAGCATGGGTCTAATGTATGAACATTTCTTATTAGATATCCCAAACATTGCCGTCCTTCAGCGAAAGACGGCATTACGTTTGTTTGTACCCGAGCTAACGTACTAACAGAAGTGCACTTGTATGCTTGACTATCCCAGCATGCTTTTTAAATGCACCGGTTTTTCTAGCACACGGCGCCCCGAAAAGTAACCTCCCTTTTTTTGTTTCTCTCCGTGTTTGTCCTCTCTGTTGCAGAGGCTGCTTTACTATCCCAAACCCATGTAAGAGCACTCTCTTGTTCCTTTTCCTAAAAACAAACTGAGGTCGTCCTATAAGAAGACTTAGCTTTGCACAATTTTCTTTAAAAAGTCCTTTAAGGATTGATTTTTTTTTTTTTTTGTAAATTTTAGCTTACTATTTCTCTGTATATTTCACAGTAAAAGACTGTTTCTGCTAATTTATAATATTTAAATCATGTACGTATAAAATAAATGCATTTTTAACTCTAAAAGTTTGTTTCTGCCTTTTTGTCTGCCGGTTCAGTGAGCTTCCTGTGTAACCCCCAGTGAATATGTATTTGTATTCATCAGTGCAACTGCCAAGCTAATGTTATCAAATGTAACACAACTATCACAATTCAATAAAGGCCACGATATACCCATAATTCACAAACATAACCCCCGCCCACTCCCCTTTTTTTTTTCTCTCTCACCTTTTGCACTTTTTAACTTCACATACACGTTTTAAAAGCATTGGAACTGCAACAAACCATTTTTAATGAATATTTTTCGAACATACATCATACATCAGACCCATTTTAAATGATCTAAATTCCTTTTATGGTCAAACTCAACTTGGTTCTTTTGGGTCTTTTCTATCCTGTCCTTTTTATCTGCTTTTTGTAGGTGATTGCACCGCCTCCTGTTTTGAACTCAAATAATACAAAATAATCTTTTTAATTCTAAATGATAAATTGTGTAATACTAGTACTGTCAAACGATTAATCATGATTTATTGCATCCAAAATAAAAGTTTTGGTTTAAGTAATATATATATATGTGTGTGTACTGTGTATTTATTATGTATATATAAATACAAACACATACATGTGTATATATTTAATGAAATATATATATATATATATATATATATATATATATATATATATATATATATATATATATATATATATATATATATATATATATATATATATATATATATATATATATATATAAAATCAGTACACAAACAAAAACCATCATTTGAATGCAATTAATCATTTGACAGAATTATTTTATTTATATTTACATATAAATTTTTATATAAATTTATATTCCTTAAATTTCCAGTCTCCCATGAGGGTTGAATTTAATTTGTACGTATCCATTTTACATGTGTGTGTGTGTGTGTGTGAGAGAGAGAGAGAGAGAGAGAGAGAGAGAGAGAGAGAGAGAGAGTGAGAAGTACAGGGATAAAATGAATGGGGAAACTCTTTTGGATACTTTGTGCTCTTTAACTCATTTGTTACACAAAAAAACAGTAATGACTGCAGTTTTTAGCAAATACATGAATGACTATCATAGTGTGCTAAAGGGAAAGAGAGCTAAATAGTGAGGGATAGAGGCTATTGAAAAACGCTAATCAAAACAGACATTCATATGGAGAGTGTCTCAAGGTTATAATGCATTTAACACTAATAAAAAGATGAGAAATTAGTTCATATTTAGCCGAGTGTTCAAACATACTGTCATTGTATGAAAGCTTTCAATAACCTTATACTGTCATTCAAACAGGAATTCGGCTTTTACGAGCCATTTAATTCAAGTGATCAACTAAAGGCCATGAAACATTTTACGAGTTATAAATTACTTAAAAGTTCCTTTTCAGGGATATGGGCAATAACAGTAATGTAAATTCAAACAAGTTATTATTTGTTGCTGTACTGCTGAAATACAGACATTAAGGTACACCCTGTACTAACTTCTGAAGATGGAGAGCGTGATAGCAGGGTCTGGTTTATGAATTCAGTCTCATGTGTGTGTGCGTGGACCCCGCAGGAGCCGAATCAGACTCCAGATCTCCGAATGACCAAAGCGGTTCATCGAAGCCCAGTGCCCCAGCTGAGAGTGCAGAGGCGCAGGCCCTCTCAGACTCAACGGAGGTCATAAACATGAGGTTTGAACACGACGTTCGCTTCAAGTGTTAATGACTAAAAGCTTGTTTACACCAAGCTCGGTAACTATAAAGATAACAATGCCAGCGTACACTATAGTCTTAACTTAATTAGATATTAGCGTCAGCGCCAGGGAATGATATCGTCCGTTCATGCGCGTCTGCCGCTTTTAAATTCTCCAGCTCGCGACAGCAGGATGAATTCTGATTGGCTGTCAATGTTTGTATCGTTTATCGTTCTGAAAGTGATTCCAATAATGCAGTTTCTCTGTGCCTTTATTGTTAGTCGTGCTGTGTGCCGTTCCGTAATACTATATCTTTATTCTCTTTATAGTTATTGTGCTTGGTGTAAACACTTTTTATTTAACTTATGATGAAAACTCTACAAGTGTTCTTGAGCCATTTGAGAGAGATTTCTACATTAGTTAGAAATGACTTTAATAATAATTGTATTATTACTGTACTGTTTTAATATTATTACACAAATAATAATTAAGTGTAAAAGCTACAAAGATCCTGTCTAATACTTTCTTTTGCGTATTTTGGGGTAGCGAAGTCAAAGATTCATGTACAAAGCTAGATCCTGCAGATCCTGCACCTGCGTGTCCTGATTCTCCACTGCAGAAAGGTCGGTCAAAACCTAAGTCGTCCTCATGTTTTAACAATGTCACAGGATCTCATATTTATGTCTTTTACAATGGACCCGAATCGCATTTGGACACTTGTCAGGAACGTTTTTATATATGGATGGCCTAAATGTCTTGCACTATTAATTAGTGGATTGATTCGCAGAGTTTCCTGCTTTGATTTCTGTCTGTTTTTCGAATGAGGTTAAGGAGTGGCAGTCAAAGCCAGACTTTCCCGTCGACTGTATATTATTTTTGGCTCGTGGATGTGTCTCGCGGTGGGCTGAACATTTTGTTTCGGTCGCACATGTAGCTTGTCAGACAACAGCTGTTGGTTTTGTTTGCTTAGCTTGTCTTTATTGGCTATTGGCTGAAAACACATTCCAAGGTGAAACAATGAATGTACGTTGAAACGTCGCATTATGTATATTGAAATAAACTGCTCTTAAATGATCAATGTCACTTTAAGCGCTCACTCTGATTTCCTCTTTTCAGCAGTAAAACGGTCCACGGCCAAAGGTGAAATTACCAACAAAAACAACCTCTGGAGAAAGAAAATCCGATCCAGTAAGTATCATTCACTCTCCCGTGAATAAAACCAACAATACGGCAACCTTCAAAGACACGACAGAAGTGTTTTTCCTTCACGTTGAGCCCGTGTCGTCAAATCTTATTTCTAAGTTGAGTTCCTATGAACGATTTATTTATCCGCTCAAGGTTAATAAATGAGTCTCTCCCACTCTGCGTCTCGAGTGAACATGCTGAATGATTCAGCCTTGCTTATTGTAGCGCCTGTGATGTCAGTTGCCACATGTAACTAATCTGAATTCATTTGTTAATCCTGACTGGATTAATATCAAGCGTCATACATGAACTATTTATAAAAGATAACGCAGCCTTTGGTCGCCTGAGCACATGTGCTTTATTAACTAGAGCTCAGTTTCCTGGTATTTTGCAGTGAAAGCAAAACTCTAAAGCAATTTTTACCAATGGCTATATATCATATACATTGAAATTCAGAGGCAAACTGCTATGTGTCGTTTGTTGGATGCTGGTCATATCCTCTCTCTCACCAGAGGGCGCTGCTGGTCTGTTTCACAGATACTGTTTGAGTTCATACAAAAGCAATTAGTACAGGGCAAACATTTTGATCTTTGCATAAAGTTAATTCCAGCTCCTTGCTGCAGTCAAAAACGCAATTTAGCCATCATTCGCCCTGTCGGATTCCTTGCAAGTATAACTTGGCCAGTATTATATGTGACCCTGGACTATAAAACCAGTCAATTAAATTTTTTAATTTATTTGTACATCTGAAAGCTGAATAAAAAAGCTTTCCATTGATGCGTGCTTTGTTAGGTCAGGATAGGTTGCAAAAAAAAAATTTGTCCAAGTGAAGTCATTGGCAATGGGCAATATATGCCTATTTACGATAGGAAATGTACAAAATATCTTCATGGAACATGATCTTTACTTGATACCCTAATGACTTTAGTTCTCCAGGGTCACACATTAATTCCAAGTGAAACTGAATACTGAATTTCACTATTTTAGGTTCTAATATAAAAAAAATGACAGATTTCTCAGCATGGAGTGTGTCATAATATTATTACTATTATGAGATTTAACCACAATCATGAATAAATGTATTAATGAAAAAATATAAATATTGTGCTGGTGATTTTTACAGATAGATATTTTGAAGCTATGTAGCCGTTTCTCTACATGGAGAAAGTAAATATTATTAGAATTTGTTCATTCATGTAATTTTTTTTTCTCTTTTAGTTTATTTTATTATTTGTTGTTATTATTATTATTATTATTATTATTAATTAGAACGGCGGTCACTTATCAAAGCCCTTTGTGGCATCATTTCCTCACACAGCTCTGCCACTCGTTCTGATAAAGAAATTTCACCGTGGAAAACAAGACGATAAAACCGAAGCCCTCGCAGAGGAAGATGGAGACTCAGACTTCGAGGAGATCCATGAATCTGTAAACTGATTTGCATTTACTTTTTAATATAACATCCTTTTCTAACCCCAAATGATCAGCTAGCTGTAATTTGTCTGTCATTCTGTTAACACTTCTTCAATCACAGTATCCTTGAGCTGTTAAAGATCTTGTCTTTTCTCAAACAGCTGTCCACAACAAAGACTGCAACAGCGACTACAGAGTCTGACTGCCCCCTAATGGAGGACAAGAAGTCAACACCCATCCAAGAGATCCCAAAAATCCCTCTATATCGCCCACATTTTCCTCCCGAATCCCCAAAGCCCATCACTTCCTCTCCAGAGCCCGTCATCAAAGCCGATGCCTCAGAGGCCAACTCCCTCAGCCCCAAGAAGAAGCTCACGCTGTCTTTATCTGAAAAGGAGAAGCTGCTTAACTGGGACTTAGCCGCTTCTGGAAAGCCCTCGACTTCTGCAGAACAACAACGGGACAGAACCTCAACGAGTCCTCCAGATGATCAACCAGGAGCAGAAGTTCCCCCAAGGTTCAAACCAAGCCGTCCTCAACCTGAACCCACTCCTCCGCTCCTGGGCTTCCAGCAGTGGGCCAACAGTCTCCGGAAGTCCTTCTCCGCCAGCAAAGGAAACAACCCTGTGGTCCTCAGGAGGAACAGACCTCTGAAAGCCAGGCCCTTGTCTGAGGGCTCCTTCAACCTCAGTGGCCTGTTTAACAGCAGCATTCAGAGCAACCAGGACGAGGAACACAGCAACACAACTACCAGTGACAGTCAGTCCAGGGCGAGGACAGGAAGTGAGCTCACCACACTACTGGAGCAGGTGGCTCTCAGCTCCAAGACCCACAAGGGCACAAAAGATGACATGGCCTCCTTACCGCCCAGGAAACTCAATTTCTTCTCCTCTCTGCGCATTAAGAGGAACGAAGGAGCAGATCAGAGGAAGGGAGACAATCAAAAGGACATCTTGACCATTCTTTCCAGGTTCAGAAGCAAAGGTAATTGCAGCTTTAAAGTGCTTTAAATTGCTATATTAAAATAGTAAAAAATAATAGCATAAAGCACAAAACATAATTTCACTACTTCGTTCTCCATTTTCTAAGTTTTGATGCCATGTGCGGTTTGCGTGTGTTAACTTCATTGTTATTATGTACAGTAGCACTGTTATCTTATGTATCATAATCTCCCGCTGGCTTTCATTATATTCCCTGCGTGCAATATTCAGGTAACTGTGGAACACGCCACTTTAATCTTGTGTTGTATCAAACATCTCTAGAGACCAAAGTAGGGAGAAAAGAATCACATAAAAACCACATTGTTTGCAGTACAATGTTTTGATGGCACAGTGATACAGTTTAATGAATGTCATTTCAAATAATGGATAATGATGAGCTGCTTCATGTATATTTACATCATAATCAGCATAACATTTCAATATTTGCAATACACTTTTTTTCTTGGCACCTTTACTGTATTTTTAGTCTACTATCAGTGTTTTATTGCATTTTTATATATATATATATATATATATATATATATATATATATATATATATATATACACACACATCAGTTATTGGTCCATTTGAATAACTTTTAATTTTTATCAACCAATATTGTTTATATATTATTATAACAAGTACCACTGTTATTATTATTATTATTATTATTATTATTATCGTAAATTCTTATCAGCTGTATTTATTTTATTTATTTATCTATATATGTATGTGTTTTGATACTGACTCATAAATCCCTAAGTCTATAGTATGCCTTGAGCTAAAAAAAAGCAGTTATTATTATCCTTATAAAATTAGTTTATTTATTGTATTTTAACATTAACAATTAAGTGTGGTTTTTACATTATTTTAAAATCCCTTTTTTTTTAAATGTGCCTGTGTGTCTGTTATTTATTTACTTTGTGCATTTATTTTGATGTTAACTCATACATCCATAAATGATCAAATATTCCCTAAGCTAAAATAAAAATGTACACTATTATTATTATTATTGACAGCCTATATTGGGTGTTTGTTTTTTAGTATTTACAGATACATTTCTTTAGTAATAAAGATTTTTTTTTTACTGTTGGTGGTTTGTATCCACAGCGTCTGCTCAGCAACAGCAACAAGAGTCCAACTCATCTAGCGAAGAGGAACAGGAACCAGACACACAAAGAGTAAAAGCTCCCCCACTTCTCTTCACGAAACACAGCTAATGATATTCCAACAATTTCTTCAAATCTTCTACACATTCAAGCACAGCCCTAATACGAACTGTCAATTTTTTGTTTGCTATCTGCTTTAAAGACTCACACTGGCACCTCACAGAAGAAAACAGCCGTCCAACAAACCAAGAGAGATCAGGTCAAAAGACTTCACCGGGCTCAGGTAAGACATATAGCTATAGATTGCTAACGTAATGTCAATAATAGCATTTTAAGGACATTTCCAGAGGGAGGTATTCCTGTAAATTGTCTGCAATGTTTACACATGTGAATTTGATATATTCCAGTTACTTAAGGCACACTGTAATTGGCAGGTAATCCAAAGACAGCTGGAAGAAGTTGAAGAGAAGCAGAGAGTTCTGGAGGAGAAAGGTGTGTCTCTGGAGAAGATCCTCCGAGGAGAAACTGGTATGGCACGTTCTAACACAGTCACACGTTATTACATCTGGAAATATATTATTTAAAGTGCCTCATTATCAGTCCTATTGTCCTTACATGTCCCCCATCTCCACCCACTAGCTCTGACTGTGAGAAATATTTTTCGCTGTGATGATTTGCAACCTTATTTCCACAAACTTTTTAAATTCAGATTATTTAAAGGGGTGTTTATTTTATGTCACGGAGAAAGTCACTTACGTCTTTTATGTCAGTTGCTGACAGCTATAAGCAATTTTGTCAGAATGTTGCTTGGGCATTTTCCCAGTATTGATTGGGTGACAAAGTGCCCTACCAAGCGAGAAATATTTTTCAATGAAAGCTGTCACAGAAATAAGAATGAGTAATTTAAAATTCTATAAATGTTAACCAATGAAAGTCCATTGTTTTTATGATTCCACAAATTATTTTAAATTCAGTATTATATCATTATAGAATTTATTGTGTTTTTTGGGGGGTTTACAACCTTGTAATCAGCCTGTTTATTTCATGTCACGGAGAAAGTCACAGGGAGTGACTTGACAGGGCGTCTCTGTTGACTTCTTCTCTGTTGTTCTTAGATTGATTTGAAAATGAAAAACCAAGATGAGGTAACTTTTAAGCAATTTTGTCAGGTCATCGCACCATCCGTCGTTTTTTTTATCTGTGACACCATTGTTGCTTGGGCATTTTCCCAATGGGTGACAAAGTATTGAGAATGGGTGAGAACACTGTCCCTACTGTGAAACATGGAGGAGGCTCTGTTATGTTCTGGGGCTGCTTTGCTGCGTCTGGCACAGGGTGTCTTGAATCTTTATATATATATATATATATGTACTATATATATATATATATATATATATATGAGCCCTACCTATCCTATATAGGATATATATATATATATATGGGCCAAAATATATATATATAGGAAGCGTTTGATTGCAGTGATTGCCTATATTAAGTTAGGGGTACCAAAACAGTTTATTTTTTTAATAATTTGTTACATTGAAAAACAATGTCTGAAACATTTTAAAATATTACTTTTGTCAGATTAAAAAGTACATACTTTCATTGAAAAAAACCAACAATTTTGTCCATATATATATATATATATATATATATATATACACACACACATATACACATACATATTATATATATATATATATATATATATATATATATATGCATACACATATATATATATATATATATATATATATATATATATATATATATATATATATATAAATATATATGTGTGTTATGTAGTATGTATTTTTAGATATTAATAGTTATTCTGTTTTTAATGTTTTTAATGTCTTTTTAATGTACAGTGATATTTGTACATAATTTATAAAATACAAAATAAAATACAAATATAAAATATAAAATACATGATACTTGTGCAAAATGTAAAACGCACAGTACATTTAAATTTTAATATCTAATTTTCATAGTTTTTATTGTATTGTATTGTATATGTTGCATTTATTTTTGTATTTTAATATTTTATTTTTAAATCACTTTTTTTATAATTATAACATTTTAAATTAATTACAAAATAAATAACTAAATGTAATTATTATGTTTTATGGAATATGTGTTGTCAATGTATTGTGATTGTCCATAGAAAGATTTTAAGCCAATACTACATCAGGACTAACCCCTGGATCCATGTACACATGTACACAAAGACAACCTGCAAATAAGCTGCTGTCTTATTGTTTGACCTTTTTTTTTTAGAGGGGGAAATTAGAGATTCAAATAATAGTGATTTGCATTCGAACTAAATGGCCATTTAGAGTCAAAATTATGTTGAAATGACTGCAGAGGTAATGGGTTCTGTAAATAGACAGAGAAAGGGAAAAGTGCCTCCAAAATGAGCTGAAAATGTGATGTTTCATTATTTTGGTGAATGTTGATCTGCGTGGGGATTATTAAAGGCAACAAGTCTTTCCGAATGAAAAACGCCAAATCACAGCAGCCTTTTAACATACTGCATAATGAGTTTATAATCATATTTTGAAAGCTCTGAGCTTTAATTATAAAGACTGTAAATTGAATTTTAACATCTCCTAGAAATTCACTTCTGCTTCATCAGAAATTCATCTTTTGACATCCTACAACCAAGACGGGCATTGCTAGGCATTAAGAAACCAAATAAAACTACTAGCAACGGCAAAGATGGAACTTTGCTCCTAGATTTATAGTTGAAGGCTGCCATAGTATTAATGCATAAAGCAAGAAAACGCATTGCTTTAAGTGTGTCATGTGACATCTTATTCCTGGCCTTGTTTCGTCAAAGTACCTCTCTCTCTTTCACAATGCTGCAAGGATGCAGGCAGCATAGAAGACGTCCCTTTTGTGAAGTGGACAGCAAGGATACAGTGTTTCTTCTATCAACAGACTTCATTGAGGGCAGCAGAATGCTATTAATAAATACATGGGGGCGAATCTTTTGTGACGGTGCACTTTGACCTGCCAGAATCCATTGTTTGGCATGTTTACGTGTCTTTGTGTGGATAATTGTATTAAGATGAGGGGCTGTGGGGTGCGCTTTTTTGTTGAATAGCTTCTTTGTTAACTGACATTTGCGGCCTCCAAATGGATAGAGAGTTGGAGTATGTTGTAGACAATGCTCTGAAACTGTCAATGTGGGAGACTCGAACGCTGTGGCACTATGGGAGACTATTAGCTAAATTATAGTAGTATTTTGCTTTTGTTTGACTCAGAAGTGTTTAATTATTATATTATTATAGCCCTAAAATGATTTGAATTTGATTTGAACAATTAAAGAGCATGCACAAAGTTTCCAAAGTCAGAGAAAATCTCGAAATATCAGGGATTTTCAAACAGGCCTCGAAAAATGAAGTCGTCATGGGATGTGTGTGTATATATATATATATATATATATATATATATATATATATATATATATATATATATATATATATATATAAAACGATAAACTGTATCCACACATGTAAATATTTTCAAAATATATACTATATGTATACATTTCTAATAATATAATTTAGATATAAATCTAATATATTATTATTTAATATAGAAACATGACATATTTTTTGCGGCACAATATATACATTTGTTTACATGTATATTTTAAAAGTTTACATTTTTGTGTCTGGAAGCGACAGGAGCTTGGGACTTGAAGTAATATCAGTTTCTGGCACCATCACATGACAGGAGTCATATTTTTCCCGTTACAGATTTCAGCGTTCAGTAAATTCAGGCTGTCTTGTCGTGTTCACAGGCGACGACTCCACCGAAGAGACCGCGCTACTGCAAACCTGGTTCAAACTGGTCCTGGAGAAGAACAAGCTGTCGCGATACGAGTCTGAACTCATGATCTTGTAAGTACTGTGACTCTTAGGGTTTGTTAATCAAGGTTTTTAGACATGTCTTACACATGCTCCTGTCTCTAGTGCTCAAGAACTGGAGTTGGAGGACACTCAAAGTCGACTACAGCAAGACCTGAGACGACGAATGGACACTGAAGGTGGGTTTGTTATGATACTAACACGCAACTCATTTTTCTAATTTAATATATTTCTTATTTAAATGTTGTTGTTACTAATTATTATTGATGTTCAACTATTAATATTAATTATTTTTATTAGCAACTGAAAACAGTTTTTGCTAATATATTTTTTTGTATAAACCGTACAGCAAAATTGTATTAATTTAGTTTTTATTTTGATCAATTTAATGTGTCCTTGCAGGAAAAAAAAAGTATACATTTATTATCATTTTTACTTTTTAAAACCCACTTAAACCCAAACTGTTGAATGGTAGTGTATTATAGTTTCCACAAAAATATTCAACATTGATGATAATAAAAATGTGTGCCGTCAAATGATTAATCACAATTAATCGCATGCAAAATACATTTTTGTTAGCATAATATTTGTGTGTTCTGTGTGTATTGTTTATATAACTACACTATATTTATATTCATATAATTTATATTATCAATAAATATAATTAATATAATCAACGTATTTATATAAACACATTAAATACATTTATTATGTAAATAAAATCTTTTATTTTAGACAGAAATAATTAATCATTTAATAGCACTAATTAAAACAGAAAAACATTAAATGGTCTGTAGACCAACTTTCAGATATCCAATTTTGTACTGGATTGGATAATTGGTTGTTAGAGTGATACAATATTGTAAGTGGTGGCGCATTTACTTGTAAACAGGAATTGATAGCTGCTGAGGAAGGTGATAGTGTCTTCATTTGCAAGTCAATGGTTGGTCCCTCAGCCTCCGGCAAACACAAGTTTTATTTTAGATGGTGGTGAAGCTCACAATTTACCAGAGAGACGCATGCGGCGTAAAAGCCTGTTATTATATAATGTATTTTATGTTATTCAGCGTGATAAAACCTTGTTACGCGGGCAATATTTTACCTTATTAGTGTCTCTTTGTATTCCTTCCATTGGCAGACTGCGAGAAGAGTGCGAGTGAGCTGGTGGAGGAGCAGAGCCTGCTGGTGGAGATCATGAAGGTGGTGGAGAAGAGAGACAAGCTGGTGAGCCTGCTGGAGGAGCAGCGGCTCAAGGAGAAAGCCGAAGACCGAGATCTGGAGAGCATGGTTCTCTCCAGGGGCTACGAGTTCCACTGGACCTGAACTTCTCAAAGCTTGCTGCAGTGACCTGCAAGAAGAGCTACTTTAGAGAGCCTCATTCGAAGAAACCAGTGCTTGTTTAATCAGACCCAGCCGAATGCTGCCTTGTGTGTTGCTGAAAAGAAATAAACCAAAACCAAAACGCGTGCCTCTTTGTTAACTGAGAACGGTGAATGTTAGATTTCAAAACACGTTTCACAGCCGATTTCTATGGTTAAAGCTGTTTTTCTTGTTTGATTTATCTTTTGTTGAAACCCTTAATGAACGCTTGTTCCGTTTATCAGCAAATATTCCAATAGAGGCCAAAGTTTAACGGCGGCGATAAAGTGTGTCTGTTGAGTATTTGTTTGTCTCTTAGTCTTGCGATGAACGCGATTTCTTAATTGATCTTAAACTGATGCTGTTTTTAAAGTAAAACCATAATTTTTTTCAAGAATCAAGATGTGCTTAAGATGGAGTACAAAGGGCTCTGGTTTTATTTTTGTCTGTCTGTTGCCTTGTGTAATTTATTTAATAAATGCAAAAACAATGAATGGACTCTTAATTGTCTCCAGAAAAAAAAATCAAACATATATAATTTTGAATGTTTAATTTCTGTAAATGTACACATGATAACACTGAAAATAATAACGTTTTTGAGTGTGTTTTAAGATTCTGTATAGTATAAAATACAATAAATACAAATTTTAGTCTCTACATATACCAACATACATTAAGTATAAATAATTCAGCAAAATGTTTTTAAAAAATTTCTATACATCAAGATACAAAATATTAACATTTGAAAAGTATAAAAATACATTTTCATTTAAAATATTAAATGGTAAAAAAAAAACAAAAAAAAAACGTAATTTTTATTTTCTTTGTTTGCACTGTTTTACATTCGGCACTTAATATCTCATGGCAGTACTAATAAAATTGACTAATAAAACAATATTTCCAGCTCACTACGAAAAACTTTCTGAGCAGACTCCCTTTGGAAAAGAGGGTGGGATCAAAGGACAAGGGAAGCACGTTTTAGAAGGCTGGGCAAATAGCTGGAATTCCGTTTCCGTTCCTGTTCCTGGGATTTTACTCACTCCCTCAGCGGGGGAAATCGCGTATTATTTACACTTTTCTGACCTTGATCGTTTGTTTGAACCGATGGCGTCTTCCCCGCAGAAATCTCCGTCCTCTCCAAAGTCGCCAACTCCAAAGTCTCCGTCCTCCAGAAAGAAAGATGACTCATTTCTGGGCAAACTTGGTGGGACTCTGGCCAGGAGAAAAAAGGCGAAAGAAGGTAGCGAAAGAGTTTAAAACGCTGTATTATTTACGTTTTAAATATCAAACAAACGAGCCGGTCATGGCGGTTTTGATCTGAAGTCCTCAAGTTAATGCACAACTTCTTCAGAAGTCTGAAAAATTCCCTCCTCCAACTGTTTGGGCGCAGGGGTACGTTTATTCACACGGTCAGCATCTCCATCCCTCGTATGTACTTCAAAACCCGAGAAAAAACGATAACGGATGTTTTAATGTGGCGAGAATTGTAATGTTTACATTCCAAAGTTTGTGCGGTTTTCTAGCGATGTTCGATTCGGCGGCGAATCGTTCTTTTGAGTCGGATCTTTTTAATAAACCGCTTTACATAAGTGGTCTGAGCGATTCGTTCGCGTATCGAACTCATTCGGTTCTCGCTGTTCTCAAACTCAGCTGAATCGATTCGTTGAATCGAGAACGGTTTCTTTTGATGTCCATCTTGTAGGGCTTTTTTGAGTAGCACAAGTAGTACAAATAAATGTAAGGTAAAAAATATATATATGGGGTTTTTCTCATTAAAGGGATAAAAAAAAAGTGTCTAATCATTTACATCATAACCCTTAAGTTGTTCCAAACCTGAGTTTCTTCTTTCTATTGTGCACAAAAAAGATGCTTTGAAGAAAGTTTTAAGTTTTAATCCCTAACCAGTTGACGGTAGCCATTGACTGGCACTGATGAACTGGACTGTACATTACTCAATGACCCACTGACGTCGAAGACATGTCACAATCACGAATAGCTGTTCAGTTAAGACTTTACCTTTTAGTAAGAGATTTGTTTGTGTGTGTGTGTGTCCCACCATTTTGGCAAATAGCACTTAAAAGTATGCACCTCGGAGACATGATTATACAAATCTCTCAAAGTATTTAACCACACCTAAAAATGTCTGAGTCATCAAATCGTTCTGACAAAAACCTCAAGACTACAGTCTCGAGAAACGCTAATCAGCCGTTTATAGACCTGAAATCACACGTTGGCACATTGTAAAGTGTTCTTGAGCGCTGTCTTCAGCTTTGGCAATGTTCTTCTTACCATGTAAGGTATTAGTTCTGCTTTGGGCTTAAGATTGTACAGGAATGAGAGCCATCTCGGCGTTAAAACAAAAACAGCTGCGGCTCTAGGCTACGATATGCAATAATCCTGACAAGTTATAGCGAGCCGCATCCTTAACAAATAAAAATATATTAGTCTTGTTGTTGTAGTCTTATCCAGGGTAAGTAAATTAGGCGGTGTGCTTCTGCCCATTACGTTGGAGTGTTTCTTCTGGGTTCGCACGATTCCCAGAGTGCACTTCTGCAATGATTGCGTGGCGTCCATCAGTACTCGCTAGGCTGAATTAGAGGAATAAGCAGCTGAGCCTTATTGATACTCTTGCTGTCTGTTTCTCTAGTCTTCTATTCGCCCACACATGACGAAAACTGATCTGGATGGGTAATTGATGTATGATTTGATGAGGAATATTTTGTGGCTTGTACCCAAGAGGCAGTGCATTTGTTTATTATTATATATGGTTGAAAATCTGAATTAAAAGCGTGCAGGATGACAACCACAACGTAGCTTTTTTCATACAAAGCAATGCCAGCTGAAGCTTCAAAAAGGACAAAAATGCAATGTACAAACAGGACTTTCTTTTGGAGGTTTAGTTAACTGGGCAATTTCTCGGGTGTTTAAATAGTAACATCCATCCAGTCGCTCACGTTAACTTTAACTCTCACCCTAGTACAAGATACATGAGGTCTTTGTCGTGCCGCTGGGTTGCATGCGTCTCCACGTCAGTGAGAAGCAGCAGCAGGAGAGCAGCTGTGCGTGAGGTCGAGAGGGTGTTGATTAATAGGATATCGTCCTCCATGGGAGGCCTCTGGAATCCAGCACAGGATGTTCGCATCCCTGTAATCAGCTCCGTAGACTGCGATGCATGCTGGGTTGTTTCTCTGAGGATGTTGAGAATGTTGATGCCTTCAATTTCACTGAAAAAGTCTAATAAATATATGCATTTTTACAGTTTGTTCTGAAAATGTTAACTGTAATGCTAGGTTGTCGTGGGTGGTTTGCCAGGGTGTTGCTATGCGGTTGCTAAGGTGTTTTTGGCGTCTGTGGTGGTTGCTTATTAGGCCAAGCAGGAAAAAAATGAAAGCCATCCTGATGTCTGTATTTAATTACTTGATATTTCATTTAATATTCTGTATTTCTGAATACAATTTTATGTATTTTAACAATTACTTTTTTTTTTTTTTTTTTTTTCATATTTATTAATTATTCACTATTTTGTTATATATGAAATATACAGCACTGATTAAAAGACAGTAAGATTTTATTTATTGGTTTCACTTTATTTATACAACTTTGTTTTAACAGACCATTAATTATGACTTGCACCTCAGACTTCTAATTTGCTGCTTATTAATATTTAGTTAGTTAAGGTATTGGGTATAATTAGGGTTGTAGAATATATTCATGCAGAATTTTTACTTTAATTTTATTAATAGGGATGCTAATAAGCAACTAATTAATAATAAAAGCTGTTATCATACTAAAGTCCTACCTACATTTCTTATTCTCATTATCAAACATGCCGGTAAAAACGATACTACTGTGAAATATTTATCACTTTTAATAATTGGTTTCCATTTTAATGCCCTTTTGATTGTTTTGTGGAAACATTTTTTAGGATTCTTTGATGATGAGTCCATAGTTCGACATTTATTTGAAATAGAAATCTTTGTTTTAGCATGCATCTTACTAGATATTGGCTGTTAATTAGTACTAAACCACATATTAGTGCCATATTCAGCTGTCTGTATTTTAGATCCCTTAATCCTACCCCATACCTAAAATGAACTACTTTTATGTCAGGTTACAGAAGTAAAATGGTTTCTCATTATATTCTAACAAGGCAAATGAACATATCGTCAACCACTTGTATAACCACAATACTATGAAGCCAAAAAACCCCTGCTCAATTTCTTTTCTTTGTTTCTTTTTTTTTTATTCAGAAATAATTTGTCATCTCTCACCCAATGTGTCCTGTATCCCATAGTATCTGAGCTGCAGGAGGAGGGGATGAATGCCATTAATCTCCCCCTGAGTCCCACACCTTTTGAGCTTCATCCTGAGGACATCATGCTAGGTAGGTGAACCCGTAACCTCATTATTCAATTGATGCTCGCTCAGGTTAATAATACGTCCTTACACCTTCCTCCTGCCGGTCTCTTTCTCGTCGTCACAGAGGAAAATGAAGTCCGCACCATGGTGGACCCCAACTCAAAAAATGACCGAAAACTCCAGGAACTCATGAAGGTTTGTGTATAAAACCAAAAATGCTGTTTTCAGTCGTTATATATTCACCGTCATGTCGTTCCAAACCTGTACGCCCATGATTATACCCAAATTAGGTGCTCATCGACTGGATCAACGATGTTTTGGTTGGGGAAAGGATCATTGTGAAGGACCTGGCTGAAGATCTTTATGATGGACAGGTTCTCCAGAAGCTCTTTGGTAAAGCATCTGTTTGTTTTAGAACATGGCTACTGTTTATTGGTTATATTTGAGTAAATATCCAGGAGAGCTCTACCTGAACTCCTCGGGATGTTCTCCGATGTCCTATTCTATGTTGGCCTTGTGTTTCCATCCCGTAGAAAAGCTTGAAGGTGAGAAGCTGAACGTTGCAGAGGTGACTCAATCTGAGATTGCCCAGAAACAAAAGCTGCAGACGGTTCTGGAGAGGATCAATGACGCTTTGAAGGTCTCCACCAGGAGCATCAAGTGGAACGTCGACTGTAGGTCCCTAGAGCTCCAACATGAGTCATTCAAGCTAAATAAGACAAGCCTTATGCACTGTTAAACATGGACCTGTATTGGACAGTGAGTCTTAAAGGGTCTACTTAGACATGCTGTGGTGCACAAAATGGCAAAGTAACGTCTGTTTTAAACCTTATTGATGGGTGTTTCTCATAGCTTAGAGCTTCAAAGACTTGGAAAACACTGAAGGTGATGTAACGGTGTCTTTTAGTGGATTTCAATTGCTCCACTTACGTGGAAGAGACACTAAAGAGATTGCAGGTCTTTTTATTGTGTTTTATGAGGCAGGCAGATTTATGCGCTATTGATTTTCATATTAAATGTAGGCGAGCATCATTCCTGTCTCCTCAAGTAACAATTCACAGAGCTGAAGCTACATCTCAGCTTGTTTTGTGCCAATACTGGTATTAATTCATGTAATTCAATGCATTTTCTCTCTCTCTTTTTTTTTAAAAAATTAAAACCATTTACTAGCGGTTCATGCTAAGAGTATTGTGGCCATCCTTCACCTATTGGTTGCGCTCTCACAGCACTTCAGAGCACCCATTCGCCTCCCTGACCATGTGTCCATTCAGGTGGTTGTGGTCCAGGTACGTACCTCTGTTGTAGACTATAAAGTTCTCTAACTGATAATAAGTCTTTTTTATGAAGCTAGAATTAGATGACATCAGGCGAGTAATGTTTGCGTTTGAAACACTCTGGTAAACTCGTAAGATAAATCTCCACAAAATCACACAGAAAGGTTTCTACTGTTGTTTTTGACTTAGAAAAAATGGCAAAACCAGCAAAAGACCAACTTAAACAAGCATCCCAGCTTCAAAACATACCTAATCACTATATGCTCAGGGTTTTTTTCGACTGGGATCTTTGTCAAAGCATATCTTTTGAAGAAAAAACCCCCAAATCTGAGTAGGAAATGCAGATGAACGCCAATGTGCAGTGTTGCCAAGTCCACATTTTTCCCGTGGAATCTGGCTACTTTAACCATGTTGCCATGCTTTAACGCATGTATTTTTACCTCACAGAACACAATTTCTTTTTTAACTGGAGACCCCCATCGAAACTCGAATGGGCTACTTTTAAGTAGCAATTGTCAGAGTTTGATGTGAAAACCTGGCAACCCTGCTAATAAGCTATATTAATTTATTGATTGATGCCATTTGTAATTTTGTCTTTTTTTTCTCCGTTCAGTTTTTCTGCTTAACTTGGCTATTAAATCAATACTAATGGCAATAAATATTATTTTGTGCTTTGTTCTGACTTTAAATGTGGAAGGTCCTCAGTTAGCTTCAGTAATTGATGCTAGCTCACTGAAGTCAGTGTTTTTAGCTGATATTTTTTCTTTTCTTGCTTTCATTCAGTATTTCCTTGCTATATTAAAATATATAAAATTATCATGATTATATCCAATATTTACTAGCTTTCTTTTGTTATTGAATTTCAATATGAAAGGTTACAGTCAGTTAGCCTCCATTTATAAAGTTAATTAGCTCAAGTAGCTGATGCTAGTAAAATTTTAATGTTCTCATTTGCTTTCTATGCAATGTTGAATCAAAAAACAATATTTATAGTCCTCTGAGTCCTCTATCTATAGTCCTTAATATAGAAAAGGAATATTTGGAAGTACTGTATTAGGAAATTATATTTTCATACTAAGAAAAAAAACTTCAAACTGAGTAGCATATCTTTTGTATTAATTAATTAATTTTTATTTATACATTTATCGTGTAGGAGGATAGATGAGAAAAATGTTTTCGCAGACTTCGTCATCTTGTATTTCTCCTGTCATGCCTGACTAGAGGAACTCATATTTTTTTTCATAATAGATATCTTAATAGGACAAACGATAGCAGTTAATGTCTTCTGGAGATTTCCGGCTTCTGTTCATATTTTCAATTTCATATTCAGTTTAAATTTTTTTTTTCTTTCCCTTAGAAACGAGAGGGCATTCTTCAATCCCGCCAGGTTATGGAGAAGATCACTGGCAATACAGAGTATGTCAACGCCGCAACCCTTATTTCCAGATGTCACCTCCATATGTTAATAAAGGTGTCGATATCAGGGTTTAATAATCTTTTGTAATGATTCCTTTCATACGTTTCAATCATTATGCGGTAGATCCCTGATTACAAGATGGCGTTTGGATTAGCTTTGGCACTGTTTCGTCACCCTTTGTGTGGACACACACACACACACACACACACACATATGTGCACAGCTGACTGTATAGTGGTCCAGCAGGCACCTGGCAGCTGGGAAGATAAGTGTGTGTTTTTGCACGTGTATGTGTGTGTTTGTGGAATACTTCCTGAGGCTGTTATCACACACACAGTAGCTGCTGCTGCCCAGGCTGATGGCTGGCAGGAGTGATTAGAGAGTGAGGAGGAGGGGGCCTCATGGGGAGGAAGCCCTGTCCAGGGCTGTCCCAGACTTGCCCGATCAATTTGATCACCCTTCCACACACTCAGATGGCAGCCGCCTTTTCTGCCTGGCTTTCAATAACCGTAGAATTAAGAGAGATGAATGACCCCCCCCCATGTTGTGTACAGGAGATAAACGGAATGCCTAGCTTGCATTAATAAAATTCTTGCTGATAAAACACTAATTACAATTTTACACAATATAAAACAAACAAATAAATAAAAGTCCATTTAAATGCATATATATGTGTGTATATATGTATATGTATATGTACAGTATATTCCATTTCAGGAAATATATTTATTTGAGAGTTTCTAATGAATTTGTAGTTATTAAATTAGTACTGTTTTTATAGAGTAATTTAGCATTACATGATGGGTTATGATTTTCTGACCACATGTGGGTGTTGGAACTAGGTGTAGTCATAATTCAAGGTTTCAATCATTATTTGATGTTGTTTTTTTTGTTTATGTTCATAGGGCATTATCTGGCAGGCACGGTAAGTGTTTTTAATTTTATTACTGTTTGGGGTTAGTTTTTTTAAATTTATTTTATGCGTCAAGGTTGCAATAAATTAAAAGTAAGACTTTTTATAATTTTAACATATATGATTTCCGTTTCCAATTAATCATTTTATTTTGAACTATGATCTATTTATCATAGAAAACGTATTAAAATTTCCTTAAAAAAGGGCTTTTTTTTCCAAAAAACACTTAAAAAGCTTACCAACCCCAAACTTTTGCCAGTGTTTATTATTGTGATTCTCATTAATTGATGTTTTCTTATATTCAGAGCGTGACGCGTTTGACACCTTGTTTGATCATGCTCCTGACAAGCTGAATGTGGTGAAGAAGGTATGAAAGAAACCAAAAATTAGCCGAATCTACATTTTTAAACAAGCCTGAGCACACGTGCATCCGTTTTTTGCAGACTCTAATCACCTTTGTGAACAAACACCTGAATAAACTGAACTTGGAAGTAGCTGAACTGGACACGCAGGTAACGCATGGATCAGCACAATAAATATATTGTGACTGCGGTAAACGAAAAGCGATAAGCCAGGAGAAATCTTTTAATATAATGGTAGCAACAGCAATAAATGAAGTGAAATTATCATTCTGTTATTTTTAATTATGATACAAACCTGTCTGACTCACTGTGCACACTTTTACATGGAATTGCATGGAAACTTAAGCTTTCAAACTTCAAAATGAATACAGAAGTAAAAATTAATAAAATTTTTGGTATTTAATAAAAATTTTATTTAAAGCAGTTAATTCGGTATCTACTCTATATTTTACATTTCTAATCCATGCTTTAGCTTTGTTTGTAAATATGTGACTTCGGACCACAAAACATAGCTTGTATATATTTGTAGCAATAGCCAACAATATATTATATGGGTCAAAATTATTGATTTTTCTTTTATGCCAAAAAAACATTGGGATATTTAGTAAACATCATGTCCAATGATAATATTTTGTAAGTTTCCTACTTTAAAGGCCATTTTTTTCAATGTTTACATTATTTTGCGCCCTCAGATTCCAGATTTTTGTATAGTTGGCCAAATATTGTCCTAACAAACTATATAGAAATAGAAAGTTTATTTATTTGGTTTGATTTATTATCAGATGATGCATAAATCTCATCTAAAATATATGTAACCTCGGACCGCAAGGCTACATTTTAAAGTCGATATTCTTCTTTTCTTGACTGCTTACAAAGCCAAATATTACATGCATTAATATATTTTAATCAATAAGATTTCCTGTTAATATAAAATTCTATAATATTCTAAACACAATGTAAATAAATGCTATATAAATTGTAATATAAAAGTCTCTTATGCTTACCAAGGCTGCACTTGAGATGAATAGTCATTTTGTGAAATGGTTCAAATTTTGAAACTAATTTATTCTTGTGATGCAAAAGCTGAATTTTCAGCAGCTAAGTCAGTCTTCAGTGTCACATGACCTTTCAGAAATTTGCTGCTTAAGAAGAAATTTGCTGCTTTTCTTTTTATTATAACCTAATATTTTTGTGAGAACTTGATGCTGTATTTGAAATGGAAAGGTCAAATCCCTCCTTGCTGAATAAAAGTAGTTCTAGTGCGTCAGGATTGTGTGTTAGGTAAATTAGCGTCGTTTTGGACTGTTGTTCTGACTGAAGTGTGTTTGTAGTTTGCAGACGGTGTGTATTTGGTCCTGCTGATGGGACTTCTGGAAGGATACTTCGTCCCCCTCTACAACTTCTTTCTGACACCTGAGAATTTCGACCAAAAGGTATAAATTAGCAGCACGTCTGCGGTTAGCGTGCTTCAGTATGAAAGCCACCCTGGTGTGCTGTGTTGAGTGTCACTGAGAGGGGGTGGTGTTGACAGTCAGCCCAGAGTACAGGCTGCTCACCTGGGTCACATCCAGAAGGCCCGGCCTCTGCCAAATGGGCATGTCGCACCAGGATGCATCTGTAATCTGCCTCTGCACAGGAAACGGATAAGTGGGGCGATGTGTAGCTTCCTTCTAATATCCAGTGCTGTTGTGTGGATTTCAGAGATAACTGCTTTAGGTCCATCTACAGTCCAGTTTGGGGAAATCACTTTTTTTTTTTTTTTTTTCTTTTTTTTTTTTTATAAACGCGTTACTTTGTACAAGGTGTCACAATATGTTTCTTTTTTTACCTGCAGGTTCATAATGTGTCTTTCTCCTTTGAGCTGATGCAGGACGGTGGCTTGGAGAGGCCCAAACCCAGGCCTGAGGGTAATTATGGCTTTGTTTGCTCCTGATCCTGTCATTGTAAGTGTGGTTGACGGGCCATTTAAAAAAAAGTTTGTCTGGTCAGAACTGCACTTGGATACTTTCCCAATTTGCAAGTGTTGCTCTTTTATACTTGACTTAAGTTTCAGAGATAACCAAGCCATTTTTAAATAAATTAAAAGCTTTTTTTGACCTGGCTTGTGTTGTAAATGTAAGTTATACAATAAATACACTGTTGTTGAAAAGTTTAGGATCAGTAAGATTACATTTTTTTTTTTTTTTTTTTTTTTAAAGAGGATCCTTATGCTTATCATGGCTGTATCTATTTAAATAAAGAGAAATTATAACCTTAATATTATTGCATTTTAAAATAACAGCTTTCTATTTTAAGACACCTAAAAATTTTATTTATTCCTATGAGACAAAAATGAATTTTCAGCAGGATTACTTTCGTCTTCAGTGTCACATGATCATCATGAATCATTTTAATATGCTGGTTTATGATCAGTGTTGGAAACTTGTTGTGGTGCTTAATATTTTTAGGGACCTGTGATGCTATTTTTTTTTTTTAGCATTCCTTGGTAAATAGAAATTTTATTTTGAATAGATTCTATTTAACTTTGTGTTGCAATATACAAAATTATGCAACATTCAAAAGTATGGGGTCAGTAAAAAAAATAAATAATAATAATAATAATACTTAGCAGAAATGTGTTAAATGGATAAAGTGAATTTTTGAATAAATGCTGTTCTTTTTAACGTTTTATTCATCAGTCAAAAAAAAAAGTATCACAGATTCCCAAAAAATACTAAGCAGCGTACGAAGTGTCAACACTGAAAATAATTCATATAGAATGAACAACTAAAAGCTGAGAAAATGGCTGAGAAATTCAGTGTTGTGTCATAGAAATAAATAATATTTTAAAGAATATTATAATAAGAAACTACGAATGGGATTTGCAAAAATATTTCAAAATTTCCAGGGTTTTTTTCTGTATTTTTGATCAAATAAATACAGCCTTGATGTGCTTAAGTTACATTAAGTTACATTACAATCTTACTGACGTTTGAGCAGCATTATAAAAAGTATATTGCATGAATCATTTTCTTTTCTTAAAGTAATTTTTTTTTAATTAAAATAACATTTTCATTAAGTGTTTTTTTTCTCATAATAGTTGTAACTTTTTCTTTCTTTAAGAATGTGTAGTTGCTCATTTGAATTAAGAATACCTAGTGTTTTTTCCCTTGCTTAACAATTGATATGTAATTAATATAGTTTATTAATATGCAAGAACAATAATATACAATTAATTATTAATGTTATAGTTACAATTGATTATAATAAGTCATTATAATCGAGGTAAGATGCAATTTAATAAATACCTTCTTTTAGGAGCTATTTCAACATATGAGCAGCTCACAGTATACAATAAATCATATACAGCATCCATAATATATAGTCTTCCTCTAGCTGAAACTGTAGAGCTCAACGCTAGAACCGCGAAACAAGAACTGATCAAATATGTACCTTACCTTGAATACAAAGTTGCTTTGGAGATCTGATAAATGCAATAATGCTACACAAATACAGCTCCGTATACGCTACTATATATTTATAGTGTTTCAAAGTATTGTTTGGCTGTGTGTTGCGCTGAATGATTTTCAAGTTAAAAGCGTTTGTGCGTGCCGTTCAGAGTCCTTGAAGAGTCAGGTACATTATTTAGCATTGCATAAATCCACTTCATGCTTTAAATCAATCCAAACAAGTGCCGCGGCTGAAGAAACTGTGCGCGGTATCCGCGTTTCAGCTGCTCAAGAGTTCTTCAGGCCAAAACAGTTGCAACACTATTGCAATATGAATAATTTTTTTTTTTCTTCTGCTTTTTTCCAGATATTGTGAATTGTGACTTAAAATCGACACTGCGAGTACTTTACAACCTTTTCACTAGGTACAGACATGTGGAATAATCTAAAACGGGAAATATGTCTATGCGGACCGCTATTTTGAGTTTTAATGAGGCTGACAGACAAAACATGCTGTTAAATGTTATATCATGCGACACTCTACTCTTATATGACTAATAATTGTCGTAAGTATTTTTCTTGTCATCTAGATGGATGTAAAAACACTAAAGAGAAGAACGCTATGCATTTAAATGTTTTTGATAAAGCCATTCCATTCCTCAAATGAAGGCATGACTTTACCTTTTACCTGTCAATGCAAATAGCGTCATAATCGGTTAGAAATGTATGAAAAGCAGACATACGAGAGAAAATACCTAGCTTGCATCCTTGCACTACACATTATATCACATAAAACACTATCTTATCTTGATTCACAGCATCCGCTCTCTTACGAAGTCAACCCTAGCAGCTGTGTTAGATTTAAGGCAGCTGTGTTTCCAAGTGGATATTCGACCAAATAATTAGTTTAATTGTAATGAGTTGCTTTTTTTTTTTTTTTTTTTTTTTTACCGCATATCTTAATAAGTCAAGGCTTAGTATTGATTTACGTTTTCATAACTGTCTGCACTTGCAAAGCTTATCTGAATCGACCAAAAATGTTTTTACTCGCGTGCTGCTGTCACACACATCTGGCGCAGTTTAAGGAACTCGGAAACCCAATCGTTATTAATTTATTTTCTCACGTCTTAAAGCGCGGTGACTTGGATCGCTGTTGGGAAAATAAATTGTATTTAAACTAAAAGCAGTGCAACTTTTGTGTTTGTGTAAACTATTAAAAAACACTTTATCTATGCAGTTGTTATTGCAGTGGAGTCGTTTGTAAAATTCAATGTCCATGTTTTATCTCCACCTGAAAAATGTTACAAAATCTACATTAAACTTGGATGATCATCTAACCCTTTGTGATTGTCAGATTTTATCTTTCCATTCCATTTCCTCCCTCTCTGCCGAGCGGGGTACTTTAAGTCGTCTTGTCACTGATAGACTCAGTGGAACAGATGCTTACGGCGTTCGAAATACCGCAGGGATGACCGGCAGACATGGTCTCTCTTTGTCCTTATTTAAGTGGAAGGCTGTTTGGGGGTAATTTAGTTTCATTCAAACCTATCCGCACCCACACGGGGAAAGCGGTGCTTGAAAAATCGCTTTAACATTCTTATTGGATTCTTTCAAAATGGCAGCAAAACAAAATGATGGCCTAATTTTGATCTCTTAAACAGTTTGGCTCCATAGACCGCCGTGCTCGAGCTCCGTAGATTGTTTTGTCCTTTTATAAATAAATACCAAAAACATTTTGATGTGAGCATCTTGAATTGAGTCACTCTAAGAACAGATACTGTTGGTTTAAACAGAAGAGAGATGCTCTAAACTTGTATAGATTTTTTTTTTTAAGCTTTTAGAAAGTAGTTTCAGACTTCCATTTTACAGAAAATTACTTTTCTGCCTGAAAACTCTTGTGTCTGGTTTTCTATAGAAAATGTCTTTTATGTACAGTCATGGCCAAAAATATGTGCACCCTTGGCAAATATGATCAAAGGCGGCTTTATTGTTAATCCTTTTGATCTTTTATTTTAAACATTTACAAAAAATGTAACATTTTACTAAATAACAAGAATTTTAAAATGGAGGAAAATATTAAATGTTTTTCTCTAATACACATCGGCCACAATTAACGGCACCCTTTTTGAAATGTCTCATTTGCCAGTTTAACAGCTCTAAATTTGATATAATGCCTATAATGTCTGATGAGACCGTTCCTTCGCCCAGAATCTCTCCAGACCCTTTAGATCCCCCGCTCCATGTTGATGCTGCTTCTATGCAGTTAACCTCATTTTCTGCAGGGTTCGGGTCAAAGGACTGAAATGGATGGCAGAAGCTTGGTTTTGTGCTCAGTGACCCATTTTTTTTTGTGTGTGTGTGTGTGTGTGTGTTTTGATTATTGTATAGTTGGAAACTGTACAATAGATTTATATCCTATCCAGTCACTTATTATTATTATTATTATTATTATTTATTATTATATTTTTATTTTTATCTGTTAGTATTTGGTAGAATCTAGTCTCTAGCTCTTTTCTTTAAAGCCAAATCACTAATTTGTGAAGCTGAATTATCTTTTGCTGCACATCAGAAATATATTCTTTTGGGGGTTTTTTTTTTCTCATTGAGGTGGATGATTAAGGGAATTTGGGCTTTGTTTGCCCTCCTATTTACATTTCTGTGACACAGGAAGCCATGGCTGGATAATTTCATGTTCATAATCACCCTGGAGTGCGCAAAATTGTGACTTTGAATGGGATTAGATTTTTGGGATATCACTTACGTCTGTAGCACAAAACGAAAGCTGTTACATGGGTTGATACAGTAATGTAGCTCTGTTTGCCTAAAATATCGGAAGAGAACATTACAAATAGTGCATTATATAACATAAGCAATTTTCACATATTATGACTTTCTGTTATCACAAAAGCAGGTGATTTGTGTAATCTGAGGGGGAAATTACGGAAAGCAAACCTGGGTAATTGACTGACCTATGCGTAATGTCCTGAATTGCTGCGTCGCCACCATTAGATTGCAATTATTCTGTCTTTTTTTGTGACATTTGTTCTTTCTCTCTTAATCTAGTGTTTTTTTTTTTTGTAATTCTCTCGACTCTCTCTTCATCTTTCTCACTTTTTTGTTTGCCTAATCGTCGCTCTTACTAACATGTTTTGTGAGTGCTTGTATTTTTAAAGGTTAAGAATGACAACAGTAACGAAGGAAAAAGCGAATTATGGGTTCGGCGATCCTACCGAGTTGGGATTTCGGAGCCCCGTCTGTCTTTGTCGGTGTCACTTGAAGGGTCGGACCTTTTAGTGTGTGGATTTTCAAAGTTGCGGTGGCTCGAAATTCAACTGAACATCAAAGGTAGAAGAGCATTCATCCCGAACATCAAACATTCCTCTTAGGGCTCCGTTTATAAAACATTCACAGGAAAGACATGACCTCCAATCTGCTAAAGAGCATTTATACTCGTTTTGACTAGTTGATTCACACAGACGTTTTAATCAAATCCGAACGCCGTAAACCGAGAACAATTCGCGTTCTGTTTGACCCATGTGCTCCTTTCTCTGTAAATATCATTCTCAGGAAGAGAAACTCTCAAGGTGTTCCTCTGTGTTTCCTTTTCGTGCCGTTTTTTGATTGCGTCCCTATAGAATGTGAGAACAACATTCTGCTAATGGCAGGCTCAGGCACGCTGACTTGCTCTCACGGGGTAACAGTAACAAGTTAACAAGCTGCTTCATTGCTTGTTCTCCAGATCCAATTATATGACCATTTAATTACACCCCTTCATCTCGCTCCTGCTCTCTCCTTCTGTAAAAGCACATATTGATTTTCAAGGATTTTCACGTTTACCCTTTTTGTTTGCCATTACTGTGAAATGTGTTCGCTGGATGTGTTTGTAATGTTTAAATTTTTACTCATTTAACAAGTGCTTGTTTTTTTTTTTCCCCTAACCTTCAAAATCAAGACTCTTTTTATTTTATTTTATTTTTTTTTTACCTTACTGTTATTCACACTTATGTTAAATTATCAATTCGTTTATTTAGAAAAAAATCTGTAAAATAGTGAAGGCACACACACTTTATTTTCTATGGAGACATTCCATAGACTAAATGGTTTTTATACTGTACAGTCTATATTTTCTATCCCCTTACCTTAACCCTACCCCTCACAAAACATTCTTCTATTTTAGATTTTAAAAAATTAATAATATTTGATTTATAGACTACCCTCAAGGACCACAAAAAAAAATACTATATTACTATCCTTAACATAGGGAATATGAGGTGTATATAACTTTTTTTTTTGTAAGAACAATGTTAACACAAACATAAAAGGTTAAACTATGGTACTCCCGAGTTTATTTGGTGGTAGCCATGGTAATAAATTCTTCACTGGTTAATTTTTGTGAGGCGTTTTCCCCCCACTAAATCTCTGAAAAGTGGGTTTCTGAATATTGTGTGCGTTTTGTTTAGAAACGGTCAAAGCATTTCCTTGACAACAGCTTTTGTCTGTTTTTACCACAAGATGGCAATGGTACATATAATGATTGAGTATTCTATTATCAGCCTTAACAACCCTTGTCTGAAAGCTTTTCAAGTGGAAATTGTGTATATCTAGATTGTAGACTAATGTAAATGAATGTAATGTAGGCTAAATTCATCTGCGGAAACCTTATTGAAATGAATCTAAATGTAACAAGATGCCTGAGTGACTTTTCTCTGAAACACACTGTGTGTGTGTGTGTGTGTGTGTGTGTGTGTGTGTGTGTGTGTGTGTGTGTGAGAGAGAAAGTGTAAAACACTTTAGGCGGGAATGTAACAATTCATTGGCTTCGAGCGAAAGCTTTCAAGAAACTCATCATTACATTGTTGACATTATAGCTTAAACACGCAAACTTCTCCCCCAATCTTCTACTTTGGTATATCTACATATAATTATTATTCTTTAATATTTCAAGAGAAAGAATCTTCATTTCCTTGCACTGACACACATGCTTAAGTGCTGACTGCTAGAAAAAGTTACATTTGAGAGTTCTGACCTACTGTTTCGAGTATGAAGGTTGGGGGGAACAAAATACAAATGTGTCATATACTGACTCCTACGACTAAAATGAGAATTTTATTTTATATTGTTTAGAGTTCGATGACCGTTATACCAAAATTGGAAAAAAAAAATTATATTGAGGAGAAAAAAAACTTAATTGAATAAACGATTCAGCCACTCCGTGACTTCAAAAAGGCCACTTCAGTCTGCAGTGAAAGGATTCAAAAGATCCGAGTCACTGAATCAAGAGTCCGCTCCAGTCAAAAGCTCAGCGGAGGCCCCTCCCACCTCCTAGGAGTTCTGCGAGTTGCGTCACTCCGGCCCCGCCCCCAACGCGAACTCAGTTCTTCGCGTTCATTTCATTCTTGCCCTCATTCCGCGCATACTTCACATCGTTGTTAGATACGCGGAATAGTCGAGCTCTCGCGCTCCGACGAGAAGAAGAAGAAAAAAAGTCATCAGCTGGAAATAAACCGGAGCGCGCGCTCGACCCGACTGCTCAGCATCAGAGACTGATTTCAAACACTGAGGTAGGTTTGCGCTTTATTGTACCAAGTTGTCAGAAGCGACGCGAAGTTACAGACTCTATTTATGTTCTCTGTAAAACTGCTTTGAAGTGTAAAACCGGCGTGTTTTGTTTTTGCTGCTAGTTTTGCTAACACTTTGTGCGTCCGCTGCCGTGCGTTACAGACGAACACGTAAACGTTAAAGAGGACAGTGGTTGTGCTTTTAAAATGCGTTTTTAAAAAATGACAGAAATAAACGCGAAAGGGAAAAAAAATCCGAAACGCACTGTGCCGAAGGAGGCAGTTGAATAAAATGATTCATGTTTTCCTTTTTCGCAGATTGTGCAAACATCCGCAGAGATTTTCATCACTTGTGGAGGTCCAGAAAACACTTTGCCTTCGACCCGTGCCGGCTGGTTCACCACGGTTTTGTTGTAACAGTAAGTTCATATTTACTTTAATGGCAAACCTCGCGCTGTGATTCATGTTTCTGGCGTGACTGAATGAGTGTCATTGATTTCTGGTTATTAGCGTGACATCAGTGACTTGTGGATGTTTGGTCGAGCTAACGACACCCCGCTCCCGTTTGCTTTCCTGAAAAACGCCAGTTTTGTGTACATAAATAAAGGATTAGGGAGAAAGTCCATGGTCCAGCCCCTGTTAATAATTAATCTGGACGTTTGAAAGCCCTCGGACTAAAATTAGTGCCTGGTCTGAGACCGCTTCCAAGCCCAGTCTGCCTAGACAGCATTTTGAGCACGGTTTGTCACGTTTCAGGACAGATTCTGTGCTGTTAGTCATGTTAAACTATGAATGTGAGAGATGCCTTTATTGCTGTTTTACAATATAGTTCAATTTAAAGTATGTAGACTTTAACTGACTGGTCTCGGAGGGCTTCATTTGGCATGTTTTGTTATTAAGCTTAATAAATGAATGTGCACTTTAACTTAAAGGTCTTGTATAGCGCTTTAGAGGAAGACCGTTTTAGTTTTGCGTGTTTCTTGTTTGTTGTCCCCCCCTCTCCCACTGCTGTCTGACAGTGGTTTGTTGTCTCAGATGAGATCGACCCCCTTCACTATTGTGTTGCTGTTTTGACTTGCAAGTCTATTTAACTTATGTAAACAGACTAGAGACCCTTTTAAAACCGAAACACCGGTTCTCACAATCCAAAACAACGCACCTCGGTAGTAAAAAACGGTATCTGTGACCGTTTTCATTCATGTAATTGAATCAGAACCCAATAAGTGTCTTGTATGGTCTAAAGTGTTCATTTTGAAACCGAAACTGGCATATTTATAAGCATAAATGCGACCCGAACATTTGTTTTCCTTTCTTTTATGTAACCAAATCATAAAGTTTATGTATAACATTTGTAACGTGACCTTTCAGAAGGAGGGTACCAGTTGACGCAGTTAGTTAATTGAGCCGTTTTCTCTTTTTGAAACTTTGTCAGAAGAGGGAAAAAAATAATGTGCCAGATTCGGCAGACAGGGCTTCCTCCGGGAGCACGGGATTGTGGGAAAATGGGGGAAGGGGCCCTTCATTGTTCCCGCTGTTATTGAAGCAGGGGCTCGTGGAGCGGCTGAATTACTCCACAAACAGTCCCGCTCCCATGCTGACATCTGGTTTGCCACTTAAGCGCACCTGTAGGCTGAAAGATGCTAAACTGTGTGTATTCATTCTGGCGCTGGGCTAATTCAGAGAAACGGCCATTTGTTTGACTGTTGCTGCCACTCACCGTCTAGCCAACTCCATTGTTATGCCAGCAACAGGCGATAGTGGTGGAGGCACCATATGGCTTGTGTGTGCCTCGATGTTATCTGGTAATTTAGCTTATCAACACCATTATGTTGCATTTTGTCTTTTCTTTTGCGTGTCTTTTTATGCAAAGAGGGTGATTGAGTAAGTTTGGGGAGGGAGAGACCGTGTTTACATAGCCAAAGTACAATAGCTAGGCACTTGTAATTAATGTACCTTTGCTTACCGTACAGTTTTTAGCAGGAAATAAATTTCAATTTTTGTGTACTTGATTAGACTTGGTTTAATGCGGCTACTAGATTTATTCCGAGGGGAAATTTCTTTAGAGAGTTTTTCAATACACTTTCAGCTCGACGTTTGTCACGAAATTAGCAAGAAATATTTAGACTTTTTTTTTTTTTATAATGAAAGGGCACAAATAATCCCTAGTTTTTTTGAGCGTTGCTGTACTTTTAGAAACGAGTACAAATATCTGAGGCGAAGATGCCAAGGATTTAAGCAACAGGTGCTTATGATGTGTATTGTTTGAGGAAATATAAGTTTGGAAAATTGTGGACTGGAAAAAAGCTTTCGGCTTTCGACTGGCGCTAAATTTGACCAGATTACATTTTGTCTTGCGAGTTACATGTGTTCTTTGCCGTTTCATCCTTTTCTTTCGGCATGCATAATCACAAGTCTTGTATGATAACTGGTTTGGGGAAGGGGTGGAATACGAAACCCGAAAAGATTTGTCGGAGCAAAACGCGAGAGGGGGGCCTGAAGGGGCGACAAAGGAAAATTCATATGTAATGAAATTTGGGTTGAGAGTTTGTCAGCGGAACAATGGCTCAGTGGGACTGTGTGTAGCAGGGGCACGGGTGGCCGGCTTTGTTCAGGGAACACAGGAACAATAGGGTGTCCTCTGTGGCCCGGGGCGGCAGGAGGCCCACGCCGTGCCCTGAGGTAAACTCTGTTGTCACAAAAGGACCGCTCTCTCCACACAGCCCACCGCTCCACGAGACCAAGGACGGCCAGAAAGAGACCCTTACTGGAACTCTGCCACTGACGTCAGCACGTCTGCCCCGGGATGATCGCTGACGCTCTTTTAGCTAGCTTGTTGCTGGATTTAGTCGGTGGAAAAGCTGAGACAATTCAGAAACAAAACAGGAAAGCAAAGAGAGATTTGGGTGATTTTTTTTTTTTTTTTTTTTTTGGGTGAAGTTGTTTATGAAAGAAGAAAAAAGAACAAATTACAAAGATACAGACAAACAGATTACTTGATTTGAATTAATAGGAAAGAAACAATAAATAGATTATGAAATAGTGTCCCTGGAAGAACAAAATTATTAGACGTGTACAGAAATAAAAAACAAAAAGGTAACGTTTTATTTCGGTAGCCCGCTTTAGGCATTCTACTAACTGTAAGTAACTTTGCAACTACATGTCAATTATCAGTAATTAGAGTATTAATAGACTGCCTGCTTATTATCTTCTAACACTTTATTTTGAAGGGACCACAACATACTGACTATCAGAAACTTTACAAGTGTATGTCAACTTATTCTGCTAACTCTTAACTGTCGGCTCTGAGAGTTTGTAAATTAAGGAGAATTAGTTGACAGCATTTACTTAGAGTTAGTAGATGTCTAAAGTGGACTATCAAAGTAAAGCGTACACAAAGAGAGGAACAGACAGATGGATCTTGAGTGAACTAAATTGAATATGGAAAAGTTTTATTATGCCGTATAAAAAATGACAAACCGGTAGATATACCCTAGTAAAAATATATTTAAAATGCATTTATTTAATTTTTTATTCCAATCTATGTGTATTTGCATATCTAAAGGTATTTACGGTACACTTGGTGTGAAATAAACATATGTTCCAAATACATTTTAAAGTAAAAACGTAGAGGAGTTTTGTCATGTCTTTAAAAGAGACGGAATAAAAGCAAATTAAAAACAGCGGAAATGTTCTGGGAAAACATTTTAATAATGTTTTTATACTGTGTGTGTGTGTGTGTGTGTGTATAAATCATGGCTTTGATAACTGAAGAGCTTTTCTTTGCGCAGGTTATTTTATCATCACAAATTCAGTTTTTCCTTTTAATGTTTCCTCGGCTCGGTGAAAACGCCAGAACAACAGCTTAGGGAGAGTCAGAGTGAAATCAGTCACTAAATGAGTCAGTTCCTGACACAAACGCAGAGTTCCAGTTAAACACCTCCCGTACGGCATTAATCAGAGGTGGTCTCACAGTTTGCCTTCCCTTTATTTCATCCAGTTTACCGTTTATGCAGCTGTTTCAATAGCATTTCAGTTACCTAGATCATGGGATACGTCCTTCATAACGAATGGCAAAAAGAAACCTGCTCCTGAACGTAACTAACAAAAAACAAAGCACAAAAGCTTTCTTTTTCCTGTTGGGACAGTAGATTAAAAAAAGACACCGCTGTGTCCTAGATGGATTTCAGGGGATGCCAAGAAAGGGCGAGCAATTCTGTTTTGATACGATTTGATCAGATGTACTGGGAGTTTTGAAAAGACTTTCTTCTGCGTTTATAAGAACCGTCTGTGTTCTCTGCGCGAAACCGTGTCTGTGGTAAATCAGGAAGCGAGTGCGGTTCACGGCGCCCTTTGGAGTAAATGTATTTGTCCCCTGCTGGACGGTCAGGAAAGGTTATGAGCAAACACTGGTCATGCTTCTCGGGAGCTCACACTTATTTGAACACGTCGTCTCTTCCATTTCCTGGAGGAGGCATTGTGGGACGGCGTGGGGAGAGTGGCACCCCAGGAAGACATCGGATAATAGCAGGGTCTGACTCAGCGAAAAATAGCCTGCTTTAGAAGAATGGAGCCTGTGGAGTGATCACAGAACATGTCTGCCCCACAATACCGGTCTGCTGCTGGACCGTCTTCAAGGAAGTGGATTTTCTACATGGCCTCTGGCCTCTGTAGTGACTGAATTTGGTCATTTAAGTAGGACATGCTCCTAAATTAGTGTTTCTATAGCAACCAATTAGATTTTAGGAATGTGGAGGTGACTGATAATATCTGTGGCAGTCTTTTTTATGAACGTTAATAGGGTGATGTAACATTTGTTTTAATTAGGGTTGCACAAGATATTGTACCACATCGGTTATCGGCATAATTTTGTTTGACTTTTTTTTTTATTTCAATTTTGTTGTAGAGGTATTTTTAGGGATTAAAAAAATATATATATTTATATTTTATGTAATTATGCATAATCATTTCCTTTTATTTTTATTTTTAAATGGCCTTTGCCGTCATCTAATCTCACTTAGTTATTTTTTTAAAAATATAAATTTAATACTGTTAAATAATCTTTAGATGAACACAAAATAAATATGTTTACTGAAAATAACATTTTTAATAGCATTAAAATTGTGTGTTTAAATTTCTTTTGTGTGTTTTTTTATTATTATTATTTAGTAATATAAAATTCTAATATTGTCAATTTTATCGGTTATCAGCCAATGTTAAAACTGATAAAAAAACAAATAATAAAACCTACAGAGCTGGCAAAAGTATACACATCCTTTAAGTAAAAGTATGGGTAACACTTATCATTTCATAACACTGTATATAATTATTAGATAATCTCAAAATGTTTCATTACTGTACATTATTATGATGCCTACATTTATTTTTATTTATAAATATTTTTAATTTTATTACATTTATTAATTTTTACATTTTACATATAAAATTTTGATATTTATTAAACTAATTTGCTAATCTTTTAAATCACCTGTGCCATAACGCTCATTTAAAATATTAACAATACTAATTATTAACAAACATTTTTAGTTCTTAAAATTAATAACTAATTTTATACTGTACATGACACTCTTGTGATGCCTGAAATTCACTTATAGCTTTGAAAGCAATTTATGGACAAAGTAATATGAAATGTTTGTGTTGGCTAGTTATCTATATATATATATTTATAGACAAAATGGTATAAAATGTAAAAATCTGCCTTTAAAATGGAAATGATAATCAGCTTATCTGTATCAACCAGAAATTTAATACTAGTCATTGTTCTCAACCACTCATTGATTATTAAGGGCAGATTAAGATTAGAAATATTGTTCCATAACCTACAAAGGATATTGATTCTGGAACATGCCATAGTTGTGTAAATCAGATACGATTCTTTTATACTCGCTGCATCTGATTCCTTGTTGCTAAATTTGAATAAAAGGGAGCGCAAAACATTTCTAGCATTATTGTTTGGTCGAGCCAGCTTTCTCTGCCCACTCAACAATAACTTTCCAGAAGTCCAGCCGTCACTTTTGGGTCATTAGCACTTGGTTGAGAGGATTACATAGCCACGGGGAAAGCAATAACAACAGTGCTTACATGCCCGCTGCCCCTTAGGAGTCCATGCGGTGCAATTCACAGACATATTTTCGCTTGGATATTAGCGAGTTTGTATGACCTCCAAAATTGCATTGAATAAAGTCATAACCTGGGGAGCGAGCGAGCCAAGCTGTGCAGTTTCTGTTCAGTCGAACGAAGCCATGGATAGTACATCTTTAGATTGGTTTCTCAAAGACTTGCATGTTTCGTAAGACCCCCGCTTCGGTCGTCACCATGTCGAATAATTAGTTTGAAGCACATGCCAGGTTATAGAGATGAAAATGTATTACAAGGTTGAACATTTCTGATTAAAGATGCTTCTTTGCATATCTTTCTGAATGGGATCCACGGCCCTTTTCTTAAGGACCCTTCACATTTCTTGCATCTTCAAGACGTCTTCCTCAGATAATGTTTTTTTTCTTTAAGGAAGGATTCTCTGGCATAGTTCCTCCGCAGAAATAAAAGGACACGGTTTCATCTAAGCAAATACTACACTGACAATCACAGTACAAGATGTGCTGGCCGCTATACAACACATGCCATTGAAATGCAAAAGCCTCTCTCTCTCAGAGAAAGACTGAAAGACGGGATTTTTAGGTCATTCTTAATTGAATTTCCTGGCTGATGACAGAGTAATATAGAGACTAATAGCATTGTGCGTGCATCTCGTGTCACCGCTAGAAATGCACTGGAGGAAGGCTCTTTGCGATCACTTACAGACACTGGATATATGAAAACCCTTTGTTCATTATGTCTTCGTTTAATAACTTAATAAGCCTTCTCCGTTATGTCCTATGTAGCTCATGTTATGAAAGCGGAATAGGCTTATGAAGGTTAATGCAGCCATTCATTTCGATTAATTGAATGGAGCATGTAGTTGTCACAACTATGATCTTTTTTTCTGTTTTTAAACTGAAATCAGATTTTTTGCTTCCTTTTTTTGTTGCTGAGGTGAACATTAATTAACATATTTTATGTTGTACCTTTTGTTACGTGTATATATTGTGAGTTTTTCACTTTTTCAGTGGCAAGGTCCCCAAATATGAGGATCCTTTGAAAATATGAAGGCAGTTATATTTGAATGCATATTGGGTTATTTTATTTTGTATTATTACGTATGTGTGTATGTGTGTGTATATGTGTATATGTGTACCTGTATGCATGTGTGTACACACACATAATTGTGTGAAATTGTTTAATTGTAATGTTTTTCTCTCAATTTTAACTTTTTTTTTCTCTTAGCTAGAGCCACATAGCTCTAAAAATATCGCAAAAATAAAAAAATATTATATTATATAATATATTATATAATAATGATTATGGATCTAATATTAAAAACTATGAAAAATGTGAAAATATTTTTTATTCTGTTATTGCCTATAGAGAAATGCTATACGTGCACAGAAACAGTCCAGTTGTTACTTAGCTTTAACTAATCACAGTGCAATTACAAACATCGAACACGAGGTACAACTGTAACTGTAAAATGTTTCTTTAATACATTTAAACTAACCCAAGCTACAAATTAGAAGCGGGCGGAAATGTAGTGGTTTTCTGTCGACCCGGCTGCCAACTTCATCAATAGGGAGCCGCTAATGTGCAGACGAGAGCCGGGCGGTTCGATTACAGCTTCATTTAGTAATGAAGTGAGAGCGAGAGGCTCCCGTGAACACTTTAAAGAGCTCAGCGTGATGGTTTGGAATCGAATAAAGCAGATTTTGTGATTTAGACGCATGCAGAAGAGTTCGCTTGCATTGCGACACAAATCAGACCCCACGCAAACACTGTCTGTACCCATATACATATCATTACATTTAATTACAACAAGCTGGCGCTTTAGTGGTGTTCTCGCCCGTGGACATGGACACACACAAGCGTACACACGTATACCGTTAGATACCCTCATCCGTTGGCAGCGTGAGTAGACCAGAGGGAGTGAGACAGCTGCCCGGGGTGGATGTGTGCCTCCCGGTTCGTGCGGGATCGCACCCATGCCTTTCGTTTTGGCCGGCTGAGGCTGCCTGGAGGGTGAAGTGTATTGTAAGTGTGACCACAGTACATTGTTGCATGACTAATCTCGGCCTTCCATCTGCCACTGAGGCCCCGGCACAAGCGCTGCGCTCTCCAGCATCAAGCACTGCCATATTGCAGCAGTCACAACATCTTGGCTTTGACTGGCACTCTACTACAGCAGAAGCGCCCGGGTGGACCCTCTGCCCGCCTCACAGCCGGGAATTATGGGACGTTACATGTGCACACATAACGAAGCACAGTGATTTGTCCTGACATCCAAAGCTGACGGCTTGTGCAGATCTCTTGTGAGAGAGAGAGAGAGAGAGAGAGAGAGAGAACTTGATTGTGTAGTTTTAAATGGATGGTTCTCATGGTGTCATCATTCACTCACCCTCTTATTGTTCCAGTCTTTTTTTATTTTTTTTCCGAAATATCTTTTATTGTAAGTTATGGAACAGTCTGTAATTACAGTTTGTGGTTATGTAGATATAATAGGCTGCTACTGTTACTCATATGTAACGGACCGAGTCTGTTACACAGCTACTTACGCTTAAGTACTTGATGCACTTTATATTAAGTAGCTTATGCCAGTGTACTTGAATTTTTAATTACTTACATAGTCTGCAATGGATATGCAATCTTTTGGTGACTTAAGTAGCTGTGTAACGGAGTCGGTCTGGTGTAAATGTGTAACATTTTATTTCATGTAAGTACCATGGCTACTATGTACTAGGTAATTACTCTGTATTAAGGACACCTAAAAGTAAAGTGTTACCATAACGAATTTAGATCAAGACCTGTTCACACCAAGAACAATCCTATCGATTAGCTTTAAAATCAAGCTCAAATGGATTCTGATTGGCTGGTTTTAATCATTTATCAGCTGGAAAAAAAATAGTTCTGAAAGTGATTCCAACGATACTGTTCCTCTGTGTTGTTATCGTTATAGTTGTGGACTATTCTCATAAAACTAAAATCATTATTAAAACTTTACAGTTGTCATTCTAGTTATCGCCATTTGTGCAAACAGGAATAAACCGTTAAGTCGGCTTTACTAATAGATTAGTTGGTTAGTTTGTTGATTGGCAGCCAACACTGCTAGACATATAGGTTATTTCTTTGGCCGTTCATATGGCTTCTTTCTCGTTGAGTTTCTTTCTCTTTTGAAGTGTGAAGTCTTGTAAATTACAGGGAGGATGTGTGGTGTGTCGAGAGCCGCCTCTCTCTCTCTCTCCGATTAAACCATCACACTCAGGCTCTCTTTAATCTCTCGCAGTCCAAACCACCAGCCTGCTTTTGTTGATACTAATTCGAAACTCATGTAGAATCTCTCAGATAGCCGAGATATTACCATACAAGTAATTATAGCATGTACTTCTGGTTTGGTCTGCTGGTAATGCGCAAGATCAGGGAGTATTTGCACGAAAGAGAACCTTGGCATGAAATAGACGCATAGAGCTCGACAAAAAAAACATTTGCACTCTGATATAGTGCTATGAACGTACAAATACTGTATTCGGTAAGTGTTTCCATGATTTGCCAGAAGTGGAAAACTACAGATTGCAGTGTAATTGTGGGCAAAGCCAAATGTGCACACATGACTGTGCTGGAAGTGATTACAGTTGAGTTCATCTCCAAGTCAGGGAGGTGATGTTTAAGAGCCCAAGCATTTAGCAGTTTGCAGCATGCACAAATTTTATAACTCGCTCTCAGCAGTACAAGTGAGTTTTTCTCTCTCTCTTTTTTTCTTTCTTTCTTTTTTTTTTTTACCAGCGTCAGCATTTAGTACGACAAAAAAAGAAACATTCACAACTGTGAAGTGTTAGTGAGACACCCAGTCACACACTTTTTCATTTTTCACACACATTTAGCTACCCAAAAGGGGACTTGAAATTGATGATATTATTTTTATATACAGCTAATTATATTGTAAACTTTCACAATGCTGGAGACTAAAAGCACTTATTGTATTGAATAGGACTTCATGTTTGAAAAGTATACTTTATATATTGTTTGCAAGTATGGTTTTAATGTTATTTAAATTAAAATTAAAGCACTATAATGTACAAAACATTATGAATTCTTATGTTTTGTCCCGCTGTAAAAATGTACACTTATTTTTATGTTTACTGTAACGTGTTATTTGACAATTATATTGAAAACTTAGAAATATACAACATGCAAGTTTTAATAGAAATTACATTACAGTACATATTTAGTTGACCATAAATGCTTGTCATTATAGGCTATTCAGTTGTAAACTTTAACCACATTTCAAAGACAATATAGAATAAATTATTCAATTAAGATCCCATAGTCTGTATTTACTCTAATATTCAACTGATTGCATTTAATGTAAATTGGAACTATTTATACCTATCTGAAGTATACTTTTTTCACAAGTTTCCAGCACTTTGCAGAATCACATTAACACGCTGTGGAGTGTAGCCTGCTCAGATTTGACAGGAAACACATGCTAGTAGTTCTACAATAGGCAGCACTGTTTTGACTGGGCATTTCCCCAATTAGCGTAACCTCTAGGCCAGACGTGACTTGAAAACCCATTGTAGTAAGCAATGTGTGACCATTTAGATGGGATTTCTATGGTTTTAACACCTCATGGTTTACCTCAAAGTCGTACGAACACGCACGTTTGACGTCGTAGCGCTCTTGGCTGTTTATTTGAGCAGTTGGCTGTGATTGGATGTGATTTTCTGCCAGATTGCTGCAGTGTTTCCTTGATTTGTAGCGTAATGGTTCTAATAAGATTGCGATTAGCCGCAGCGTTTTTGCGCGAGCAGTTTTCCTTTAGCATTATCACCACACAGTACGTTTCATGTTAAAGACAGCGACTCGTAGGAGTGATTTGGGTTAATCACTCTCTCTCTCTCTCAAGCTACAGGATCAACATTTGTCATTCAGCCATCTTCTACCACAAATTTAAAAGCTGGTCTGACATCATTGCCAGCTTGTAAGTGTTCCCTTCGAAGACAGCAGCTGTTTTGGTTTAGCCTAAGTGCCACTCCTAAATTAACGTGGCTTATGCGTTTTCTCATTTCCTTCATGGGCTTTCAATCATGTGTTGATCTTTAGCTTTTGGTTTGATGTTTTTTATGGGTGATGAGAGAATGTTTTAATTGTATTTAATGTGCTCAGCGTTAATTATTATTTTTCATTTTCAAACCGCAAACAGATTCACTGTGTGAAGTTGTAAACAGGCCATTTTTGAATGGCATTGTTTAACATGCCCAGTTTTCTTCCTTGAAAAGATGTATTTCGTCTTTAAACAAGAAGTTTGAAGTAGCCGGTAAAGTTTATAATGTCACAGCCATAAGCCGTGATTTGTAAGTAAGTTGTTATTAGGGGTGGGACTTTCTTATTCTAGAGAGCATCTGATTGGATGTGATGAAAATCTTAGGAATGTAGAATGATATATATTAGTGGTGGTTGCCATTAGTATATGTGTGTACTGTATTTATTATGTGTATATATATATTTAGGAAATCGTTATGTTTATATATTAAATATATTTAAAATATATAATGTAAATGTATTAAATACTATGATTTTGTACTGCATAATGATCGCATTATTTTTGTCTTCATGTTCACCCCTGCTTAAGTAGTTGTGTTTTTAGAGACTTATCTTATCCCTTTGCAGAAAGTTAAACAATAATTTGCTTGTTTTTTTTTTTTTTTTATTGGTTGCTCTCCCCAGGTCAGTGTGCCTAGAGTTCTCCAGGCTCAGGCTCCGAGATCCCAGCTGTTGCCATGGATCCCAGCAGCTGGAGCGGCAGTGAAAGTGCCGGCGAGGATATTGAGAGGATGAGCGACTCGGCCGATAAGCCCATGGACAACGACGCTGAGGGCGTATGGAGCCCTGACATTGAGCAGAGCTTCCAGGAGGCCTTGGCCATCTACCCACCCTGCGGACGACGGAAAATCATCTTGTCCGATGAGGGGAAAATGTATGGTGAGTTGAAAAAACTGAATTCAAATTCAAATAAAAAAAAATCTTCACATAGACCAGACCAACTTTTCAAGTATTAACTGAGCCAACTACAGCAATCAAATTGACTTTAAATACAGAAGTTTTCCAAACTCGCCTACTTATTTTGACTAGCTATGTAACGCTATGACTGCCGGGGCCGCTTGTTTTGACTGCTCGTAATCTTGAGTTGTTTGTTGAGGTTGGCGGGGAACAGGCTCATCAGAAAGTTCTCAGGGAAAATTGTTAGTTGTTTGTCCTCAGGGTGAGATGATGAGGTCTGTCGGGCCTCTGAAACTGGAAAAACGGGACTCCAGCGGGCCAGGCGGTAGAGCAGGCTGGCTATCCTGGGTTCTGTTGTAAAGTCAGCGTGAACCATTAGTTAGGAGCAGATGGTCGTGCGGCTGACACCAGCTGCGCTCCCAATCCCCCACCTCATTCCCCAAAGCTTCCCCCCTCCCCTCCACACCTCTCTAAAACTCCCGACTGGGCTGATGTCATGGAAAGAGGGAATACTGATTTTCTTTTCGCTCAGGATATTGAACATGCTCTTGGCCTTGTCCACAATGAAGCCTCCTCACAATGCTTGGACTTGTATCCAGCTGTCTTTATTAGGTACAACTCGGAAACCAAACAGTTGTTAAATCCAGATGCATGATGGAAAAAGTGGACAAGCTTATAAATTATAAAAGCACTGCTGTTTCAAATGTTTTCTTTCATGGTTGCAGCTCGCCTGTGGATGCAGGTTTGAATCCAGCTTGCCATTTCCTTTGCTTTATTCCAATTTCCTTTTCGTTTAAAACATTTATGTTTATGTAGTTGGCACACATTTTTATCCAAAACGACTCCCATTGTATTTAAGAGCTTTGAGTCATGCATTCAGTGGGAATCGAACCCATAACCTTGGTGTTGCAAGCACCATGCTCTAACTGTTCCTTTGAAACCTTTCTTTTGAAATCTTGGAGAAACTTTACAATAAGAGTCTGCACCATAGGCCTTGTGGGCAGTGTGCCGACGTTTGCACAATTGCATTATGGGTGTCTCAAGTTCTAATCCGACCCGAAAATCTTTCCAGATCTCTCTCTCTCTACCCCACTTCACTTCCTGTCTTCATTTTTAATTCTTGTTCTGAATACGGTTTCATTTTAAATGACATTTAACAGTGTTTGTAAACATTAGTTTTATTTACTGGTATTTCACACATTTGCTTTATTATTACATTTATTTCTAAATGCAGTAATAAAATGTGCCATGTTTTCCCTAAAATATAGTATTCTATCTTAATGCTTATTTTCACATATATATACTTCATTAAAAATGAACACAAGGGTTAGGCTACATTTATTAAATAGTAGAGCTTTTAACTTAATGTTTTAGCTTCAAATTTAACCTTATTAAAAAAAAAAATGAAATGCCAAAAATTTCTTTCCCAACAGACACCTGTTTGTTCCCATGACCACAGTGGTTTTTTCCTTCAGGCATTTCCTTTTAAATAAATTGGCTGGTGTTCGTGGGGGGTTTCTTGGGTCACCGAGGCAAACCTGTCACCTCCTACGCTGTCGTTCGTGTAGCATTCCTTAGCCTCGTGTTTGCCGTCACCTTCGTTATTTCATCGTCCGTAGCAACTGTTTGCGATTTTAATTTATCTGCACATACCCATCGCAGACCCACACAAGTCAAGATCCCCATCCCCAGTCCTGCCGCTCTCCAGGTCTGCCAGCGCCGTGTGGTTAATTAGCAGCCGTGTCTATAGCAACCTCCTTTAGTTTCAAAACAATATGTAGGTTTTTTTTCCTTGTGTCGTGGCTCAGCTTATCTCACTGTTTACCTGAGGGGGCTCCTTAAAAACTGGACTCGAGCCAAAGAGTTCAAGTTTTCTCTGTAGATGGTGCAAAGCGTTTTGGCAGCTGCCATGCGGTTTCACAGGTGAACCAAATGCTTGTTTTTCCCCCAAAAAACGTGTCTTTGTTCTGTTTCTCCTCTCAGATCACTGCCCTCTCTGTCGACGCCGATATCATAAACCATTTGGCTCTGCTTTGCTAGTACTTATTTTAGGCAGAGAAAGCATGCCATAAGTAGATTTGACAGTCCCCCGCTGGGTTCGATGAAAGAAAGATCTAATCACACTGGTTTCACTTCTGAGGGGATATACTGTGAGGACTTAACATAATCTCAGCCAATTAATATTTCTCAAGTGTTTTTATATTCCGGTAACCGTATCCACCTGCACTTTAGAAATGTATTGTATCGTTTGCAAGCACAACTAACATACTTGGCCATTCTGTGGTCATGTATATTTTAGTAAAATGCCCGTCTTTTCAAGTGAAAGGAAACCGCTCAGAGAGAAAACATGTGTTACAGCATATTGGATTTAGGTAGCTCTTAAAGTGACAGCAGTCTAATATTCCTGCTGCCTGTCAATCAAGCGACAAAAGAGAGAAAATCTCTCACCGCTCTTGGCTAACTTAAATTTTTTGTAACTTTAAAAAGAAGATAAATATATTTAATTTACAGTGAACAATATGCGGTCATTTTATCAATACAGCGACTTCATACATTATATGAAGCATTTATTTTTTATTTGTTATACTGTAGTTTTTTCTTGTAGTTAGTTTCTTGTTTTCTTATTTTCTATTTAATCACGGAGTATGTTTTTAGTGAGCTTGAGGGTTTTTTTAGGCTAGTATTAGCTATTTTTTTGTGATATTGACATTACGGGAACAAAAAAATAAACTCATAAAGACCTAATTTAAAGCAAAAAAGAACTATATTGTGATATATAAGTTAGTCATGTCGTGACATAAGATTGGTTAAATCACCCACCCTAGTCAATAGTTTCGTCTTCAAGTCTGTTTCGTCTTGTAAAATAAAATGATTCTCTTAAATTTAATATGTTGTGTATTTTTTTTATTGTATTTATTTAGAAGAAGCCACACTTTGATTACCATTTTCAAGTTTGCACCTAATTTCATTCTGAAATTACAATTTTCAAGTATTTACTGTCAGACAAGCACATTTTAGCATGTGCTTTTAGGACTTTTATAATGATTTTAAATCTATGCTTAAATCTGCTTAAAGATGTTTGGTGTATGTGTGAAAATACATTCAGAACCTGAAATGAATGCTGTTCAACTGCTGCACTCTTTGAGGGGCATTTCAGTGCCGTAGTTGTGCTCGCTGGGTGTGTTGAAGTGCAAAATACCTTTTATTTAATTTAATTTAAAGGACATTTTGTGTGCTGCTCTATTCATGCAAACAGAGCCTGATTCGTTCCTAATTTTACCTTGCAGCACCGTGTCTTTCTGCATTTCATAATGGCAAATTGTGAGTGTAAAATTATGAATAGACTGGTGTGTTCAGGCAGCGATGGGCTTTGTGAACATAATGTGTGCCTCGGAGGATTGGAAATACTGTGATTTTAAGCTGTGTCTTTAACAATGGGATAACAGACCTGTTCTGAGACTCTAGAGCCAGTTTGGGCTATATCACGTTTCTCCAGGGAAACTCGTGGTTACGGGAGTTATCGTCATTCTGTTCTGGCTAACTAGTATGCCATTGAGTCTCAGCCATCAGCAGAAGCTGGAAAAAGGCGATCCAAAATCACAAAACAAGCCCCACTCTTTTCCTAAAGTATTTATTTTCAAACATTAAAGACCGTCAATAGACATACATGCTGCATTTTTACATTCACATTTTAGTAATTTAGCAGACGCTTTTATTCAAAGCGACGTACAAATAAAGACAGTAGAAGCAATCCAACCAACAAAAGAGCAGCAAATTGCGAGCTCTGTGACGATACACAATAACGCTTCACACCTAGCAAAGTTTCTTTTATTAATTACATTTCATTTTTTTTATTTTAATGAATGTTTGCCAATGTAAATCTATAAAAAATTGTATTATATTTTTAGCCTTTTTGCCTCTTTTTATTTATACAAACTAACAATATTAATGAATATATTGTGTACGATATTAAATAAAATATATATCCAGTAGTTTTAGAAGTAGAAGTCCAGTTGTTTCATTTATTTATTTACAATTAATTGATTAATTGTGTATTTTTTTAATTTTTTTATGATCAATAATATAATGTGTTGTTTATTTTTTGCTCTCTTTGTTGTCATTATTTAGTCATGAAACAAATAGCACATTTAATGTAAACACCCCTTAAGGTTCATTAGTTAACTAAGAATGAACAACACTTATTAATCTTAGGTTTTTTTGTTAACATTAGTTAATGCACTGTGAACTAACACGAATAGACAATAAACAGCTGTATTTTTTATTACTAACATGATTAATAAAGAGTGTAATAAATACAGTGTTTATGTTAACTAATACTAATGTTAACAAATGACACCTTATTGTAAAATGTTACCACTGTGACTAAAACTACCTAAAAATAAACTTAATCATTTAGGATTTCCTCAAAACAGACTATTTGTTTCGGCCATAAACAAACTAGCTGATTTTGCAAATCAGGTCGAGTAACAATAAATGTAGCGTGTCAGTTTCAGACTCGTGTTGAACACGGTCAGCACCCCAGCTCAAAAAAAAAAAAGATTTGGATTGAACGGTACACGTTAGTCACCCATATTGAGTTTTGTTAATAAATTCATTATTAAAGTAGCTTCAATACGATGAGTGAGATGAAAATCCTAGCTGTAATAGACATCCACAAGTGCTTACTCACTGCGCTTAAACATCTTTTTAGGTGTTAAACCCTTACAAAATCCCAGTTCTGAACTACAAAGCGCCACACCTCCACCTGCGGGCATGTTTAGAGTCACACTGAAGACTTTCTTACGTAACGATAAAGGAGCAGGAAGCAGTGTGAGATGTGGTTTGATGGAAAAGGAGGGATTCAGGTGGAAAACAGGTGTTGTCTGAAAGAAGCGTTCGCAGAATCGCACAGGACATTGCTTTTGTGTTTAGGGCTGTATTGTGCTCCAGAGGAGGTCCCTGGACGTGGGGCGTTTTTAAAAAAAGTCTTTACTTTTCAAGGTCTACGAAAGAACTATGTATATACCCACTTCAAACCTGCACTTTGCTTCTTTTGTGTTGCATAAAATGGGGCCGAGGAGTAATTTTGCCCGTTTTCTTTCCCGGAGGTCCAGAGTTTAATCATTTTTCTCAAGGGACGGCGTGTGAATTTGAAAAAGGGGCTTAGTGCAAGGAAGTACGGACTCACGGAAGACCGTACGGACACAAGAAATGAGTCCTGTCTGAAGCGCATTAATGCTCTCATTTGGCTTTGATAGGTGTGAGGGGCCTGGATGTTACCTCACCGAGAGCCAGTTAGGAGACAGGACACAGCATGCTTCATCCTCACACCTCTTAACTGTTTGAGACGGATGAGTGATTGAAACGGACACTGATATCATGTTACACAGAGTCCTTGAGCCGCATTATACATGTTATTGTTGCTCAGCGGCGGCTGGATTGAAAAAAAAAAAAAAAAGTTTTGTTCCTTTATTTGTGTATTGTTTTTTTCTGCATTTTTCATTAACTGGTTATGTTTTTGTATATGAAGCGTGAACAAGTCTTTTGAAATATCAGTTAAGATAGTAACAAGTAATGTCTTTTGACTAGATGGTTTATTAATATTATTTCAAATATGTGATGTCATCCAAGGAGGAATGTATTTATTAGAGCTGCATATATATTATATATATATATATATATATATATATATATATATACATTTAAAAAAACGTTTAAAGTAGCTTTATATATGCATATTTTATTTTTATTACATAATTTATATAATTTTAGCAAAATGAGCAAGATATCTTTTGATTTATAATTTTAAAATACAATTTAGAAAGGATTATTATTATTATTATTATTTTTATTAATAGTATTTTTATATTATTATTATTATTATTATTTGTAAGAACTTCTCTTCTTCATGTATTCATCAGCAGTACAGAACAAATTAGGCGCCTGGAAGCAGCAGTAGTGAAATCAAATCTGGTTTATTCAGAATGCAGCTTAACACAGAGAGTAAACCATCAGCTAGCCCTTATGGGGCGTTGACTTCTATTGCATAGCTGGACATGCCTCAACTGCCCACTACGGAGAACAAAAGACAACTCCATATATGGGTTGAAGATTCACAAAACTAGCAGACTAGAGACAAAGCAAGTCTATATAAGGAATTATAGAGTTAGTAGAGTAACCTTATACCTGCAGGGCGAAAAGGGACTAGAACAATTATTACCTTGCTCACACACACAAGTAATAGAGAATTAATTCTCTCAGTCCCCTCTTTTAGGCTGAAGATAATTTCTGGCCATCGGAGTATAACGAGGACCTGTCATACTGTCAATTGTGGCATACACACGATCCATCAAACATCTCATAATGCATGGTCCAAAAACACATACAGCAAAACCGATTATTAAAATTGGTACAAGCATAGTAAAGAAAGGAGTCATCCAGCCAAACAGGTGATGTAAAATACCCCACCCCAGTCCTGTATCTTTTGTTCATCATCATACAAGTCTTCTGCAACCTTTTTCATTTCCTTCACAGCATGGCCCACAGCACCAGCAGGTTCGTCCTCAGTTTGTTTACTGGTCACCAACCAGAGCACATCAGCAACATGTCCAGGGCTAGTCGATTCTGTGTGGTCATCAGACGCAGAGCACCCAGCTCCTGGCGGCCTCCGTCTAATCCAATTGTGTGTCATTAACAAATTTAGCCAGACGGTAGTGCAGAACTTCGGTCTGATGCCACAGAAATGGGCACCAAAGAGGTCCAGAACCGGTGCCATTTAGTTGAGAGTTGATGTTCCTCAGGGACTTCATCAGCTACAGATCTCTTCAACCTGTGGTACTGTTTCTTATGCTGTGAGGTATGCTGGAATATCTGAACAGGGTAAGATAACTCTGAAACATTGGCCTTATCCCAAGATGTTCCTTCAGGAAGGAACCTGTGTTGATGTCATTGAGCCGCTCCACCCATCACAGTTAACGGCAGGCTTCCAGCTATTAAGCGAATATAGTTGTTATATTGTTTTGAGGCATGACAGGCATGGACACTGATACAGTTGATGACATGATTTGCTGACATACATAACATGACTCATTGGTGTGATGTCTAGCTGTCCAATTGGCATATTGCCAGAACAAATTATCAGTAGGTAAAACACAGTTCACACATTGTAATGATACAAAAATCATGAATACTAACAGAAGCTGCATTCTGATCAAATAATAATTAAATAATATAATCAAAGGATATGTGCAGTCAGTTTCTATGTCAGCAACAGCGCTGCGTGTTCAGCTCCTCTGTTGTGCAATAGCAACCAATCCACGTAAGAAGAAGTCGTCAGGTCGTCAGTCCAGTAATGCGCACCGCCCAGCCCCTCCTCCGTCCCGTGACAGTAGTGATCAATGATCCTACAAGAGTGGCCCCTTGTTCAGGTGTTGACGGCTAATAACAATCTGGTCAGAAAACTATTAGACATTCATACTGCTGAGTGATGCATTTTCAGCCTGGTTGCATGGATCCACTGTGGAAAAGAATCAGTTAGTACGGGCGGTTCGAAAGTTACAGCAACAATTTTGGTAGGAGCACTATATTTTGTTTTGTCCAATGGGTCTCCCACTAATACTGTGTCACCCACTTGAAAAGGGTTATGTCAATTGGCATAGGTGCTGAAGAATGCATTTTGCTCCAATTCTTGTGGAGAGCTTCAATCAGTAACTGCACATATTCACTCATATGGACATCACATCCCCATCTCCCAAAACACACCTCCCTTTCTCCAAGGCGTGTAAAGGCGTCCCATCACCATCTCATATGGTGATAGACCTTTGAGACCCTTATGGGGTGACATTCTCATTTCTGCCAGGACAACGGGTAGCAGTGAGGTCCAGTCTTGGTGACCGACCGTTTGCATTGCTTTTCGTAATTTATCTTTGATAGTACGATTTGCCTTTCGACTATACCAGATGATTGAGGATGATATGGAATGTGGTGTCTCCACGTGATCTGCAATTCTTTCATTAGGTTCATTAGTACTTTAGACACAAAGGCAGGCCCTTATCAGAGTCTATGGCGAGTGGTATACCATATCTAGGAATTATTTCTTTGAGTAGATATCGTACCACAGTGGGGGCGTCTTCCTTTGGGCATGGAAACGCCTCCACCCATCTAGAAAATTTGTCCACAAACACCAATAGGTATTTGTATGGGCCCCTCTTAGGTAGATGTGTGAAATCTACTTGCCATTGTTGCAATGGGCCTCTGGCAGAGGAGCTGTTGATGCGACGCCAAAGGTTTAGAACAATTATTCATAGCACAAACCATGCACCTGTCTAAAGTGGAATTAACATATGTGGCTAAATGTTGATGCACAAAAATTGGTCATTTCATCCAATACCCCTCTTCGGCCGCGGTGTGTGACACCATGAAACTCTCTTACCAAGAACGGGGCACAGGAGGCTGGCACACACACACGGCCGGAAGAGTCACGTTATTCTTTGACGCCCTCAGAGATCCAAAGCGCCACATCCGCTTCTGTAGCAGCCGCCTGTATAGCACAAATATCTATGTCAGGTAACATATTACTAGTCATAACAGATGTCGAAACAGCAGAGACAGACAACCATGATGGCATCAATCCAGATGCTGCAGCAGTTTTGGCTGCATGGTCAGCTAAAGTGTTACCTCTAGCCTCAAGGGTATCAAGGACAGAATGGCCCTTAGTTTTGATGATGGACAACGAACTAGGAAGACGACAGGCCTGTATTAAGTCTTCGTATGGTACACAGGACACAAGGCCAACATCATCCTTGTGTAAGGCCCATTATACATAGACCCCAAAGAAGACAACGTAGCCCCAGTATCCAACAGAAAAGGGTACATTTGCCCATTCACATGTAACTCAATGAGTGGCAAGTCACGCCCTGTGGGGAACAAAAGAATTTACAACTTCAGTGGGGTCAGAACTCTGTGGGCTGCCCTATTCTTGAGGACGGTAGACAGGCTGCTGCGCGTAGCCCCTAGGTTGGTAAGGAGCCTGAGACTGTTGCTGCTGACTGCTAGGCTGTGCATACATCTGCGCATACATCTGTGGGGACCCTCTCGGGGGCTGGGGTTGCCCCGCCCTTGCCTGCTCATCGGCCCTGCGCTTGTTACATTCTCTGGCCCAATGCCCAGGCTTGTTACAATAATTACACCTTCCTGGCTTTCTGCCCTTCTTAAATCCTCCTTGTGTACCTGGTGCATAGCCACCAGCTACAGACACACATACAACGTTGCCATGCAAATTCAATAACTGTCCTTTTCCTGCTGGTCTTTCCTTGCCCGATTCCTTCTGTTAAATCCTCGCGCTTAACTACGTCAAATTTCGGTGCGAGAACAGGTACTGCCTTAATTACAGCGTTCTCATCGTGAGGCTGCGCCTAATTTGCTATGCAGAATGAATCTATAATCAGCCCCAACTAATTGACAGTGGCGCGAGCATCTGATTAACATATCAACGAAAGCCACAGGATTCTCAACACCAGGAAGCATAGACAGGATATCTTTCAGAGCACTTGGAGAGGGTGGTTGAATATCAATTCCTTATTCCTCGCTACCCATACCGCAGCTACATTATCTGGCGAGGTGGACATGCTGGCAGGGTCTATTACAGAACCCTCGTCAGGCCCCTCTTTTGGGGTGTTGTGACAACGCTCCCTTTTCACCAGACAAAGCAGCTAGGGATGGATAAATGCCGACACGGCGGATTCTTTGGGAGCGGTGCATTAGGCACAGGTGGTGCAACATAAAGGCGGCGTGTTTCGTCACACGGTTTAGACATTGTCAATGGTTTGTCTTTATCATTTTTCCTTGGTTTTTGGTACAGTTTTCAAAACTGCTTTTTTATTTTATTCGTCTTTTCCCTCCAAACCTCTGCCATTTTATACCACACGTCATATCCTCCTCTCATATAATTGTAATCCCAATCAGGGTTCGCCCTCACCTCCATATACTAAATTGTAAACTGTTTTCAGATGACTTGGGTCGAAAGTGCCCTCACGCGGATAATCTCGCCACTGGGTACCCGCTGTCCATTTATCAAGATATGGAAACGTGTAGTATCCCCAACCACAACGTTCCATCCATGCTTTGGGTGTTTCAGAGGGTTCAGGTTTAGGATATGTTTGTCCCATTCTGACCACTGATGACTCGGACACGCATACTATAACAAGTCAATCTAGTCTGAATTTAATCAAACACGATACAAATTGACTACGCGATACATCTACTCAGGTAGTGAAACTATACTTTCTCTTACCTGGTCAGATGTATCCGGACGAAAGCCCCCAGAACTGTAAGAACTTCTCTTCTTCAGTGTATGCGTCCCCTGTGTCCGTCCATCAGCAGTACAGAACAAATTCAGGCGCCTGGAAGCAGCAGTCGAAACAAACCACACGAGTGAAATCAAATCTGGTTTATTCAGAATGCAGCTTAACACAAGAGTAAACCATCAGCTTATATAGCCCTTATGGGGCGTTGACCTCTATTGCATAGCTGGACATGCCTCAACTGCCCACTACGGAGAGCACAAAAGACAACTTATATTTGAAGATTCACAAAACTAGCAGACTAGAGACAAAGCAAGTCTATATAAGGAATGAAAGACTACAGAGTTAGTAGAGTAACCTGAAACTATACCTGCAGGGCGAAAAGGGACTAGAACAATTATCATACCTTGCTCACACACATAGTAGTAATAGAGAATTAATTCTCTCATTATTATTATTATTAAACATTAAAAGCCTCTGTGCTGTCATCCAGAGAGGAACATTGTTTTATAGATGACATTATAAGATTATAGATTTTTTTATTTTTGTTTATAATAAGAATAGTATTAGTAATAAAATACTACTACTACTACTACTACTACTAAATAATAATAATAATAATAATAATAATAGTAATAATTTTAATTTATCAGAATTTACCGTGAGATGATATTATCCTGAGCATCTTGTTTAAATGAACTCAGTGTTATGCTTCACTCTGGAGCATTTGTTCACTCAGAAATGTATTTAATTTATATTGTAGCTCTTGTGATTTAACCATGTTTTCCTAGATTAAAATTTTTTTTTGGCACTTTAAAAATGTACAGTGATTGTGGAAAAAGTAGCTTGTGATCAAGACTTCGACTCCAAAACATTTCATGCTGTTGTTGCAAAATCCAAAAGGGCTCATTTAAAAATAGAATAATCGAAAGCATACATCTTATTTTGAGGTAAGTGATGATCATTCCATTTAAACGCACATTAGCTCACTCAGTGTGCCTTTATTATATTAAAGAGAGTTTCTCTCTTCAATCTAAAAGTCATTTGCTTGTCAAGTTTACCTTGGCGTGTAAACAAACTCCACTTTTAGCTCGCCTTTCGTGAAGTTTGGTAACTTTATCAAGCAAAAGTAAATGAGGGAGAAAGCGAGATGAGTTTGAGAGGGAGTGAGTGAGAGGTCATTTGGGGTTGTTTGGATTTCCATGTGTGATTTCCAGCAGACTGGTGTGATGTTTCCAGCCAGCGCACCATGTTAGGACACAGTCAGACAAACACACTTGCGCTCACTTGCATGTCCACACACACACACACACTCTCTCTCTCTTACGCACACACAGGAAGTATGCTTAATTGCTCCTATTAAAGAAAACAGCTCCAAACTGAGTCCTTTCACTCTGTTTCCAGTTTCTTTTCTATTGAAGGAAGAGAAGCTTTCAGCGTTCTAGAGGTCTTTTAGTACTGAACTTTCATATGTACAGTTTACACACTTTCAGGGCTTTTAACACCGAGGCCTGTCCTAGTTCCAGTGCTTCTCTCTGTTTAACGGTGACATCTGTTTTACATTCATAATGTGAAGTACTACTGAGTAAAGCAACATTTAAAGGGATTCAATTAGGGCAGGTCTTGATTATAACTTGTGGCCCTTGCTGGTTAAACTTAAGCAGCCAAAGATTTTTTTTTTTTCTCAGAGATGGTGAATTTTAGTTAAATTTAGTTTAGCTTAAAATAAAATAAAAATATTTTTTATAACAATAAAAACTTACAGAATTAAATATTTCTTGATCAACTACATTTTATTTTATTTTTATAAAAGCTCAAAAGGACAATTTTTGTAATTGTCTAGTTTTGTTTTTTATTTATTCATTTTTATAAAATCGTAGAAAAGCAAAACATTTCTATACATTTTCAATTCAAATTATTTTAGTCTAAAGAATGTTTATGCTGAATTTAGTGACAAAAATAGAAACATTTCTTTGAGGTGCTTTTTACACAAAAGCATACAAAACATGTAATAAAAAAAAATTCGATTCAAATTTAATTCTAAAGGATGCTGAATTCAGTGACCTGTTACTATAGTAAAAATAATTATTATTATTTTAATGTGTATTTTTGCATAAACTTTATTCTTATATTTTACAGTGGTTGTTCAACTTCTGTTGTTTTTTTTAAATGTGCTTTAGGAATAAATCTTGACCTGAAAAGTCATCGTAGTGACCAGGCTTAACCAAATATATTAGATTTACCTGCTATTTTTCAAGTTTATCAGGTATGATTTTGGTCTGATCACGTCCGTGACTTTCCTCTCAGAAGTGATTTCTCTAAATAATCGTAGCGGTTTTGGCGGGATGAGGGGTGTGGGGGGTGTCCGCTGGAAAAGAAAAGACTGTCCGTCACGGTCTCTTGCCATCTGGCCTTGAATTTCCTCTCAGACCCTCCCTCTGAAAATGGTTTGCGGACGGAGGGGTGTCATCGTGTTACGGGCTCTAGCCGTCACAGAGGACAGCTGGCTAACTCTAATCAGATGGTAGCAGGCGTGTGTGTGTGTGTGTGTGTGTGTGTGTGTGTGTGTGTGAATGGCTTTATCTGGCCGCACCCCTCGGTCCTGCTCTCAGGGAAACACCTGCATTGAGCTGCAGATCGTATCAGTCTAAGCTGACTGACTCCCAGAGAGGGGATTGTTCAGACCACCATCTGCTTTTGGAGGCTGACCTTTACTTATAACCATATGGCATTTTGTCGTTCTTCGCCGTTTATGCTCGCGCACTAAATGAGCAGGTAGTTGATGAGTCTGTTAGCGTGACGCGTCAAAATACTTGGATTTATCAGAATTAGACCTCTCTGTGCGTAGCGGTGTGTTCGGATCAAAGTCGTTCAGAAACATGGTGCCTTTAGCACTTCAAAGGCGTTCTTTGAATGCAGATGACCGAGGTGAAGTTTTTGCAACACTTTTTTTTTTTTTTTTTTTTTTTGTGGAGGGGGGGGTATTATGATATTATGATGCATAGTTGTTAACCGACCGGTCACATTTGTTTGTTTGCAGTTGCACATAAAAATATAATCATAATTGAATGAGTATAAATTATACCATATTAATTAATTATACCATCATTAAATAGTTACTATAATACATTTTATGTTTATAAAATATATTTAGTTTAATTTGGTTTTTATATATTTTTTATTAAATGTATTTTTGTATTTGATGACAACAGTATTTTATTCTTCTATTATTATTATCATAACTATTATTGTTGATTTGACACACAATCAATAAATATTAATAGATATTATAGCACATTTTGTTTACAAAATATTTTTATGAATAAAACTTTTTATCATTATTAAATTAAAACAATTTACTGATATATTATTAGTGTTTGTTGTTGTTTGTACACACACACACACACACACACACACACACACACACACACACACACACACACATATATATATATATATATATATATATATATATATATAAATAAAATGTATTTAGCTTATTTTAGATGTTAATAACTGCATTTTTATTATTTTTACAATGTTTTTTGTTACTTTTAATATTATAATGTCACAAAATACTATATAAACCTTTTATAACAATAATTGTTTATATATTAATCAAAATAAAATGTATTATTATTGACTGCTAAATACAAGAAAAACAAAAATACAGATGTATTTGAAATGTTGATGCAGAATGATTTATTTCAAGCCTGTTTTTTTGATTGTAATATTATTGAAAATTATATCTATTATCATTCTATTCTGTTCTTAATTGTTGAATCCTGTTTATTAAAATATAATGCAAACTGACTGATGTCTACGATGCCTATGGAAATCAGCTATGAATATTGCAGTCTCAGTTTGGACTCGTAATCCCCTAGTCATGGACCCCCTGCAGAAAGTCTTTGTATTGTTAGTTTAGGTCATTGTGATTGTAATAGTCATCCATCAGGCCTGGCGGAGCAGCAGAGCCATTGTCACAAAGATTCAGGGTTTCTGTCCTGCCCCGAGACCAACACCTCTGAACTTGTGGGTCAAACACTCAAAGCTTTTCAGAGATTTGTGAGGTGAACCACGCGGTTTCATCCGATTTCATCACCTTTCTGAGAGATATTTCAGTTGACAAGACGATATGATAAACTTTAGCGAACGAGCCACGCGTCTCAGCTTCTGACGTCTCCCTTAAAGGGACAGTTCACCCAAAAATGAAGCTTCGGTCATCACTTTACCCTTGTGTCATTCCAAAGCAACTTTTCTTTTTCTACAGGACACAAAAGAAAGCTTTAAAGCTTCAAAAAGGACATTATGAAGTATCTATGTTACACTCACTATTTGAAACAGAGCACAGTGTATGCGATACAGGTTTGCAATGACATGAGAGTAAATGCTGACAGAAATCTCATTTGAGTCAGTTGCCCTTGACAGACGTTAAGAAAATCCAGGTTTGGATATCACGGCATAAATCATATGCTTTCATTTAGTGTGCTGGAAGAGACTGACAACAGAGAAAGCTGTCAGCACTCAATGATTGACGAGGCCACTTTTTGGCGGCATCTTTCTCCTCTGAAGACGCGCTGAGGTTAACCCTGCATCAGTGTGAGCTCCATTTATCAGCTCGCTTTTAATTGCAAACAGTGGGTGTTCTTCAGAGCTGCTTTACTTTGTGCTGATCAAGCTGAAATTGTAATTTGATGACCTTTAACCCACCACATCCTCGCTGGCTTTTGTGGCCACCAGCATAACATCAACACTTTTGTACCGCCACTATAAAGGAATGCTGTCATCAACCCCCTCCCTGGGTTTTTTTTTTTTTACTGCTAATTCCACTGCATCCGTTAAACCACATCTTGTGCTGCTCTTAGTGAGAGATTCAGCTGTAAGTGTTTCTTAACCCGGTGTTTGCTTTTAACATTTTTTTAAATGACTCTGCTGTTGTTGAGTGAGTCATCACAAAACCTGAACAAAAAGAGGACAGCATTGCTGAGTCATCAGAAGATTCAGATTTGTGAGCCATATATATATATATATATATATATATATATATATATATATATATATATATATATATATATATATATATATATATATATATATATATATGTATGTATAATTCATAATTGCTAAGTATGTCTATATACATATTTACAATACAATTTCTAATATATATATGTCTATATACATATTTACAATACAATTTATATATATATATATATTATGTATAACATATATTTTGTCTTTATATAAACATGATTTGAATAGTAATGTGTACTATATATTAAAAAAATTGTAAAAGTATATACTTGTTATAATTTAATATAAATTATAAATTAATTGCATATAATAAAATATTTATTAATAAAAATTCAAAACATACTTAAAAATATAACCAAATATTGATATTAATATTTGCTGTGTATATTGTTAAAATTGTATACAGATAATCTGTTAATAAGATATATATGTGTGTAATGTATGTATTATATAACTAATTGTAATATTAATATTCTTTAAGTAATGCTTTTATTTTTACATTAGTGATAATAGTAACATGACTATGAGTTTAGTGTTAATAATAATAATAAATAGTAACATACTGTGTGTATATATAAAATAAAATATGGAATAGTTTTTGTATATATAAATGCATATTTTTAAAATATTACATTATATGTGTGTGTGTGTGTGTGTGTGTGTGTGTATATATATATATATATATATATATATATATATATATATCATGCATGTATTTGTTTATTTATACATAATGCATACAGTGTATATACACAAATATATTATGTAAACAGAAACTTTTTGCATGTGATTTAATTGTTTAACAGCATGTTTTATTATACATGCGTACAAATGTTTATTTCTATGTATGTTTTCTTTATTATTTTACATGATGTCATGTGTTAAGTAATAATCAGCCGTGATTCAGTCATTCTGTGATGATGGTGTTTATCTGATCTCTTGTTGAGAGTCAGCTAGTCTCTTTGATCAGTTTATGCTTTGGTTTGTCTAGCAAACTCCACAGGGGAGACTCTCAAAACTCAGCACTCGTCGACAGGCTCTCTCATTCTCTCTTTCTCTGTCCCTGTAAGTCCCCTTTCTCTCTGGAGGTTGTTTTGCAGGTTTGCCAAGTCCAGCTGAGCATGTTTTCAAGTGACTGAAAAGAATGAATTATGCAGCAGTAAGCATGCTTACAGCTGGCCGTTTGGAGTGTCTTTGATCTGAGAGCGGAGTGTGCATGAATGCCCGCATTGTGAGCATACAGAGTGTGTGTGTGTGTGTGTGTGTGTGTGTGTGTGTGTGTGTGTGTGTGTGTGTGTGTGTGTGTGTGTGTGTGTGTGTGTGTGTGTGTGTGTCTCTGTCCGCGTGTGTTTGTGTTTGGAAGAATAGGGAGGCCCATGTCTGGGTTAGAAGAGATTACACTGTAGGCACGTTGGGTAAAGGCTAGCTGGAGAAAATGCTCTGACGCTGTTTGCTGGCTGACGGTCAGATATTGTCTTTAAAGGACTAGTTCACACAAAAATGAAATCATCTGCTCACCTTCATGACGATCCAACAACGATTCCATGAAACACAAAAGCAGATGTTTTGGAGAAGGTTCATGCTGCTGTTTTCCACATAATGAAAATACATTGTGATTAGAGTCTGCCAAGCTTCTAAAAGCACTGTAATCTCAGTAATTCATATTCACATTATACTTTCATAGCTCCAAATGTTCCTTCAGTATCATAGCATTACAGGAGGAATAGACAATAAAGTTGTTATGCAATGATTATCTGTGCCTCTGACATATTATTTAAATTTCATTGAACTTGGTTGTAAGCCAGTGACTGGCTAATGCTACACTGATAATCTTCCCACATCAATGTTAATTTACTATAATTTTTAAAATCATTTTTTTTTTATTATTATCTGTGGAGCAGACTTTGCCGTATTATTTAAATTGCATTTTAAATTTTATTTAATTTGGATCTTCTGTGCCTCTGCCATATTTAAATTGCATTTTTTTATTTTATTATACATTTAATTTAATTTGTTTTAAGTTATTAATCACAGATAATCTTTGCCTCTTCCATGTCATTTAATTTGCAATTTAATGTCAATGTAATACAATTAATCATTTTTTAATTAACTAATTAAATAAAAATTACATTTAACTTAAAATATGACATTTCATTTAATTAATTTTAATAATAATTTCTTCCAGTGACTGAATGTTATACTGATAATCTTGTTTTATCAGTGTTAATTTATGGGGAATAGACTAATTATAATGATGCACTGATAATCTTTGCCTCTGCCATATGTTTTAAATTGCCTTCTTTAATGTTTATTTAGTGCAGTTACATTTGCCTAAATTTAATTTAATATGATATATCAATGTGAGTTGTAGGACAGTGAGACTGATGTTATAAAAAATATATAACGACCTTAATTTTTGCACCAAAACAATGAATCAATATGAAGAAAAACCTAAATAAAGGTTATAATACTTTTGATAGAGAGCCTTTACTGTACATTAATAAGTACGTATTTTCTTCTCTTACAGGTCGTAATGAATTAATCGCCAGATACATCAAGCTCAGAACGGGAAAGACACGGACGAGAAAACAGGTTAGCAGAACTTCTTCAAATTGTGACCATGACATGAAATAAATAAAGCTGCTTAAAGAGGCTATTTCCAGTGAACTCATATTGTGACGAGCCAGACTTTGTTTATGGCTTCATCCAAACGTGGTCTGGCTGGCTTACCGCCTTCCCTAGTTACCAAAGCGCTCTTCGCTGAGTGGACACCTGTTGCTTTGTGCTCTCAATTCAATGCAACTCTTTACAATTTTACCTTAAAGTCAGTTTGACTTAAAAATGTAATTTTTAATGAATTAAATAGCCGATCACTTTCTGTCTTTCTTACTGCTGTACAAATAACGTGAAAGGTTGTGTTGGATGTTCTGTTTGTAATTAAAGTGCATGTTTTTGTGGCTAATGGCAGGGGGCCTTTCATCTCCATGGTTACAAAATGCTCCTTTGTGTGTGTGTGTGTGTGTGTGTGTGTGTGTGTGACCAGGTCTCCAGTCATATCCAGGTTCTTGCCCGGAGGAAATCCAGAGAATTTCACTCCAAGCTAAAGGTACATGCCAATCTTGTGTTTGACACAGCCTGTGTGTGTACGTGTGTAGTTTCTTAGGCCATAGCCGTACCGAACTGTGTGTGTGTGTGTGTGTGTGTGTGTGTGCCCTGCTGTTTGGCTGTCTGTAACCTAGATTTGCAGCTTGTGACCGGCCTGCTTAGTATTCAGTCAACTGGCTAACTTCTTTTCTCCTCATGTTTGTCCGTTTCCTTCCTGTTTTGCACAAAAGTGTGTTTGTTTTGGAACGGCATTGCATGCACACTGAAATATTTAATGTGTAGGTGACTTGAGTTGTTCAAGGCCAGTCAGTTTAAAAAGCGGTGTAGAACTCGAAGCTTTTTTTTTGCACCCTTAGATGCCAGATTTTCAAATATAGTTCTATCCAACAAACAATACATCAACGTTAAACTTTTTTTTGTTACGCTTTCAGATGATGTATGAATCTCAATTTCGCAGTATTGAGCCCTGGTTTTGTGGTCCGGGGTCTCATATATACACTGCCATTCAAGCAAGTCTCGTACGCTCAGAAGGGGCGCATAAAACAGGGAAAATACTGTAAAAGTTATATCGTTGAATATTATTATAATCTGAAATGCATCCTTTCATGTGATGCAAAGCTGAACTGTCAGCATCATTACTCCTGTCTCCAGTGTCACACAATCCTTCAGAAATCATTGTGATATTCTTATCAAGAATCATTATCAATGTTGAAAACAGTTGTGCTGCTTAATAGTTTGTAAAAACCACAATTCCTTTTAAACTTCTGTTCATTCAAACATTAAACGTTTTCTCAGACTTATTCTACTCTAGACAGAAGAACAATCTTTTTTTTTTTTTTAATTTTTAATCTTTACCGTCACTTTTAACAAAAATGAAAGCACGTTTGCTGAATAAAAGCGTTAATTTATTTTAGGCAACACTGTATTGAAATAATTCTAAACTGTCTTATACAACATAATGCATGGTCGTGTGCAGATGCTGATGTCCTGAGGAGAGCAGGGATGTCAAAGCAGCTGTGGCATCTGGTGGTTAAACAGCAAATGACAGTCCACTGATAAAACCTCTGTTAGTTTTTCTCCTTATATAACAATAATTTTGGTGCTTTTTCCAAGGGACAGTAGGGGAACGGGATTGGTTACTCGGTCCAAAAAGCTCTTGTTTAAGCAGATGCGCTCAGTGCTTTCCAGGCTTCTTGATCACAATGCAACACGTTTAGCAAGACGGTCTGACTATAAAGTCAATACAACAACAATTCACAGGCAGTGCAATCTGGAAACTCGCTAACCTAGTTATGCCAATATTTGAGGGATTTTGCTGGTCTGAAGTATTGGTAGATAAAGTAATTCATCGTAGTATCTGCGACTCGTAAAGCTTTCTGTGCTGAATTACATTTTCTTTTTTATAGCTTTGAGTTCCTCACGGTGACCCAGTAGCTTATTCGTTTTTACTGCTGTTCTCATTCAAAGGTCAATGGCAAAACTATTTTGACCATTGAACTTTGAACTTGCTTTTTCACGGCGTCAGGTCTTAACGAGACAAACTCATTTAAAGAAATGAGGAGACCCTTTGCCCTTGAGCCAGGGTTAGGTTTTATTTTGTAGAAAAAAATAGGTTTTATTGCAGCGACGGAGCAGGAGCTAAATGCAGTCTGTGTTGTGTTTCGATGAAGGACCAGACGGTGAAGAACGATGCGATCAACAGGATGGCGGCCATGTCTTCGGCGCAGATCGTCTCGGCCACGGCCATCCACAGCCGACTGGGGCTCGCCGGACTCCCTCGACCCACCTTGCCTGGGGCCACAGGGGTGAGAGGCCGCTTTAAAACACACGCATTGGTATTGGTATTGTTTTACACTATAACACTGCAATACAGTCTACTACTCTTTTTCTAGATATGGCAAGTGTCAACGGGGCAGCCCGGGTCGTCTCAAGAGTAAGTGGACATAACGTGGACTAGATTAAAATGTGTCCGAACAGCTTGTGAATGAAAAAATGGGAAAAAAAAAAGACACCTTGTGATAATCACCTCTGTCGTTCCTCAGTGTGAAGCCGTTCGTGCAGCAGAGTTACCCCATCCAGACGGCCACAGCCATCGCAGGTGTGTGCATTCATTGTTAACAGATGCCTTCGTGCTTTTGTGAACGTGTAAGTTTGCATAAACCTACTTGGATTTAGCATATTTTTAAAAGAATAATTCCGGTTTTTAAATGTGCTCGGATAAGCCTCTCAGAGCTGTTGCTGTTGTGTAATAATCAGAATATAATTGTGCTTATGTGCATTTAAAAATAATTTAATAATAATAATTTAATGCATTAAAAGTGCTTTTATAGAAAATGCATAAGTATTAAATTTTTAACAAATAACTATGATCTAGTGCATTACATAACAAAAGTGGACCTCACTCCCTCAAGTATGGGTTATATAGTGAATATAACCCACACATATTACTTGATGGCAAGATGATTATGAAATATATTATTGTATGATTTTATTTATATTATATACATATTATTTTAATGATGTTTTAAGATGAATTGAATCAAAAATTGAATGTTAATGATAATGATAATTCTATGTATAAGTGTATTATATAAATCTATATTATTTAAATTAAAAATGCATATACTATCTGATATTTTGTAATATAATATATAAATCATGTATAATTTTACAGTAAGAAGTACATTACATTGTGTAATGATTATGAAAAAAAAAAATACAAATTATAAAAAAAAAAAAAAAAACGAAGACGTCTTGTCGTATTGCTCAAACATGAGTTATGTTTGTGTGCAGCTTACGAGCCTCCCACACCCCTGACAGCTGCGGTCCCGGCCTGGCACGGCCGCTCCATCGGCACCTCCAAGCTGCGGCTGGTGGAGTTCTCCTCCTTCCTGGAGCATCAGCGGGACCCAGATTCAGTGAGTCAGCACACGTCCCCTCAACCACTGCAGAGAACAGCAGCCTTGACCTGCTTTAACAGCCGCAGCAGCTCTGCAGCTATATATATATATATATATATATGTGTACATATACATACACATATACATATATATACACATGTATAAATTATGTATCTTAGGTTTGCATCTTTAGTAATAAATAATTATACAAAAATATAAATTTTTACTTATAATTTCATCTGAGTAATAATTAAAAAAATATATGACCTTATTTTGATTACACAAAGTCCTTTTAATCTATGAATTGTATTTGTATTGCATGATTTTCTTTGCATTGTGTTGTTTGTGATAACTCACTGATGATTTAGCATTTAGCCTTGGATGGTGAACCGTGTGCAATGTTTTAGAGAAATGCAAATGTCCCGGCACCAGCTGCAGGGCAGTGGGCTCTTATTAGAGATGGTCATGATGACCGAGGTCACATCCTGCGTTTTTCTACTGAGGATAATGCAAATTTACACAACCTCAAATCTCCACCAAACTCAGTTGGAGTCAAAAAACGAACGAAGAGCAACCCTAAACCAGATCTTTTTTGGTAAATTAGAAGCTCACTTCACTAAGTGTCTTTAAGCACGGATCTGACTCCAGTCAACACGGTGAAGTGAACAGCATGTTGAGATTAAAAGTGAGCTCCAGGAAGAAGTTGTTGTGACCCGCAGGTTATCACAATGCCTCACGTCCGTGTTAAAGCAGATCTGTGTAATGGATCATGTTGGCAGCATCTCTATGAAATGCTTGTCCCTCTGGTCTGGCGTGACAGGAGCTATTAATCTTGTGTTTGTAGCTATACGCAGAAGGAGTTGCGTTTTCAATACAGTCACAAAAAACATTCAGCTTTGAGGAAGAGGTTCAGAACAGCATTTGAACTCACTGAAAACTAATACAAAAAAAGATTGCTGCCCGGGCAACTCGTTACATAGCTGTTGTTTCACAAAGTAAGAGCATGTGAATTAATTTTCCGTAAGGTACTGATGTAAGTAAATTTCTTCCTGTAGTACAACAAGCATCTGTTTGTACACATCGGTCAGACGAATTATTCCTACAACGACTCGCTCCTGGAGACAGTGGACATACGTCAAATCTATGACAAATTTCCTGAGAAGAAGGGCGGGTTGAAGGAGCTGTTCGGAAAAGGACCTCAGAACGCCTTCTTCCTGGTGAAGTTCTGGGTGAGTCCTCAGTGTCTGAGAAAACAATACAAATTGCTTCAATCATTTTAGTGGTGAGATATGCATGGAATACCTACCCTACCTTAACCTAACCTAACCTACCCACCTACCCTACCCCTCTGATTGCAGCCAGAACCGACGTGTTTAATTCAGGCCGATCTGAATGTGAAACTTTAATGCTGCTGATGCTGGATTTCACAAACAGCCTTTATTTGAACACCTGCCGCTCTGAGCAACAGGTGCAAGCACACGAGCCGAGCAGAGCGCCACATCCTGTACATTCAGACACCGCTCTCTGGAGGTTAACTCTCGTTACACTTCAGCAGCAGATACTACATCTCTGTGAAATAATCTCAGCCATTTGTAGCCTTAACATCTCTAAGGCTGTGCAAAATAATGTTTATCAACAGGGTCTGATGAGGATTTAAAATAAAATGGCGCCAAAACAATGAACTGTACAAAGAAATGCAGCTGAAGAAAAAAAAAAAGCGGTGATTGCTGAGACTTTCTGTTGACACAAAGCACCTTACCGAGACATTACTCATTCATGTATCCAACTGTATGCAAACCCTGGGATGGAGTTTAACACGTTGGCTTTTGTCAGTGTTTGTTTTCCCTTCTTTTGTTTATTCATTGATCTTTAATCTGCTGTGACCGCAGGCCGACCTCAACTGTAACATCCTGGAGGATTCTGGGGCTTTTTACGGCGTAACCAGTCAGTACGAGAGCTCAGAAAACATGACCATTACCTGCTCAACAAAGGTCTGCTCCTTCGGGAAACAAGTGGTTGAAAAAGTTGAGGTAAGCACTGATCATAAGTAAAATATAGTGAAATATTTACTATATATTTGGTTTGGGGTTTTTCTTATTAAACAAATTAATACTAATGTGGCATATCTTAATTTTAGAACTTTGCTTATTCATTACTTTTGTTATATTTTATTACTGATGTAACATTTCAAATATAAAATTGTATATGTAAAATATGGTAAATACTTTTTAAAATCATATACATAAAACAATGTAATTTTTTAAAATCTGTAATACTGAAAATCAAATCAATTGTATATAAAAATATATAATAATCCAAATATATAATTTCATATGTACTTCTGCATTTATATAATTAATGCATTTATATAAAAAGTTTAATGTATAATGTATATTTTTTAGTGCCGTTTTATATAATAAAATTGTTCAACTACACAATATTAATATTATACATTTAAAACATTTTAATCTTATGCAAAATTAAATATAGTTCTAGATTCTGCATATGTAATTTTACAATTTATAAGTATGTTGTATTGTGATACATATAAATTATATGTAAATATTATAATTTATATGTATTGTGATATTTCAGAATTTTATTATATAAATTTTTATATTATTTTTAATAAAATACATTTCATATACATTATCACAAAAAAAAATAATGTTATAGTATCTAAGAAATGTATATGCAGTTACTCATTTTAGATATGTAATTATAAAATGAAAACAGTATTTAAAAAAAACTTACATATGATTATATTTTTGGTCTCTTCTCTTCTGGTAGACGGAGTACGCGCGCTTTGAGAACGGTCGTTTTGTGTACAAGATCAACCGGTCTCCCATGTGTGAATACATGATCAACTTTATCCATAAGCTCAAGCACCTGCCTGAGAAGTACATGATGAACAGCGTATTAGAAAACTTCACCATCCTATTGGTATGTCCTACAATTTCAAATGTCTTTTGCAAATGCACATGACTACATATAACCGCGTGCTACCGACTGCTAAAAGCCTTAATTCCTGCACTCTTCCCGTAGGTGGTGACGAACAGGGAAACTCAAGAGACCTTACTGTGCATAGCCTGCGTGTTCGAGGTCTCCAACAGCGAGCACGGCGCTCAACATCACATCTACAGACTGGTCAAAGACTGAAGCTCGTCGACTCGCACGAGTAACACTACATGCAGGCAGCCAGGGACCCGCAGAGAACAGTGGACACTTTATGTTCGCTGAGGCTTTTAGGCTACACAGCTGACGACCGCCAAGGGCGGCAAAGCCTAACGGACTAAGAAAAGCCTTTGAATGACTCGTGACCTCGTTTTAAGTGGCTGTGCCTCTGTCAGTCCCACCCAGAAGGCTTTTGTCACGTTTTTGGGTGAGGTCCCGAATGAATAATTACGTTATAATTTGTGTATCTCTTGTGTTTCGGTGTTTATTTTTCATTAACCTGTCGCGTGGGTGAAACGGTACGGTTTTGTTACTTTGTTCAGATGTCTGTTTAACTTGGTTGATGTTTTAAACCAACATTAATGTGTTTTTGAAAGAACGTTGCTTATATAAAATTGTATTGTCATAGCACACGAAAGCTTTCTTTTCTGTTGTTCAACCTTTTATTCTCACCGAACTACGTTTCATAGACTTTGCCCCTGGTATTTTTTGACCTTTAGCGGATTTAACTTTAATGAAAGAAGATAAAAAGGTACTGTATTATTTATGTGGAACTACCTGCCTTACACTGCACACGGGCTGTTCCAGCGTGACCTACAGATATGTACACTAAACACTAAGAAACAAATCTTTTTCTTATGGTAACTTTAAAAAACAGCAACAAAATTCAACCCTTATTCATTTGTGAATTTTCTTTGCATCTTAAAGCGGAAGTGTGTAATTTCGCTGTTTAAAATCCTGCAATCCCACGCGGAGGCTCTTAAAGCCAATCGTTGGGTTATTTTTTGCGGAAACAAACATTTAGCCACGCTGTGAAAATACCGCTTTTGGTTTGATCTTCCCCGCCCACACGCTGACCCGACCAATGGCGCGAGTCGGGGGCGGGGCTTTTAGACAAAAATTCGGATTATTTATTTTTGAAATTCCACAAGGTGGCGCTATCGCCGCAAAATGCCGTGCTTCGGCTTTACGAAACCGATTCTCATATCCGAACAGGCTACACAAGAAAGGGAATTAACATAGCAAAATCACCAAAGCATATCGTGCCTTAGTGTTGATCATCGTCTATTTGTGAAAAGTAGCCTAGGCTATATAACCTCACACGAAGTATGTATTTTGTCCCACATTTGTCTACCCTGTCTAAGCGAAGTAGGTCACATCTTCTCTCCTGTACACCAAATAAACACTTTGTCTCACTTCTGTTCATGCCAAGTGAAAGCTACAGGTGTTGAAAGTGCCTTTGTGTGTTTTTCCAGCTCAGAAAATTGACACCAAAAAAACTAAACGAAGTGAGTCGGATTTGGATTCTATCACCATAATGCCTTTGACATTTTAAAAGCGGGGAGAAAAATAACTAAAACCGACGGAGAAGGGTTACTGCGCTCTCATTTTGACGGAAGGATATTTTAACTTCAGTAGGAATCGGGAATTTGTTATCTATCGCAAGAAAGCAGTTCGCCATGGTGTCACGGATATAGCGGAAGGGCGAGATGATTTCATGAACACAAAGGCATCACGTGACTTTAATTACGACAAGACAAGCAGACTGATGAGCGACAGTCCGTCATTACTCTGGGTTTAATGACTCCTGATTCTGAATCACACTGTCGACCTCAGTCTCATTTATCACACGAGACCGAGCTCGGTTTTCGGGTTTTTTTGTCGACCATGTTTTACACGTTTCGCAGAGTATCTGTTAGTAAAATAAAGAGCGTTAAAAGAGAACACTAATGTATTTGATGCATTCCTTGTCTGTTTGTTTGTTTTCAGTAAGAGAACACTTTGTCTGGAGAGCACTGAAACGTTGAGTTTGGTAGCTTTTTTTTTTTTTTAAATAGGTGGGCTCATGTCGAATAATTGTTTTCGGTTGTGTATATTTTCCTTGAGGGGATGAAAATGAAAAAAATAAACTTTTAGTGTTTGTACTGCAAGCTGTTTTGTTAGCGTTTTTATTTCCTCTCCTTTTTTAAAAAAAACCACTAGGTGGCAGTACATTATAAATAATGACAACTACCCTGTTTTCTGAAATTAATTTGATTCTTTTTAAAATAAATTTCAATACAAATTAATTGAACATGATTACAATATATAGTTAAAAGTATTTTTATAATGCTAAATGTCTTTTGAACATATAAGATTAATACTAATAATTCTAAAAAATACTATAATATATTAATCATAGCTGTATTAACATTGTTATATTACCGTCTGTCACTGAATATTGAGTGCATTCAATATATCCTATAATAGAGAACAATGTATTCTATATTATCTTGACTAAATGACAACAGTACAATAAATAAATAAGTGATTTTGAATCCTGAAACTACATTCAGAGATCACAACACTGCAATTTACATTGTGAAAAAAAGTCTTTTTTGCTAAATATTTAATAAAATTATGTCTGTTAAATTATTACTATTACTGGCAGGCACTTTAGATCTTGTCTACACACACACACACACACACACACACTCCCTTTGATAAACACCCATTTCATGGCTGTTAGAATGATGAACTTGGAAGGATTTACTGACAATACCAGCTTTTTATACCCACAGAATGTTGACATTGATGCCACACTGAAAAGGGGTTTCGGACAACACAAAATTTATCAGCCCAATACTGGCCCCAATATAAGTATGACACAATACCTAACTTATTGATACACACACAATGAGACCATTACATGGACAACACAAAATATATATATAGGTGAGACTATCATATATAATATATATATGCCTCCCTATCACACACACACACACACACAAAAAGTCTGAAGTATAAACAAACACACACACATGTATGACTGAGTCAATATTCCTAACTTATTATATACACACACACACACACACACACACACATATATATATATATATATATATATATATATATATATACACACACACACACACACACATATATATATATATATATATATATACACACACACACACACACATATATATATATTATTATCAGCAGACATATACACATACACACACACATACATATATATATATATATATATATATATATATATATATATATATATATACATATATATATATATATATATATATATATATATATATATATATATATATATATATACATACATTATTACACACACATGACAATTAGCAGACATATGACATATATACAAGGTCTACATCAGCACAACACAACTCTCAATATAATCCCAACGACTTACTTTCACCAGCAAAGTTGTCTTTTGCCCCGTCTCATCTGGGGATATTAGAGCCTAAATCCGCACTGACCGATGGGAAATCTGAACATCCGGTTATGCACAGCTGGACTAAACCAGCGTAGTGATTTACGTTATAGTCACTGACCTTTTTCAGACTAACAATAATAAACCTCCCTCCAGTGAAGTGCTTTACAGGCTTTTGGCCTACGGTGTGATCTAAATCTCGTATTTTTATCAAATGTACATTATGTCATCAGTAGACGTACTACACATTTAAAGAACTAGTAACCCCAATCATTTTAACAAAGATTATAGGTTATATAATGTTTCACGTGTACCAGGGCATTCTGTGTCATGTTAAGAAAGTTATTTTCTCACTGGGGCAAGTTGTCTCGTTTTAAAATGTTACACATTTATACAATTTAATAACAAGGGATCCCTTTTGACCTGAATATTTGAAGCTCACATTTAAAATTAATTAAAACATTCAGTGTCCACAGTCCAACCCTGAACTGAAATAATATCTAATGTTTTCAGCAAACATTTTATTGCATTTTTAGCTTTACATTTTTAATACGCAATTATTCAGTTTTGTTTCCTGAAAGGCTAATGGTATGCAGGTAAATTCATTAATATTTTTTAATGAAACACGTTATTCATTTAGACTACTTATTTACATTTTTATTAAGCAATTAACTTTTTCTGTAAAATTAATACCCCTAGGGGTTGATGAGCCCCAGTTTTGAAAACCTTGAATTACAGCACTTGTACATTCAGTATTTTTGTGTTAGTTTCACTCTTTTGGGTGTTTCACAATTGTATATAGGTGTTTTAATAGCAGGTTGCGCCGTGACAACCTACCTATTTACAGCAGTCTGACAACATGCCCCAATTATTGCTCAACATATATTCAGAGGCGTTTTTGCTTACAGGGAACGCTTATATGGAGTGAAAAGTGACAACCAGCGCACATATGCAGAGCACGTGTTCACGACCAGCTCGTTATTATCTGTAACAAGTGCAGTCGGAGTTTAATGTCATGTGATGCTGGGGCTCGGTGGGCGGTGCCTGAGCGCTCAGAAACACGCCGCTGTATTTCAGAGACAAACACAACTCTCGGCGCGCGGTGTCGAGCTCGGAAACTTTCACCGCGCGTATCAATGTGAGAGTGGACCTCGATGTGAATCACCATGGAACAAGAGGAGAGCAAAATCTCGGTGTGGGTGTGCCGGGAGGAGAAGCTGGTGTCCGGACTGTCCAGGCGCACCACCTGCGCGGATGTAGTGAAAGTGCTGCTGGAGGACCAGAACTTCCAGAAAGGCGCGATGCTCACCGGTCCTCCGCAGTCCTACTGCATCGTGGAGAAATGGAGGGGGTTTGAACGGATTCTGCCGAACAAAACCAAAATCCTGCGGCTGTGGAGCGCCTGGGGCGACGAGCAGGAGAACGTGCGCTTCGTCCTGGTCAGGAGCGACGCGTCGCTGCCCAACAGCGGACCGAGGAGCGCGGAGGCGCGGGTCGTGCTCAGCAAAGAGAGCCCTTGCGCTACCAGAGCCACCATGCAGATTTCACAGGAAAAGCAGCGGAGGATTGTGCGCAAGGCTTTTAGAAAGTTGGACAAAATCAATCGGAAGAAAGAGGAGGCTTCGAAAGACAAGTCATCTGCGGAGAAAATGGAAACGCTCGTCCATCTCATTATTTCGCAGGACCATACTATCCGACAGCAGATCCAGCGAATAAAAGAGCTGGATGGTGAAATCGAGAGGTATGAATCGAAAGTTCACTTCGACAGAATGAAAATACACGGCGTGAATTACGTGCAGGACACTTATTTGCTCGACCAAGGCTTGGACGCAGACTCCAGCGCGCATCCGGACGCGTCCTTTGCGCAGTTTGAGGAATACGCGTCACGCTGCGACCAAGTCATCCAACTTCAGGAGGAACTGGCAGAGAGGGAGGCTCTGATGGAGATACTCGCAGGCGAAATACAAGAAGAACTCAACCACAGGTGGATGAGACGGCGACAGGAGGAGCTTTCCAACAAAGACGCGGAGAGCGGTGGAGAAGAAGCGGCTCTCAAGGTGACTTCGGTCCCCGAGGAGCCGGCCCCGGCGGTGCCGGACATCCTGACAGACAATGACCTCCAGTTAGAGGAGGAGAGGATCAAAACACAACTGGATACGAGTTTATACATCGGGCTGCGCTTGAACACCGACCTGGAGACGGTGAAGAGCGACTTGGATATGAGTCAGGAGCTTTTGGACGCGAAGGAAAAGGAGCTGAGGGAATTACTCGAAAAGGTTCACCGACTGGACGAGCTGGAAGAGAAACAGGCGGAAGACGGCAAAGATGATGGGGAAACGGAACAAATGCCTTCCGTAGACAATGTTTGGGTAGAGCAGGCGAGGGGACTGTCCAAAACGTGCACCAACGATGATGATTCGGACACAGGACTGAGTTCAATGCACAGCCAGGACTCGGATAACGCACCTGTTTGCGAGTCACTTGTGTGACGAGACGATTCAGTACGACGCGAACTCAGGGAACAATTCGCCTCTATTGATTTCACCAATGGTCTCTCTTTATAAGAGAGGAGCGCATGTAAATGATACCAGTGTAGTGTTATGATCGCCTCACTTAGGCTATACACACGGAGAATAGCTTGTGCAGCTTACCAAATTATAACGAATTAACCAATGCATAGACTGAGATGTCCACTGTGTGCTGACTAATCGCAATACCAACAGTATGTGTGTGTTTTCCGTAGCCTTACGCGTAAAAGCTAAGAGTTTTGTGGGCTTTTATTTCTTCCCGAAATACTGATGACTCATCCCGCACTACACTGATTTTTATCTAATCAGCTCAAAAATGAAAACTGGAGCCTTTCAATATGCTCCACCCTCGCTTCCTTTCTAACAGGAAATGCAAAGGAAAAAATCTGACGCTACAAAGGTCGCATGCGGTGCCGGGGGCGGGGCATTCTGATCTTACATCTGATTGGATAAAATGAGTCATCAGTATTTTTGGTCAGTTTTACCATAAAGAATTATTAAAAAAAAAAAAATTAATAGACCCACAAAACTCTCATTTTTATTTTATGGGGTCTCGACAATTATTTATTGTACGTCATTTAGGCAGATCAATTATCTGCATCGAGCAGCTATGTGCTAATCGCTTTCATGTTCTTCAGCTGACTAATTAGAATGAATGTGAGCCATCTTTTACTCCAGGAATCAATTTGCATAACCAGAAAACATCCTGAGCTGTGGGAAATGAAGTTGTGGGAATCAAAAGGTGCGTCCGACGTGCCGCTGTTTATACTTCTGAGGAGCTGATGCGTGAATCCCTGTTTGCTCTCAGTAAAGAGAAAACGAAACAATTTCAACTAAACGGCTCCAATTAAACCAGATGTACAGTCTTCTAGACATACCGGAATTTGCTGTCAAGTCATTTATTTTTTTCTTCATAAACTTTCATTCTTTTAAGGGACCTTTTAGTATCAAATTATCATTTTGTCACTGACTAATCTCATACAATACATATGATTTCTTTCTTGCAACTAATACTTTTGGAATGCTGTCGTGGCATTTCGTCTACATTTGGGGGCAAATTATTATTGAAATGATATTATAATGATATTATGATAATGTCTTTATGCAAATTAGAATGAACATAGAAACTAAACTGCTCCAATCGAGCTTTAAAATGAAGAGTAGTGCAAAAGCCATTCTAAAACAGTCGTATACTCCCTTAAAACATGCCAGAAACTGTATATTTTGCTCCAGTATGACCTCAGCATCATAACCAACGCAGACTTTCTTAAGTTTGGGCAGGGCATCCATCCAGCGCAATGCAGCAGAGTCACCGAGTTCAGGGATTCTGTGCTGTATGAAGAGGATTTAAGAGTTAAGCCTTAAATGTGATGTTTTAAAACAGAGGAAGAAAAGGAAAAGATCCGCCCTCCCACTTCAATTCTCAACTGAGTTTTTAAAGATGAATTATGACATTTGGAAAAGCCCTAATATGTCAGCTCCCAGATAAAAGAGGCAATTGTATGTTTAAAAAAAAAACAAAGCGCTTTATGTTCCATCTCTGCAAATCTTAATCATATAAACATCTAATTAAAGTTGAATAGAAGTCCTCTGTTTAACATCTAAGATTTATGCTCTAAAATAGTTTATTTATGATAAATAATTAGCCATTTAAAATGAGGCAAATCCATCAGAAGTCATATAAAAGGGGAAAATTCTGGGACTGGCAGCAGTGAGTTCTGTGATTAAAGTCGAAGAGGAGGAGGAGGAGGGGGACAGATGATAAAGCGCCATTAATCTGGATTGGATTGAACCATTTCAAATAAACAACAGCTCTGACGGGTTTGGAAGAGATTCAAGAACAGCTGGACAAGCAGGGAAGCACAGCGCGCCAATGTGGGACAAACAGCGGCCGTGTTGAATCAGGCGACACGCTGACAATGACATTCAACAAAACCTTCAGGATTATTCTTGGAATCGCAAGAACTGCTGTATTGTACAAATGTGGATCTGATGTTGCCATTATTTATTGTCCTGTTTATCTGTGTAAAATAAAAGCAGGGGATTGTGACGATAACCCGGCGTGTTTAGTTTAGAGTTCAGAGTCGACGCAGGCTCATTACACGTAATTGAGATCCCCGTACAGTTTTGGCAGGATCAAAGACGTGTCACTCAAAAAGTCTTTTAAGCACTTTTCGAATTACGTCTCACAATGAGACAGCAATACAGGAAAGTTAATTCTGAAGGGCCACATTCAATAACCACTGTCATTCATTTAAAGAAAAGCGATGCGTAAATGATCGACACGTGAAAAAAATACCTCAAAGGCAAAAAAGTGTGTCAATTTTGGACTTAGCGTCAAAGTTAGCGCGTGGAACAGGCTGTCATGTTGTTGTCTGAGATTTAGTTTGGATTACCACAGCGTAACAAACACATTTGAACCTTTCCGGCTAGAATGAAGCCGCCATTGTTAGTGTGTAGCATTTAACTTAAAGAAAAACAAGCTATGCAGCTTTTATCGTAAGGAATGATCATTCGTTTTTTCCTGATAAGGAACTATAGGTTTCCAAAGCAACCATAACAACCAAAACAAATCACCCATTTCTGCTATGAACATAGACAGAGATAGACAGACAGACAATATTCTATTATCTAATGTCTATTATGTAGACAGACATAATATTCCCCCATCAATTAAATGATTTCTTGCTAAACACGCGAGACCTCTTTCAAAGCTATATAAAATCTTAACCTCAAACTTTCAAACAGTAGCGTACATGCATTAAAAGTTATATATCAACTCAGTGAGCACTGATGACGTCATTTAGCAAAACCATTAAACACTGAATGTGTTTTCCAGTCCCTCCCACTTTTGCTAAGGTGAATTCCTGCTTGTCCGTGATATTCGGTCGGTAGTGAAGCAGCACTAACAGGTGTTCAGTCATAATGTCAGCCAATGAACTTGTCATATATTCAGCAGCTGGGAATGAAGCACAGTTCAATTAGCACAGAGCTGCTGAGTATGTTACAGCACCCAGGTGCACAGACACATCTCAGCAAAATACAGGCCAAAGTATAAACATGTTTGCATGGAAAAGGAACGAAGTGTCAAAAATGAGACAAAAAGCAATGCAGTTTTCACTCAAAACAATAAACATTCAATATGAAAAAAAGGATGGATGTTTTATAGTCAGAACGAACATTTGGAAGGATGGATGTTTCAAAGCACTGACACAAACGCACGTGCACATGCAGATTGAGTGCCGAAATCTCCCTGAGACATTAAACGCCCTCATGTGACTTGCACAAGAAGATTATAAATAATAGTTTCCTCGGGCAATGCCTCAAGAGAAGATTAAGATTGGCCGGTAGAGAAGTTTAGTTCAATTCCAAAACACCGAGAACACAGACGGCACGGCGAAAATACTTAAAGCTAGCAAAGAATCTGGCTCACAGGGATGAATTTATTTCCACCTGTTCTTCGTTTTAATTTACACATTACATGGCATTGTACCAGGACTATATATACTAGAAGAAAATATCATAGAAATGGAAAAAATTAGGAAAAAGGCAAAACCGATGTTTGTTCGAATTGAGCCTGAATGTGGGAAAATATGTTGAGGGAGGGATTTGTGGTATCAAGAGGTCATCCAAATTACAGTGTTCATTTCTCTGCATTTAACCGCAGTGATTTACAGTAAAGGAATGCGAGTTTGTCATAAGGATTATTCATTTACAAAAGGTAAACTCATCTGGCCCGTTGCCTTGACCCCAGTGAAAGCCAAAGACAAACCCAGTCGATGAGGAAACACGTTTTGTCTGAGACACAATGTTCCTCAGATCGTGGGTTCTACTTCACTGCCTTTTCATTATTTTTCTATGTAAAAATGTGCTATTTATAGAAGCACATTTCCGTCAAGCAATAAAAAATATTTAAATAAAAAGGAACTTTTAAACCCTGAATTCAGGAAGTGTTGGGACGTTTTTTTTGTTTGTTTTTTTTTAATAAAAGATTTCAGGAATTCGGGTTGTATCTCACAATTCTGACATTTAATTGCTATTCGCAATTTAGAAATGCAAGATAAAAACTGAGAATTAAAAGTAAAAAAAAAAAAAAAAAAAAAAAGTAAAAATTCACAATTATCATTTTTGATTAGTCCATGGTGGAAACAAAACAATAAGAAAAAAAGAGATGAAATTGAAACAAAAAGTCAGAATTCGGAGTTTATATCCGATTTGAGACTTTTTCCTCGTCAAAGTCCAAACTGTGAAGATAAAATGCCAAAATTAGCGCCTTTTATGTATTTATTCAAATTCTATGGCAGAAATGGGCTTCTGTAGTTATTAGCCTACTTTTGAACAAAGTTGCGCTACTTTTAAGTCAAGCATGTTTAATGTGACTCAAAACAGTTAAATAAAAGAGCACAGCAGTTAATTATGAATACAGAAACGCTCGCTGTGTTACAAGATGACGCTACGGCAAGCCTCGCACGCTTCCCTTGTTTTCCCAGAGCACCCGTGTTTGACGCCGAGCTCCGTCTGCACTACAGTAACAGTCTCAAAAACACAGGGAGGAGGAAAACTCGAGGGGCATCAAACAGGTTTTCTGCTGAACAAGTTGGGGCACTTGCTCTGGAGAACAAAAAACAAATTTGCTTCCACTTTATCTGTCAACGATCATAATCTCAAATCAGAGTCAATAATGTTATACTGTATGCGACCTGGCGGCAAATAATCATGATGCAAACATACTTAAAAAAACAAAAGCTTGGGATTCTCAGGACTGTTTTACATCCGGCCGATAACTAGAGGAAGAACAATTACGGTTTTTGAAATCTATATCAAAGATCAAATGACTGTTGATGACATGTTTATCTTTTACAAAACTACTCACAATCTGCATCGCAACTAATTGTGGTTCTGATCACCAGATAAAAGAATTTGGATATAGCTAATCAAAACCAAAAAAAACCAAAAAAACAATGAACATTAGCATGATAAATCCAGTCAGTTGACATCACCAGTTAACTCGTTAAATCTGTCTGGAGAAGCAAAATCTGAACATGCAAGACTGGGTCGAAAAATAAACGTGCCGGATGCTCATTTTAACACTCAAACATCCCATAATACGAATCTCAGGAAGCAGATGGCTTTTTACCCTTTCCGGTTTAAATGTTTCCCAAATGCGCTGACAAAATGAGAGGAACAGAAATGAAGTGGGAGTTTGTGAGCAGGTTATTTTGAAAGAGAAAACCAGAAACTCAGTCTCGTTACACCCGGTTTTCTCTCTTTTTATTCCAAAGAACCTGCAGAAAGGTCATTTAGAGGAAAAGAAACTGTCAAGACCAACAGATCGTTTTCTTTGGATGTAATCTTTTCAGATGCCTTTTATGCATATGCTTTGTGTGTCTTAAATCCACAGTTCAGATTTAAAACCATGACAAATATGATACAATCTTAGATGCAGAAGTCGTCGTAATTGTACAGAATTTGGTCGTTCTTGTGTAAACGTCTGCATTCTCATTTGCTCCAATAGTAAAAGAAAGTTCAAATGACCAAAATTGAATAAATGCTGGAAATGACACCGTAGTGGAAACAGAGGAAGGTAAGACTCACTGAAACGCTGCCAAAGACTGAGAGGCGGCGTAGACACCTTCTTCGGGGGCGGAAGCAAGAAAGCGGTCAATAATTTAGCCCCTTAGCTTTTAAACACGGCCTGGGCAGATGTTAATGTGTTTCTAACGTGTGCTGTCAGAGACACTTCTGAGAACAGCAAATTACATCCTGGCCTATGACATCCCTTTAGGACAGATCCGAGGCCAGCTCTCATCTGTCCGATCCCAAACAAGTACGTGAAAACCGCCATTCGACATAATAAAAGCACCTATAAACACAGCATAGCATGCTGGCCTGAAGGTATCCGCTTCAAACAGGTTAAGTATATACATTTAACTTCTGTCAGGCCTTCGAGCGAAAAACCAAATGACCTGGAAACTGGATCGTATCGGAATGAGTCAGAATTTAAGGGATTTTTCCACCCAATAATGAAACTTTGTCATTATTTACTCACTTGCATATCATTTCAAACCTGAATGAGCATCTATCTTAGTAAAGAAGTAAAGAAGATAATGTGAAGAAAGTTGGGAGGTATGAATTAGGGCACCCAAGCTGGTAACCAAATGGATTTGGGTGCCATTAACTTCTATAGTGACTTCTACGTGAATAAAATCTGAAAACTCAGGATGAATATCACTTTTTGAACTGTTTTGGGTCTTACACCATATAGACAAAAATTTATGAAAATCAATGGGACCTGATAAAGTTTTGTTTTTTTGTTTGGGTTGTCGCTATAATTTTAACTTAAGCGAAACAAAACCCATCCAAGCAGATTTCGGTTTTCTCACACACTGTCATTACAAACAATATCTTTAATGGGTTTCTAGTGATGAAACACAAATAGTGCGTCAGATTAACGAGCGCATTAGAGAGAAGAGGAAGGGGATGTTCCTCAAATACAAACAAAGCTGACCTCTGTGCACAGGCAGGTTTTAGAGCAGCAAACCTTCCAGCTTTGATCCTGAACTAGTGGCTTTCCGCCATTACCAGGTCATGGAGGTTCACTCAAAGCATTCCTCGACTTAATAGGTCACTACGCTAATAGATTATGTGGAGATGGGTGGGAGCGGGTTGACACAGGTATGCAGGATCACTCAGGGACTGTGACACACTCAGAGGGCCTCTTACACATTTATGAGAAAAATGTATTATAACAGATAATGCATTCTACATTCTTGAAAAAAATAAAAAAATAAAATCATATGTACCGGTATGCAGGCAGACTGAAAGACTGAAAGTCAGAGAGGCAGGTGTACACGAAAATGTTGCTCCGGAAGAACTGAACGTAATTAACTCTTAAAAGTTAAATACACAAACTTTTGAGTTTCAAAAATCTGTTTTTGCAAGTATCCTGTTGACAGTAACAGTATATTGGATCCAGCGAGCCCTTAAAGTGACAGCCTTCAAATATCCCTGCTCTTCATCAAACAACAGAGGAGAGAAAACATCTCACTGATCTTTACTAAATCAATTTTGTAACTAAGAATACAAAAATCTAATTTACACAGTGAAGAATATGCAATTTATGTACATTTTTAGAAATATGATTATCCAACGTATGTAGCATTTATTTGTTGTACTATAGTTTATGTTGTATTTCTATTCTACTTGTAGCCCAGTTTCTTCTTATTATTTAATCGCTGTCTTTAGCAAGCTTGAGTGTTTGTTAGTTTTTTCTTCATTTAGACTAGGTTTTTGTTACATTGACACTGTTCGCAAGAATCACAAAATGTCTATGCTTTTAAAAAGACAAATACCTTATTTAAAGCAAAAATACATTTACAATCTTACAACAGAAGACTCTTTTCGATTTTCTATACAAATAATTCTGAAAATAATTCACCACAAGCACCTATTATAACTGATCAATCAGTCATTTGCAGTGACTCATGGAATTATAGCTCATTCCCTAATTAACCATAAGAGGACCTTTGGTCTTTTATCCAGATTTTTTTCCCCCTTCAAATTAAAGTTTGTAATGTTGTGATTCATCTCAGAGCTGGTTGAGCTTGTTAAAGGCTTAGAAGTCTTTACTGAGGAATTTTCTAAAATCATTACGATGAAAACGGATTGGAAAAATACTTCCAGACTCAATACAGCTATAAAAAAAAAAAAAAAGTGTCTGGGTACACCCTAGCAATCACATCAGCCACCAACTACACCACCTGAAACATAACAGTAATCATCTACACCCACTTAAAACCCACGGTGACAACTCAGAACACCCCAGCAACAACCTAGCAACCGCTTGGAACACTATAACCACTTAAAAATACAATGAAAACACCTGCAGAGCGATGACCTGGCAACCACCCACAACTTTTGAAAATCTGGTCTACAAAGAAAAATGTCATTAATTGCATGTAATAGACACAAACTATAAAGAAAGTGCAAGTAAACTTTAACACTGTGTACTGTGTGTTTTAGTAATACGCTAAAAAGAACCAAAGAAAGACTCTTAGCTAGTATTCAGTGACTAATATTTAGTTTAACGTTAATTTGAGGCGTTAAAAGATGCTTTGGACGGGTGGACCGAGCTACTGGCTCTTCTCCAAGCCTTGAACATCATTGAGGTGAAGTGAGCCGGTGAAAGTGTAAGGTCTTTGTGACTAAATAGAACAAGACTAACTCAAAGTAATCAATCAGCTTTTCACACGACCTGTGTGTGTACGGAGCCCTTCCTACACTGGTCTTCACGTTGACCTAGCAGGCAAACACGTTGAGAACGGCACACAATTACGAATTCGCCTGGCAATCGATGTTAAACGGCGCGCGGATGTGGAGCCGCGCGGGGAGCGAATCTGTACGCTCACAGAACGAGGCCTTCGACAGGCATGAAGCAAAACAAACAGGAGATAAAAAGATTGAGAGAAAAACAGAAACCGGCTCCTCCACCGTTTCATGACATCAGCGCTCGCGTGTGGCGCTGCTCATCTGAAACCTACACCTCAGATAATTACAGGGCTGTGACAGTCAGACGCTTTATGACACACCCTCGCATAAACAACACACACACACACGCTTCAAAAACATAGCAGTTGTTGTCTGTTTTTCGTACGTCATCATTGGACTCTTACTGGAGGACGTGGGGGAGACACAGCAGAGAGGTCTGTGGGATACAATTGATCCACACTGCTCGTTTAGTCACAAGGTTGGGTTTTCATTGAAATATATATATGAGAGCATTCAAAACCGCTACTTTTATTTGACATGAACATCATCTCACAGACTCTTCCAATTTAATGAAACTATATACATAACCCCCCAAAAAAGGACCACACAGTAGCTTTCAAAACACATTTCTGTGTGACAAATAAAAATTTGTTATTTTCAGAAATGTAATCTGCTTAAACTCAGACACGACTTAAGTTAGCAATAAATTATATAAACAGCATAATTTGCAATTAAAAGTAATCCTAACAGAATAGGAATAAAGACCTAGGAAGTTAACTATTGCTTAATTGTTTCAAATAAGGGTGTTTTTTGTTGTTGTTGTTTTTTTAAGTAATTATTTTTCAATTTCGGCAATTTTATGTGAAGAGATTTAATGTTTTAACATGTCTATTTAATTTTTACCAATCTTTGTGCGACCGTTTTGCAAACGAAAATAATTTAGCAATTAAACTCCAATTATCTCCAGAAAACACATTTTATTAGAAATATTTTGGGCGAGGATAGAGAAGCAGAGAGACAGACAGACACACAGATAGATAGACAAGACAGAAAAATGACAGAGACAAATAGATGAGACAGAGAGATAATCTTTAAAACTGAAAGACATGAAGCCATTAAATCCATTGTGAATTAATCTTTTATTAAAGAATATAAAAGCTACATTAAAATATGGACATTCCCTGAATTACCGATGGAAAAATAGTTTGAGAATCCTACATTCATACATTAATATTGACGTATGTAAAGTTGGAAGAGCATATCAGTGACACGTGGTCAGAGACAGCGAAGGAGGAGTGAGGCAGGACCAAGCTTTCATTGTCATATGTCAGTGTTTCATTGAGCAGTTATGAAGTGAGCACACTTTGTTCCGTGACAGTCCCTCGAGGGCTCAAATTAGCTGCGATTCTCGCACTTGACTTGCCGTCATTGGGCAGGTGATGAAGTTTCTCTCGTTCAGCGCCACATGCCTTTGTTTACAAACACAGAGAGGTAGTTATGCAGGGTGTGCATCAAAATGACTTTCAGAAAATTAATTGCAGGGACAGTCCCTTAATCACAATGACGATGGCTAACAAAGTCTTTGAACCTGCCAGGTCATCATTCACTTCTGAAATCGAACCTGTGACCTGCTTGACCCCAAACAATGTTTAAATTAAAAAAAAAAACAAGTCACGTACATGCTTTAATGAATTGCCTAACATTACAACGAGCATAGATTCAAAATAACAAGGGCAATAATGCACAACCCGAGTAAGTATCCTTATGTGAACTACTAAATTAAACGTAGCCACAAAAACAACCTGCTGTAACAACTGTTCTTATGGGCCCTGCAGCTTGTGCTATACAAAACTGAGCGCTAAAAGCATTAGGTGTTCTCAGCTGAAGGCACCTCAGGCAACAAGGGCACTCTCGTCCTTTATTGCCTCACTCTCGTCTCTCAGGAGCTCTCGAAATATCAATTTGCCCTGCTGTGCCATTCACTTTGGTCTTTTCTTAACATTATCTTGCTCCTGAAGCACTCAAAAAAATAATTATGTTCAATGAACCTACTTAAAATATATCCATTAAATGAAGGCTACAGTAAAAATCAAATGTAATCATATATTTGAATGGATTTGATCTAGTTTATATGAAATGAAATGTATTTCAGTTAGGTTAAAGGGTTACTTGATACCATAACAAATATGGAAATTAATGTGACCAGACAAAATATGTATATACATCTGTCTACCTGTTTTAGTTCATATGTAAAAAAAAAAAAAAAAAAACCTTACTAAATACTAAATAGGATAACCAAAAAAAAAAATTATATTATTTCAATATCATCTAAATTAATTGAAATATTCCTTATGTTCCTTAACTTGTGTGATATTACATTAAAATGAAATTATACAAGCATTCATGCAATAGTACTAAATAAATTTGAAAAAAAAAAAATGCTTGAGAATTTCTGAATATTTGTGGTTTAAAATTTCTTACCTTCACTACACAAAATTAAGTTGTTTTTTTTGGGTTTTTTTTACCTGGCATTAGCAAATTCTAAACAACTAACTCACTAATTAACCTAACCACAAAAAATTTAATTGGTGCAAAAACAGTGATATAGCTCCTCTTCCGCCCATCAAAACACCAAGCTTTAAACATGTTTTCTAGCTTTGGAGCATCACAAATCCATCAGCTGGAGCTATGAATAGAACCGATCTGCTTCCACATCACTACGTCCAGACAACACAAGCCCAGTGGTGGCAAAACGGCACGCTAAGCATGCTTTCAGATTAAAAACACTTCATCACAATGTGCCTCTCTCAAGCTCCGCAGCCTGAGACCTCTACAGTCCATCATATGATGGGAGTATGAAGCATGTGTCCGTATGGAACAGCTGCTTCCCGCTGCACACCCTCTGGGCTCCACAGCAATTGTGTTTAAGCAGATTATCCGGCAGAGTTTAGCCACGCTGGATTTAGCCGTTGGTCGGCACTGTGAGGTGCAGGAGGCCCAGCGAGAGCCATTGAGACAGAGCGGCCTGGTGGACAATAGAGGTGAGAAACGGCCAGACCCAAGAGAAGACAGCAGGTACGGCCTGTCTGGAAACCTAGAAACCGAGCATCAGTAATCATAAGAGACAGATGCCACCGTCTGCACCCGGGGTGGTATATAATCCAAAATAATGAATCTTTGAGAATGACAGACAGAATTTGAGAGACATAAAATGGAAATTCCATTCAGCGGTTTTCTGTGGGACACAAAGGAAGATATTCTGAAGAATGTTGCTAACCAAATGATTTTGGGTCACACTGACTTCCATATGGATAAAAAAAAATACTAGTCAATGTAACCTGAAACGGTTTGGTTAACCAGCATTCTTCAAAATATCTACTTTGGTGTTTCACAAACACAAACCATGCACGTTTGGAAGGACATTAAGATGAGCAAATGATGACAGAATTTACATTCTTTGATGGACTGCCCATTTAAATCACATTCAAACTTGACACACCAGATTTGACGTCAGTGACACCAAACAACACTGGTTCTTGTGCACAAGTTTGAATATGCAAAATAACTCTCTTATAATCCTCACACAAACCTATTCACCTGAACAGCTTAAGACGACGTTAAATGTAGTGAGTCAGTTACATGAACAACTTCTACAGTGCTTTTTGTCATTTATGTTCACTTGGGGCCCTATACTATTTTCTGGATTCCATTTTAATTTAATTTAATTTAATTTTTGTATTTAAAAAAAAATAATAATCATGTCCAACAAATTAAAAATGACCCTATTGAAATCTTTTTTTTTTTTTTTTTTTTAATTGAATGTTTTCATTTTTCTACATTTATGATTTAAAACAAATGTATTCTCAAATTATCAAATGAAGGTGTGAAACATTAACAATTTAATGGTTGTATTATTATTATTATCTCCACCACTACCACTACTGTACAACAGCAATATTTGATTTTTAGTATTTTCTTCAAGTTTCAGTTCATACTGTATTATAACATACAATAATGGCATAACCTCCATATTAAATGTATTAACAGAGGCAAGAAAAGCATGCACAATATAATCTATGCACTAGTGGCCTCAGACTTTTGGACTCTCTAGATGTAATTGGGGCAGCACTAATTATTAATAAGCTTAAATTACCTTTATGTTGTCACAATGGGAGTGGGCTGGGATTGTGGTTTTGTTGGACCTTGTACTGTATATTCAAGAAGCCATTAACTACTAGAGACAATGTCAGCAACTGCACCTGGGCTCAGGTAAAGATATAGGGCTATATGAATTTTTCCGCAAATTGTGTTTCATTATTTTTTTACAGACTCCATTTTAATTGTTAAATTAAAGTTTGTTAAATCAAATAGCATGTCTTGAAACGTATTAATTCAACAGCAATTTATTAAGCATTTAACAAAAGTGACATTTTTAGAATCCTATGAAAATATTTTAGTTAAAATTTTTTAACCCCTGGTAACTGAATGAATGTATTAAATAATTTTTTTAAAAATGGCCAAACAAAGTGCTGTACAACAGGTGTACTGTAAAAACACAAGAAACATGCGACATTTCACGTTTATACAGTACATTGGGTTTTTATGAATTATAGGACCCTAAATGATAAACAAATATATTCAAGCAACTAAAAAAAAAAAAAAAAAAAAAAAAAAAAATACCTACACAACCTAAAGTGGAATAAAACAAATCCAGAATTCACTGCCACGAGGTCAGGAATTTTGACTAAATATATTTAATTTCATTGAAATTACAATAGTATATATTACAATAGTGTATATATATATATATATATATATATATATATATATATATATATATATATATATATATATATATATATATATATATATATATATATATATATATATATATATATAAAAAAAATCTTGATTTAGTTGAATTTTATTCAACAACAAAAAAATTCCCCTCAATATACATGTTTGTAAAAATGTATTTCAGTGCATATACAAGGTTACTAATAGGGCACTAATAACATTTACTACAGTATCGTGAAAAGTTCATTTAAGGTGCTGCATTGAAAAAGAGCTGAAGTATTACTGACCTCTGCCTAAGTTACATTTCTATCAACCGAGTGACCATGCACTTTAAAAACTTCGCACGGACTCGGGTTTCTAGATGGCTGAAAACATTCCCTAATGACCCGGTCCGCTGGGGCAGACGCAGCCTTCTAAACAGCAGGGTGATGCTGGGAAATCAGGAGCTAAGCCCATGAATAAGTAAACGCCACTCCGGCTCAGTGTTGTTAATCATGGGAGTTCATACTGCACGTATTTCCCTTGGGATTTGATCCCCCCCACACTTCTCCTCAGTATTGTTTATGCAACATCTAGAGCGCAGCCACCAACACGGTCACCTGAATCTCAATGTGATCAGATAAGATCTGCAGTTCCTTGATCAGCTTTCCTACTTTCATTCAATGTTGTTGCGTAACCATCGCACCCGAGCGAACGACAATGGCTATCGCACCCCTATCCAACAGCCCGACACGAACCTACACGGAGACGACTGTGTGGTTGTATTTTAAGCCGTGTATCCCATCATTGCATCGGCAGGGTTGCCAGATATGCTGTAATCTTTTCCCCTGGGAGCCCCTGGAAACCAGATACAGAAGAGGAAGATCAAACGCTGGGCATGGGATCACATGTCTCCGCTGCTCGTACGGAGCGTGACGCACACATGGCATACAGGGATAGACTTTTTTCCCCGTAGCCTCCCACACTCTGGCTCTTTTCAGAGGTGGGACGTCTGGTAATCACACGATTATGAAAAGAACAACACCACAGATTCAGCCAGGTTTGTGAAGATGGCGAGCTGTGGTGAGAGAGAAAAAAAAAAAAAAAAAAACACATAAAAATGAGTACACTGGAAGCACTGTTAACTTCAAAGGAGGAAAAAAAAAGTTCAAAGTAAAATTTTTCCACTGATTAACTATTTATAAGTACTATATAGAAAGGAATCATTCAAATGTTATAATAATTTTAAAATATAGACGTTTTAAAATATACACACTTGTAAAGTATATTAATATATTTTATATTTTTATTAAGTGTATTTGTTGATTTTTATTGGTTGGTGGGGGTTTTATGATGTTCATTGTTAACATCTGGTAAAAGTATATGCATACGTGAATGAATTTTAGAGCTGTGTGGAACCGTTTGCAAATTGGATTCGTTTCAGGATGGACTCTAATATAAAAAAGTGAGGGGAAAATTAAAAAAAAAAAATTCTAAATAAAATGTACACACACACACACACACACACACACACACACACAAAGCTTAAAAGAAATGCACGAAAAAATAAAAAAACTGAGATAAAAGCAAAGCAAAGCAAGCACGCACAACCAAGTGACACAGATGAACAAAACTGATTCTGTGCCGTTACTGGACACCTCTGAAACCAAAAAAACCTTTATACAAATTTTTCTTCATGCTGAATTTCTTTCATTGTGTTTGCATTTTTATGCGCGACAAGGGACTTTTTCATAAAACCAGAAACCAGAGTCATTTAACCTGCAAACGTTTCTTTTCAACTGATTCTCTCTGCATGCAAACGAAGAAAAATGTAGTTAGGCCACTTTTATACTTCGAGGTAGCAATTAAGACGTTCCTGGCAAGGATTCTGCTTTAGGAACTTTATTTTGAACTCATTATTAACTGCATCACTGTTCACGGGAGAATTCAAATTCTCAGAAGGTGATGCTGAAACTAAAGGAACATCATGTTTGTTAAACACACACACGCACAGACATACACACACAAGACAATGACCTCCGCAACAACCTTACAGTCCCAGTCAAGGAAAGTTTGATGCTCCTCTCTGACATCATTACAAGTGCTACAAAGGACAGTGCAAAGGCACCAGGAAGGTGGATGTTAAAAGTTAAAAGGCCAGATGCTTGTTTTCATAGCTGGTGTGACTCATCGGCTCCTTCTATACAAGGGGGCAGGTGGAAATGGCAGGACGTTGGCCTCTGGGGGCCCAATGGTTTAAATACAGCCTGCTGACATTACTGACCGGAGATCAACGCTTCTGCTTCATTTTCCACCACACCTACTGCTTTTCCGCCTGATCCCGGAGGGTAAAGATGCTGGATGTAAAAACGGTGACAGAGTCATGGCTCAAAAACGGGGATGCGGGCATAACAATTTATTTTTATCCTCATAACGCTCATAAGCTATCTTTGTCTTCCTTTGTTTACCCAGTGAAAGAGAAGACTCAGGCCCGCTTAGTGTGAACATGGATGAAACAATATAAAATTTCAATAAAGATAGTGTCATAATTGTTCATGTTACAGCCAATAACGAATAAATTGTTGATATTAAAAAGTACACCGTTTTGTCTAAATAAATGAAAAACACTACAAAAATCATTTAAAAAATGCTGCAAGTGAACTAGGCAAAATATGATTTTTGACTTCTACCTTGCAAAATATTTACATGTACAGTATATAAAAGTAAACAACTGTATTAATTAAAGTCCTGACAATTTATTTAATTTCTTATTTATTCTGTAAGAAAAAAAATTGCAAGTGGGATGGAAAATAACAGTTACATTAAGCATTATTTATTAACATTTTTCAATTTGATTTTATAAATTTTTGTGTTTTAATCATTAATATTACTTTTTGTACTTTTCATTCTATTTAGTTCTTATTTCTTTTAAACTCAGTCTAAGGTTTTAGTAAATTCAGTTATAATATTTTGACTTATACCTTACAAAATACATGCACAAGCCCTGACAATTGCTTTATTTTAAAAAAATGTCTTGAGTTCCTTGCTGAGATCAAAACAATTCACAGCTATGCCACTCAAAAGTGGCTAAAAAAGCCCCTAAAACTACCATTTACCTCATTAAAGTATCACCTTTCATGGTACCCTGTGCTTTCATTCAAATCCTTATCCGTTGTAGAGAATCCATACGGTCGCATTAATCACTTTGAATGTGAGGGATTGGGTCCAGATTAAAGCATCATTATAACTAACCCCCTCTTCAACGAGTACAAAAACCTGCCAAACCAAAGCAACGTGGCCACCTGTCAGTTTAATCCCAGCCCAAGCAGAGAGAATGTTAAAACACATTAATTATTGTTGGCACCGGCGAAAGAATGTTTACGATGGAGGATCAAATGCCTTCACTCCTCCTACACAAAGAAAAGACGTATAAATCTTAAAAAAGTAAATGATCCGGTACCTGCTTGGGCTTTCTTGACATCCATCAGTCTCGCTGCTCTCTGGCCGAACAAATGCTTGAGCCGCAGTCTGTTGAGATCTAGAGCTTCGTTTCTTCGGCAGGAGTGAACTTCCTCGTCCGGACTGACCTCGGCTCCTTCTGCGAGCCACTTTACCCACGGGCCCTGACCTCACACGCCAGGCCGAAGAGCTGGAGCTGTGAAGAGGCAGAAATCAGTGCTCAAAACTCACTCGGGGACACACAGTGACTCCAGAAAGTATTTGGACACTTCACACAGAACATATTTTTAGACTGCATTGCCCTGCTGTTCCATTGTTTTCCTATGTACATACACGCTAGATGGACATCCATACACATACTTTTACACTGTTCCAAACCTTTGTGAGTAAATTTTATTGCATCAACAGCAACCCAATTACACTCACTGCATCACAAAACACACTGTTTACATGATCGTCACAACTGAGTAACAGATGACTGACAGATTAGCTGTTGACCTAGAACTAGACCTGTTCTGCACAAAAAAGTAATAATAATAGAATGGCTTAATGTAATGTAACTAAAGGGGGCCTGTGTGGTGCTAACATTATTTTGAGTATTTGGTGCAATGCAATGTGTTTATGTGGTTTAAGCATACTGCACATTTTTCCTCCATGTCCCACCTTCCTGAAACGGGTCGATATGTGCAAAGCTGACAGTTGTGTTTTGATTGGCCAGCTACCCAGTGCGTTGTAATTTGCAGAATACCTCAAGAGTTTGGAGCAAATGTTACGCTCCTTACTATAATATGATGCAACGTCCCAATCGCTCTGTACACCAAAACAATAAACTACATTACAAACGAGGCAATTGTTGCATCCAGTGGAGACATAATTACTGATTATCATGACTTGTAATGCAAGCTACTGATGTAAACATAACACCATGACTGCGTTCATGATCAGAGAAACGACAAGCGACAACGGCACTAACGACACAGCTACAATAATAAATCTGCCTTCTTTCTTTGCATGAACATTTAATTTTTTTTAATCTTTGCAGCACAGAACAGCTAAATACTATTCCAGAGTATTCAGATCTGTTGCGCAAAGCTTTGAGTTTTCAGTGTCATTTCTGATACCATATTTATGCAAATTTGGATTTTCTGGCTGCCATAAAACCCTCAAATCCCTGAGCGCCTCCATGACTCTGCAACCCAGCACTAAAATGTGTATTTCTCACAGGGCCAATGAATGTTTGCATTTCAACGCAGGCTGTGCTCTAGGGCATTTACGCCTGCTTTTCTGTGATCAGGTGAAGCGTTGAAATCAGCCTCATTATTTCCTCATCATGTCAAATTAGAAAACTCCACACGCTGACCCTTAGTAACCCGATTCAGTCTCAGATATTTAATTCTACTGACATGAATGCAGAAGCTGCTGGGAATGACAGGTATTTAGACATGTTTTTCTTACTTTTGTTAAGAGAGAGGTTTATGAAATACAACCTGGGTGTTTACTTTTTGAAATTTTTAACAGTTTTTTTAATGGAACATCAACTTTAATATTATAATTCTAACGGGGAACTATGTTGGATGCATTTTATAATACGGTTTCAACTGTTTTCAACCTAAATATCTAAAGCAGCAAATCGCTAAAGACACCTAGCACCCTTAAGTACGCATTATATCTAGGCATGCCAGCAATGTTCTGTATGAACACAAGCTGTGAACTTGAATTTCTTGCACAAAGATAATCAGATACACGCACATGCAAACAGACGAGTAGACATACAAAACCCTCTCAACTAGCCAGAAGCATTTTCTCAGATAGTTAAAGCTCCAGAACAAGATTCATTCTTGCTCAGACAAAAGTACAAAGCCATAAATTTTGTCACTCTGTGACGAAGAAAAAAAACAAAAATGCAAGGACCTGATTAGTGACATGCACCTGTAGTTAACCCATTGTTCACTACAAACATTTAAGATTTGGAATAAGTAAATAATAATAATAATAATTGAGTAAAAGGTGAAAATGTTTAATGGATTTAATGTATTACATTAACATTGTACCAAATAAACATATCTAAACAAAAAAGGGGACAGATCGTTTAGCCTCTTTTCTCTTTTTCTTTCACATACCTGTCTTCAGCAACACCTCCATCTGAATCTTGAGAAGGGAGCTGCTCCTTCTTGACCCCTCCCAGAGAGGAATTCTGGGAACGCCTGCTGCTGCTCCTCCTGGTTCGACCCTGAACCACATACATTCTTAGACTGATATGTATAGGATGCATGGTTTCTTCTCACTGATATCAACAGCTAACACATTAACATTATTGATTTCAAATGATGCTGGTCATAAAATGAGATTGACCTGTGCCTGAGTGAAGGAGGTGGAGGTTCTGGTTTTGGGGAGGTGGCCGCGGACGGGGCTCCTCTTGGCTGGAGAGGACCTGGCAGCTGCACTGTACTTGCCTGACTCCAAAAGGTAATGCTGAGCTACTTTCAGCAGCCGTGTGAAAACATTCTTAGCGCTAGAGCCTGGAGCCGCTGGAGAAACACGGATCACATAGAAGTTTAGAAGCACGTATTATAATAAACATGAACAAATAAATCTGATATCTAAAATCAATATAAAATTAAACATGCATAAAAATAAGCATAAAACTGTTATGATTTTTGCACTTTTACACTTGTACATACTGACACGTACATAGAATTAATAGCAATTCACTGGCACAAATGCTCAACTAATGTAATAGCAAGGAAATACTAAATGGACAAAACAGTAAAGAAAAAAAACTTATGTAAAATTCTTGTAAAGGCAGAACTGATATAAGACAAATCTGTTTTCGGCATTGATATTATTATTATTATTATTATTATTATGAAGAAGAAGAAATGTTTCTAGCATAAAAATATATATTTGGTCATGTATATAAAAAAAAGTTTTTTCTATTATGTTTTTAAAAAAAATCATATTTCATGCATACATAATTTTAATTACTTATACACACATATACATAAATACATACACACACATATATAAATATAATTTTTTTGTGTTAAAATAGCACATGGGACAGAAAATGTAACTATTTAAATACATTTCAGAGAAAATGTCAGCGGTTCTATTCTTATAGCATGCACATGACTTTAGAAGTGCCTTTAAAATAACTTTTGTCCCAATTTGATCTGTTAAAGCACTCGGGACTTTAAAAAGTAAAGAAGAAAAAAAAAAAAGTACAGATGGTTGAACTTTTGTGAGCTGCACTATATTTCCAGGCACAAACAAATATCACAGCACAGACGGGCCCACAGCACAAAACTGAGCGTTATCAGACCCTATCACATTTACACAGGTGCTGCCGGCCTGCTCCTGCTAATGCAGGCTGTGTGCTGGAGAACAGATATCCATGCAGGCCACATATGCCACTAGGGATTCTGCCAGTCCCCTGTAATCTCATCAACACAACAAGGAAATGTGGGCTGTATTGTATTTCAAAGCGTCTGTTTTGGTGGGTTTGTATCGGGCAGGTGACAGAGTACAGCTCTGTAAAACTCGAGTGTAATTCGCTTGACATTGAATGTGTGAATCGGTGACCTGAAATACAGTGTGTCAAGGGTTTTAGCCTATTGTCTTGATTTCTTTTTCTGGGCTTTCCGCCAACAGTATTAACTTGTGCCGTGTGATTGGATCCAAGCAACGCTATAATCTCATTGATGATACGGCAGGGTGCCATCTTAAGGTACTAACGCACTTTCGTTATGACACCGTATCCGTTTCTCATAGCAATGACCTATTAGGTTAAGAGCATGGAGGTCCAGACCTGCCTAAATTACTCCTAAATCATCTCTATGAACTGCCTCACCTTTCTTGGAAGTGTTCCTGGCAACTTCTTGAGAAGGTTTTTCATCCTGTTGTCCATCGCTGAGAGGACTTGTACAGTCTTTTGCGCTTTCTTTTTTCACTTTCTCTGCAAAAAACGATGTAAATCAAAAAAATTTATATGGAATGTATATGAAGCGTGGACAAAAATTAATAAAACATACATTTATTTTAAATATGTAATAATAATATAAAAAATATTTTTGAATATTTTAAAAACAAAAGGAAAATGCATACAGTACATACATTTGAAAACTAAAAATTATATTATTAAAATGAAAAAAATAATAATAATAGCACATTTAAAAATCAATTAAAAACCAATTCTACAAAAACAACCAAAAAAAAAAACATACAAATATGCAAACATTTAGTGTTATGGAGAAAGCACATTATTGCGTATGTAAGCATTTCTGCCCCACAGAAAGCAAAATACCGCAGACGCATACTAACTCACTGCAAATTACAAATTACGGCAACAGTAAATGTTTGTGTTGCCTTTATAACAATACAAAGAGTCAAAAAAAATCAAGTCAACTTCGCAACTACAATTAAACCTTAAACCCTGGCTTTGGAGAAAGCACTAATTTCACAATCAATCTTCATCAGCAGCAGTTTAAAGGCTTTAGTTCACAGTGGATCTCATAAAAACGAGTTCTGGCATGTTCATGAGAAAACGCTGGAAGGTACCAGATCTCATCCTGCCTCCCTGAAGCACTGAGAGCCCTAAAGTACATACATAAAAAAAAAAAAAAAAAAAAAACTTCCCGTTTACTATATTTTCTGATGGATTTTTCAGAATATGTCAGATATAAATTACTGAAAGGGGTTTCCCTTGTAGACATTCAGGGGTATAATTTGGTAGAGAATGAAAGTTATTGAGCACGTCACCACAGCTGACCCAATGACATCTGTTTCAAAGAACAGGATCCAAACACATTAACAGATGCAAAGTAAAGGTTTTCCTAATGCAGTAATGACAGGGCTATTCTGAGAGAATCATAAATAATCCCATCATTTTTGCGCTGCTCGATAGGACGGATTCTCGTCGCAGTTTACGCCACAAATGGGAAAAATGTTCAAATACAAATGCAAAAGAACAAGTTGGCAGAAGGTTAGGATAAAGTCTCATTAACTCGTCCACGCTTGCAGACATACGCTCTTTGAAAAAAAAAAACAACAAAACGCCCAGCTTTAAGTGATGCTGAAAAGCAGCTTTCCTCTCAAATGACTCAACTGATAACCAGAAGGCCATCGCACTCTTTCAGACACAGAAAAAGACTGTGCAAACAATGATAGCTAGCGCATTAGTGACGATACACACAGATCTGATCTGAGAGAACAATGTAAGAGTACTGTATATAGATAACATCAATTAGTTTACCTACTTTATTTAGATCTCAGAAAACACATTGGATGTTATTGGTAAATAGGTACAGTTTATTCTATACAGTTAATCTATAACATTCTTAATAATGGTAACACCAGGCTATTTTAACAATGTCCTTACTACCTAGTATTATCCAATTTTATCTAATAGATCATTTTAGGAACAGTGTGAAAAGAAATGCATGTTTTATTCCATCAATCCAAAAAAATAAATAAATAAAAAATAATCTGTAAAACTATATTGGAAAAAGGGACGGAAAACAAAAAAACGTCAAATTGTTATGCACGGGGCTTGTGCTTATGCAGTGATGTTTTATATCACATGTTGGTAGTTTCTGTTTATTGATGTCAACGCTGCAGAAATTGCCTTGCGAAGGGACAAATAAAGTGTGGTAACACCCATAAATATCGCCTAATAACCCTGACGCAGCAACTGAATAGTTAGATATCAGATTGAAGTATGTCAAATATTGTGAAGCTCTTCTTTTCAAGAGCCTTATGCAACAAATCACATTACTGCGGCAGATCAGACCTGCTACCGTCACAATCTGCTTGTGCATGTCATGTTTGGTTGAGTGCCGGGCTGCAGGTCAGCATGGATCAGCAGCGGCAGCATATTCCTGCTCTGAAACTGATATCTGCCACTTCCTCTGACGCACAAAGAGCAACAATGTTGGCCTGACAACCAGTAACCATGGCGTCTGTGCACAGGAACTCTGCAAGAACAAGATTAAACCTGAAGTATCCTTCTGGACGCCAGTTCCCAATTCATAAAGACTGTGTCTCTCGTAATAAAAGTACAAAATGAGAATGAACTATGTAAAAATATAAAAGAAACAGTATAGTATAGTATAGTACAAGGGGTTTTAAACTAATTAAAAATCGACATTGTATGACTTAACTTGGATTATTTTAAAACTCTGAATGTTAATTTTAAGGATAAGATTTTTTTTTAAGAACTTCCACTTTAAATTTTAGAATAATCGGTGTAGTTTCCTTTTGAACCCCATGACATATAATCATCATAATAAGCTCAATAAGATAAAATAAAAATCCATTGGCACAAACAGCTTAAAATTCGCAAATTTAAATGAAATAAATCTAATAAACAATACACACAAATATATACACACAAAAATTCAGAAAATCTGATTGTCAACACTAATGTTGTTTACGGTGTTCATTAGAGTGGAAATATTTTCACAAGCTTCATAATTATCCTTAAATCATGCTCATGGAAGAGGCGTGAACATGCAGGATGTCTTATCAGTGTCCAAAATCCAGCTTCAAAGCTTCCTGTTCCCATAATTTCCCATTAAAACTCCCATAACTCACTACCATTACACCCGGAGGGAGGAGGTTCTAAGTTCTCATGCTCCAGAAAAATGTTTTAATAATAAAAAGTTTATTATTCCTTTATTTCCGCTACCTTCATACCTAGGGGCCCAGTATATCTTTGTCTGATTTCCCGGATACCCTCTAGCAAACAACACACATATAACAGCGTCCAAACAAAACCCGCAAGAATCAGCTTTCAATTTGACTAAGTTATTTAGAGTAACACGCACGCAGTTTGCATACGCCGAAATATTATGCCGCAGGAAAACAGATAACAGAGTCTAACAATGCCAATAGTAAAAGTCCTGAGATGGAGCCAAGGAACACAATAGGTTATGCATGTGAATACAAAGGAAATGGGCTGACTTTTGAACTTGCAGTCAAACAATCCATCACAATATATAAAACTCTTAAGTAAAGAGACCACCACTTAAAACATTTAAGATTAAAAGACCTGCACCTCTACAAAGTAAAGGTAACGTGCTGGTGATTAAACTACTGTAATGTCCTGCTTTCCCTTTGATGAGATTTATGGTACAGCCGTGGGACATGTGATTACAGGAGGACATGTGGATTACAGGAGGTCATAAAAAATAGGATGGGTGGATTTAAAAAAAGACATAAAGAAAAAAAAAAAAAGAAAAAAAAACCACCTCATCTACAAGCTCACCTAAAAGTGACATTTCTCTCTCTCAATTCTTCTGGAAAAGGTAAGGATTGAAAAAAAAATACTAATAATAAAATAAAGAAAATATTTACTGATAAACCATCCGTTTCTGACAGAATGTCAACAAAGATATATCAGATATATATATGAAGCATATATATATACTAAATATATATATATATATAGAAACATCAATATATATATATATATATATATATATATATATATATATATATATATACATACACACACACACACACATATACACACACACACACACAAAAATAAATTTAAAAATATTATTTTATATGTTTTACACGAATTATGAATTTTTATATACACACACAGGCTCCTATTTTTGTTTTACTTCACTCTGCTTTTAGTTTTCAAAGCATGTTTTTTCAAAGCCAGGTAAGAAGGTCACGAAAGGGCACAAAGAAGGATTTGTGGAGGGAGGCCCACTACCGCATTGTGCTTTCCGGCCATCAGTCAGGCCTGAATCATCTTTGAAAGATCGTCATCTATCAAACCCTCAGCAATATCAATCACTGCAGGGTCAAAATGCAAAGGCGGGTCAAAAAAGAAACACTTGATGCGGGTCTTTCATTTGAAGTCACTAACCGTGGCTTTCTTGGACGGCACTCAAGAGATGAAGAGAATGGATTCAGCAGTGGAGGAGGGTGAGGATAACAGCACACTTTAAATGTTTGTTTCTAGCCTCAAGTTGAATGCATTTGCAGCAAGTTGATAAAAAAATAATTAAGGAATGATTCAATTTACCAGTATAGTAATTAAAAGATGATATCTGCTTATATATTCATTTTATGAATAGATCTAAGAGCATTCAATAAGCTAATGACCTGTTGATACTGAGCTTAGACTCATATCTAGGGGTCAACTTTAATGGGCCTTTAAGCCTGATTGCAGGTCAGGGGCCAAACAGTGACTTGAGGAACATGGAGAAAATGTGCTGGAGAACATTTTTCTTGTATATTGTACAACTAGTCAAACGACACACAGACTGATTAATTAAAATAATTGCAAACATTGGCATATCAGTATTTGTATGGTTTCATATGAACGTCACTGCTTTGAAACGAATGGACACAGTTACAAAAGTCTGGAGCTTCTTTCAATAACTGTACTTTGAGATGAACAAGCCCTTGATAGTTTTAATAGAAGGGTACAAAAATATCCCAATGGAACTGAGTCACAGTAGAATAAACCAACTAAAGTCCAGTGTAGCGTGTCTGTTAATTCCTCTGCGGTTTGGCTTTTTCCTTCACTTTAAATTACTAGGTTGTTATACATTTGACTGTCAAGTTGCGTCCCAGATTCATAAATTCAAACGGAAACTGATAAAAACAGGGTTTTACTTTCAACATTTGGAAAAGACAAAAAAAAATGTAACCGGTTTCCCATTCCCCAAAAACCCACCTTAAAATAACATTGCTTTTAGTACATCTGTAGTTTAAAAAACAAACAAACAAAAAAAAAAAAAAACACATTCGCTTTTTGATCACTGAAAATGTGTACAATTTAACAATTTACCCCTGGAGGCATATTGAGATCCCAATATCTCTGAAACCAAACAATAGAGGGCCTTACAAGTGAAGATGCCAAAAATCTTAATTTTGACTTTTTAAATTACAGGCCTGAAAACTTTTGAGTAAAAACAGTTGTGCGGTTTCTAAATTTATGAATGGTCACCATTGGCACATAATGCAACACGGATAGCTAAAGTCCTCATATTTTACAGACCTACTAATCTCTGTGTAGCAATAATATGATGCTGCCATCTTTCTGAAGTCATTTTTAACACTCTGTAATTTGGCTCTGAATGTCAGGTGAAAACTGAGACAGAATGACCCTATTCTCTCATTTAGCAAAGACTAAGACCGTAACACATGGAAACAACCTTCAATCACCTCAAGATAAACCGCTAAGAATCAACCAATACAAGTTCAGGAGACACATGAAATGGTCCAAACTGGAAGTCCAACTGGATGATGGGTGGCCTGAAACTGGCGACCCAGGAAAGCCTTCAGTCATTAGTGGATTTATAACCAACATAAGGCTCTACTCAAGAGAGTCAGAAGAATTTCACCTTGCTGACCTGCTTAAGCCAGGCCCTAAGCTGCGGTGCAGTCTTTTGACTAAACGCAATGAAGCCATCTCTTCACGCTCATCAACTGTGTGCCTCCCAGAATGGAACGGCTTGTGTTGGTCATTGTGTGTTTCACATCTTCTGAACAAGCACTGGGCGGTTATTTGATTAAGCCGGTCCGGCGGGAGCACTCGGGTTACAGAAAATATTAGCCTTCAGCAGAACATGCTCGGGGACAGAACAGTCAAACGCAATGAACGGCTGACTTAATCAGCTCATTTTACAGGATTAGAGGCAAAATGGCTGACTATTGTGTTTGCTCAGGCACAGAGCCCTGCTCAAGGTGACCAGAGAAGCAGATTCACAGCTAAAATACAATATAAACCGTTTTAATAGCCGTTTTATTATTCTTTAGTCAGCACTGTACCAACCTAAGGGCCAGAGTCACCGTCAAGGGTCCCACTTAGTTTCTCTATGGTATTGCATACTTGTTGGCATTGCAGTTGTTCAAAGCTCAACAAGTCTGAATAGAAAGTAATTATAGAAAGTTATTTTTGTTTTCTTTGCGCACAAAACATTCTCAAAGATTAAAAAAAAAACACTGACGTCACATTGAATATTTTAACAACATTTTAACTACCTTTCTGGACCTTGAACATGTCAGTCGTGTTACTGTCTATGCCGGGTCAGAAAACTCTGGTATTTTATCAAAAATATCTTTCCAAACCCATAAGTATTTAAATCACAGATATTTTTGTGGGGTGAACTTTCCCTTTAAATGTCTCATATGACAATTAGTAGTTAAAAATACAGTTAAAAGCTTTGGGTCATTAAGATCTTTTTTATATTTTTGAAAGAAGTCTTTCCATTTATTTAATCAAAGAGTGCAGGGAAAAAAAACAATTTTCAGTTTGAATATTTTTTTAAATGCATTTCATTTCCGAGATGATAAAGCAGCATCATTACTTCAGTCTTTAGTCTCAATCATTATAATATGCTAATTTGCTTCTCTAGAAACATTTCTTATTTGTCATACTGTTACTTTTGATCAATTCAATGCGTGCTGAATCCAAAAACTTGCTTTTCCAAAAAAGGTCAACTTACTTGCCCCAAACATACAGTGTACATGAATGCATACATAAAATGTACAATTTTAGTAACTATTGAATATATATTTTACATATTGAATTTAATTGCACCTGCAAAAAGCAGCTGAGTCACTGCACCACACAGGGCAGGGAAAAAATCACAGCCATGCACCACAGAGCTGAGATAGCAGCACACCTCAGGATTCTGCCAACACACTCTCAAGCAAAATACAGTCCTGCTCTCAGGGCAACAAACACCTTTCTGTACTGCACTCTCCCGTGGGATCCTATACAGCAATCATCAATGATGTCTATTCCGCAATATTCACAACAAATTAATTTGTTCTTCCAAGCTATAAAGCTTGGCTTTCAAACAGGGATACAGACTTAAAGTGGCAGTTCACCCAAAAATGAAATTCTGTCAAAAATGGTTTCAAACACGTAAGACCTTCGTTCATCATTGGAGCACAAATGAAGATATTCTGAAGGAAATCGAAGCGCTTTATGACCCTGCACAGACGTCAATGAAGCAAACATGTTCAAGGCCCAGAAAGGTAATAAGGACATTGTTCAAAGAGTCCATGTGACATCAGTTCAACCGTAATTTTATGTAGCTCTTTGGAGGCAAAGAAAAAAAATGTTTTGTTTTCTAAAGTGTCAGTTAACACGCATTCACAAAAAGTACCATGATGTAGCTTCATAACGGATTACAAATCACAGCAAATCTAATGAACTCATGCTTCTTGTTACTACTACTACTAAAGCAAATGTCAAAATACCTTCAGGCAGGTATGAAGTCATAGACAGGTGTGCTAAAAACCTAATAAACATACAATCTTTTTAAAGACACAGACCACTAAAAAACTCTTCAGTCAACAGTAAGTCAGCTGTGGTCGTTCTGTGGTTTCCTGACATCCAGATGTTTCCCAAACAGACCTTCCATGGAAGCTCAGGTGCACTGAGAGAAGCCTCTATGAGTCAGTTCTCATTACCTTGTTAAAAGGTGGACAGAGAGGGCTGACGGCCCCCCGGATGACTCACAATGACTCACAGAGCTACGGATGACAGATTCATACTGTAGAAATCACTGCTGGGCCTTTCAATTACACCAGGGCCCCCCAAAAAACAGCTCCAGCATGCACAGCCACCCTCAGGGAATTTCTTTGTCGTTAAAAGCAGATGAGTCACGGCCGCCAGACAGAGAAGTGCCCATTGAGCGACTAACGCTACTGTAAATCACCGGTGTACCTTAAATAAATCAGAAGTTGTAAAAGAGCGATAAGAAAAGTAATGCCAGAGACTGCTAGTAACAAGAGAGAAACCCGATGCTTCCAGTGTAGGCAGAAAGCAATAGAATATGGAGGTTTTTCAGCAGGAATAGAAAGTGTTCGGTCCTCAGGCTAAGATAGTGGCAAGGATGGTGATTTTAGTTGGGGTTAGTAGTTATCTAAAGGTGATTAATAAGTAAGAGAAAACTAATTAAAGCTTTTTTCATAAGGTGGAATGTTAATTTAAAGTTAAAGTACAAAAAAGTGACACTGACTAAAAAAAACTTAAGTAAAAGCTTAAAAGGTTACTCCACCCCAAAATAAAATATATTATCATTCATCATTTACCCCCATGTCTTTCCAAATCTGTAAAAGCGTTCATTTCCAGAAAACAATTTATGATATTTTGGATGAAAACTGGGAGGCTTGTGACTGTTCCATTGACTGTCAAGTAAATAACATTGTCAAGGTGCTGAAAAGAATAAAAGAATAGTCAAAATAGTCCATCTGCCATCAGTGGTTCAATCTGAATGTTACGAAGCGACAAGAATAATTTTTGCATGCAAAGAAAACAAAAATCTGCAGATGCTCTGCAGAATTGTTCTACAGTGACTTAGAGACACAGATGAAATGAACTGTTAAATAAAAGGTGTGATTTTTATTTTTGGGGGTACAAAAAGTATTTTAGTCACTTAATACAATTCAGATTGAACCACTGATGGCAGATGGACTATTTTTGACAATGTCTTCCATACTTTTCTGGGCGTTGATCATTACTTGGCAATCAAAAGGAAAGTCAAAAGACTTCGGTTTTCATATATTATATCTAAAGAAGACTAAAAGACTAAACGGTATTCCAATATTAGGTAGAACATCAAGACATGGTAAACCTATATAATTAACTATGTATATAAAAATTAAATACTTTATAAACCATTATTGTGTGAAAACACTGAAACCTGCATTAGTACACAAGGTCTGTTGTTGAGCCTATTGTTGCTGAACTCAAAGATAGCATCCAGCCTGAGCACACTTAAGAGTGTGCTTTGTACACCCAGGCATGGCATCTTCCCCTGGGTCTAACATGAGATGCAGCTGACATTTTGTTCACTAAAAGCTAGCACTTACGGGCTCATCCAGTCAAAAGCATCCCTGTTATTGGTCCACTAACAGACTCTGATGACCGAAGAGATTGAGTCACCAGTCTGTCCCTATCTTGTGTCTCTGTCAGCCCATTACACTTGACCCTTAGTCCTGAACCCAGCGTCTTGCTTACAGCACAGTAGACTGCTGGGACACATGGGACAACATACTGTACTAAAGGTGGGCTCATATGTACACTAAACAAACAACCGGGACAAAGGAGGAGGCCTTATGTAAGGGGGGCTGGAATGTCTGTGCATGTTTGGATGAGGAGAACAAACGTATTCATTGTTGCAATTGACTGAATGTTGTAAGCTGTCCTTGCATGCTCTGATGTTTAATGGTGGGATTGTGGGTATGTGTTTACCTTCATCCTGACCGCCACTGGCCTCCTCCAAGACTAGGCGGTTCATGCAGTTGATTTCCCAATCCTGAACATCAGTGTTCCAGAGGGCTGGGATCAGGACACGATGATGGGAACTGGACACAGTCACACAAAAATAGTTTTATATTTTCCACAAGCTTGTTAGGAAAAAACTAACCAACAGAGGTTTTCAAACAGGAAACCACAAGAGGATTCTAGATACAAACACACACACACACACACACACACATACATATATAAAAGTATATACACAATAATACATTTTAATACATTAGAAATATTTTATATTTCACTTACTATTACAAATAATACCAACACTTTTTAAGAAGACAAATACATAAAATGTTGTGTGTAATTAAGCATAAAAGTTTACAAACTTTCCAGATAAGTTTCTTTCCCTTGCTATTTAAAACACATTATCCCTGTGAAAGCACCCCTCCTAGCAGAAATAAACCTTGCCTGCCTGTGCTTAATGTCACAGTGAGTTACATAAGCTCTAAAATGGCCTTGTCAGGGAAAAAGTGGTGCACAAACGATCTGTCAAGACTTAGCAGTGGGCAACACGTCAACTGGACTAAATAGGAGGAGGGGTCCTGTATTGTAAAAGAGTGCAAGGACACCCCAGTCCCTTTTATGAAGACCTGACATTGTTCACAGTCTCCGGTGACGGGTGATGGACAACCACATCACTGTGGAGACCAAAGAGCCAGCTAGCAGTGACGTCAAACAAATCGCCCTGATTTAATTACATAACACAAGCTGTAGAAATTAGTCATCACAGCTATGAAAAAAAAAAGGTTTAAAGCGGCTTCCCAGCTTTTTATTTTTGAGGCGAAGCTACATGCTTCTTGTCTTTTCACCTCTTCTTTCCGTTTCCCTCTTTGGCCTCCTAAACGAGGCGACCGCTTCGTTCTCAGACAGCTCAGTTCTCTGCCTAGCAAAACTCTGATACTCTGAATCAGAGGGGAGCATTTAGGCTTGACCTTGTCGGCACTGCTGTCGTGCCAGGCGAGCAACGTGAACCCGTTCCCTGATGTGTAGGAGCTTTGTGCTGACTGCCATCTGCATGTCAATGCCAAATATCCCCTTTGAAACTGGCAAATGGCTTCGTTTGCCCTTATAATCCTGTAAAGTGGCTGACAAAGTGCATGGATGTTGTTGTTTTTTGGGGGGGGGGTTTCACCACGCCACAACAAATTGTTTTTAAATGTAAATCGAAGATCTGTACAAAAAGGTGAGTTTTATTTGTGCACATAAATACAAAAGAATTCTGGATCACATGGTCAAGGATTCTGGCATGAGACGCGGCTGAATAAACGGCGGCCATAGAAACAATTTAACAGCTTAACGACACGGCCGGGCTTCATGTGTCTTTGAGTTCTGCTGCACTAATGAAAGAAGTACTCATGGCCACATCTCCATGGCGACATCATCAATTCAACATATCCACCATCATACGAAAGCCACTGATTTCTATCAGAAGTTTACGTCAGCATTTTTTTTTCTCTTTTCCCATTTCCAGCGTTTCTTTTTATAAACATAATATTCCTCGAACTGACAGACTCGGACGTCTTTCTTTTACTGTTGCGATGATGAGGGAGACATTTTAATGAATCTGCTCGGCTTCACTTGACACATCAAAAAGGGATTTTATTTGAACCCGTTGCTCACTGTTTTAGCTCGTTCAACTCAGCCATGTTCAAAGAGCAACATGTGCTTCAAGACTACTTCTTGAGGCTTTAAATGGGGTATGGCCTCATTGACAAAGCCTTGATGCTACCAATCACTTAATGAGCAGGCCAGGTCCTCGAGCATTCAAAAGAATCGCTCAGCTGTGTCCTGCATCACCATCAATTTAACCACGATCACAGCTAACAATGACACTACAAGTTTGGCTTCTCGGGACATTAACAGTGCAATAGTCTTAGCTTGTTTTTCGGAAGGGAAATGGTCTAAATCTATCTATACCTGTTAAAAAAAAAAAACAAATGTTATAACCTTTAAGTGTTGATGAAAGCCTATAATACGATGCACTCGCTCCCTCAGATAACTACAGCCTTCCCAATGACAGACAAAACACTCCATCTCCGTCACACACTAGTCAAAAACCTTGTTAACTCGATTTGAGCTTGATTTTCATATAAATTTCAAATGCAATTGCGGTGTTTTCAGTGTCCGACGTCTTGTTAAATGAGGACAAACACACGAAAAAAAAAAAAACTCCTAAGACTATTTTAAGACAAAATTAAATACATTAAGTTGTTTTATGCATTCAAATAATTAGACATGCTAAAACACAGAATTTGACAATTAAAACAAATATGGTGAGAAAAAGTTTTCATAGGGCCCTAAACATGTAATGTTTGTTAAACTTAATACATTTATGTGAACATTTGAAGTAATTATACATGCTTCCTGATTAAAAAAAAAAGAACAATTTAACTAATAAAAAGGACTTTCACTCACACACACACACACACACAGAAGTTTTTTTTCTTTTTAGCTGAAACAAATCATATCAGTGCACTCACATGTCCACAGGCACTCGCAGCAGAACGGGCAAAACTGTGGCCTCCTCATTCATGTTCATGATGCGAGACTCCAGCTGCAGGATGATGGTGAGCCCGGTGCGAAATACCGCCTGCAGACCTGTAAAATACATAAGAAAACAATCATTTTCTCTGCTGTTTAGTGATATAAATATAGGCCCATTAATGACACATTTCGCCTCTAATAAGCAAACATGCCAGTTTGACACGTGAGGGGCTTATTGTTCTAGAACAAACAGGATAAAGGGGTTTAATACCATGCAGCATGATAAGATCCCAAATGGCCAATACCGAGTCCCAACACGGCAGTGAGGTGAAGAGAGTGAGAAACCACTGCATGATGAAATGTAGAGAAGACACCCCAAGAGTCTCCTACCAAGAGACAACAACACACTCCTGTCAGCATCTACAAACAGGTATTTCACACAAATAAACAAATTAATTCATAAGTACACATTTTAAGCTTAAACGCTACACTCTCACACTGTAATTTAACGAAAAAGCGACTGGCACATTTTTAATAAACTTTTGGGTTTTTCACACTAGAAAAAAAGGCATTTAGGATTTTAGGATCACGAGTGAGATGAGATTTTTTAACTATGTTTTAGGTACGTTGCTGCACTTTGCTCTCTTTGAGAGTTAACAGCATCATCTTTTCTCCTGTGCTGTGGACTTCTAGCTCAGTTTTTCAGACAGCTGCGCTGAGTCAACACACAACGAGAAGGAAATCCCTCAAGAGTTCACCAAGCTGCACAAATGCTCTGAGGGGGCGGACAGCCACCACTATAAAAAAACAGAAGAGCTCATTTGAAAGCCCTCAGGAAACGGTCTATAAGACACAGTGACAAATCTGTGAGGGGCACTAAATGTGAAAGGTTTCTCGAGAGAAAGCCATAAACTCTAGAGAACCAAGACATTTTAACCACTGTTTGTAATGTAGCACGCGTCTGTTGTTATATTTAGAAATGTTCCTGATGAGAGTTGAGGCCAGAGTTTAAGATCCCTTTCTTAGTTTAGTGGGACTTGGTTTCAGAGAAAGTGCAAAGGAAAAAGATGGTTCTGCTGTTATGAAGGTTTGCTGGGATGCCGATCCAAGTGCTGCTTTCATTAAAGCAAAAAATATATATAATTGATATATAATTTGGTAGATTACATTACAAAACTAACATAATTTAGGTTACTAATTTTAGGTTGTTTTCTGACTAGTTTTACATTAAGCAAAGAGGGAATTTTTATATATATATATATATATATATATATATATATATATATATATATATATATATATATATATATATATATATATATATATATATATATAATTTATTAAAAATGCATTAAACAAAATCTCAGTTTCAGGTTCCCCAACTTGGCTTAATGGACAGATTGTAATATGAGTGAAAAAAATAATAATTGAATAAATAAAAAAAAACACTTGAAAGCTTAAAATTTTAACATTTTAATTATATTCATACGAACCACTAAATGACACTGAACATGTTATTAAATTCATGTAGATATTTAATGTAAGATACTTCTCGACTCTCAGTATAAATGTACATAGATTATATACACACACACACACACACACACACATTTATAACAAAAAAATAAAAAAAAAAAAAAGTACACCCTAATTCTCACCAAGTGCTGGAAGAGCAGAGGTTTCCTGTGCTTTAAGAGCTGATGAAAAACCAAAGCTTGATGCTGAATCCTAAAAAGAAAATAAAAACATCAGCCAAATTTGTATTCATTTATCTATCAACAGCTCTGTCAACAGATTTCTTTAGTGTAACTTGAGTATGCTTTTGTAAAATGAGTGTTTGTTTATGTATTTCATGTGCAGCTGGAGGTCTTACTTTTTCAGGGAAGAATCAAAGAGCTCTGAGAGATACTTGGGCTTCTCTAACAGAGCAACCAGAGCCCAGAAAGCCTCTTCCTCAGACAGGATCATCAGGAGCACAGCAGCTATATAGGACATCCCTGAGCAAAAACACAAAGCTTGAGGCATCACATACTCCCATTATGACCTGAATGTCAAGGGCAAACTAACTCAATTAGCTCCCCAGAAAAAAAACGCAAACAAAATTATGACCATGACACGCAATAGCAACAAGACAGCACTTGACTGCCCTCTTGAGACCGAATCTCACTATTTACTGAAGTTAAAAATGTGCGACAGAACCAGCGAAAGCAAGATGCAAAGTTCAAGAAGATCTCAGTAATGCCAGTGAACTCATTAGTGGGAGTAAAGGCAGCTCATTACCTTGTACGTATCCGATCTGGGGATTAAATCGGGCATATGCGGTAAGAACTCGGAAAAGTTTGGCCTGGCCCTCAATAGCCTCCGGACGGTCCCCCATCAGAGTGCGGTGGGTCGGAAATGACCTTCCTATATAGACAAATATGAGACTATATGAACTACTAAAATATTTTAAACCTAATATACAAAAAGCTCCACAAAGATCACAAAAAAAGTCAAACAAAGGATGGTAATAACATAAAAAAGTTACTTTTTAGTTAAAGTTAAAGAATTATTTCAGGCTTTTGCAGCTCAAAAAATTGTTCCAGCAACACCAAAGATATAAATTTGATTCCCAGTGCCTTGGTGCACTTCGGGTTAAAGTGTAGGCCAGATGCATTAATGTCCAAGTCCATGCCCAAGAATAGAGGGAAAGTGTATTTGTAGCGCCCCCACGTGGTTTTGAGAATACTGGCCAAATTCAAACAAAAACACCTCATCTGTGCCAAAATTACTTTCACACGAAAGTCCTATTCTTTCAAAATTTAGGCAGTCTAGTATTAAGAAAAAAAAAAAAAAGTAAAAAAAAAAATACTTAAAAATATATGCATACATTTCAAATCATTAACGTTTTATAAATTACTTGCCAAAATGCACAAAATAAATATATACACACATACGCAAAGAAATATATATATGAAGAATTTATTAACCGTTGCTAATAAACATTTTCAAAACTACATTTGGTTTTTGTTGTCTTTTATGGTGTTAGTTAGCTGTATTTTTTGTTATTTAAAACCTAACTGCAGTTTGATTGAGATTAATTGGAACATTGTTAAAAAATGAAAATCTGTTTCTGCAAATGAAATCTTCATTTATTACTTTTAAACCTTTTCTACTAAAACAAACCATAAAACAAAAATGGTAACAAGCACAAACTGCTTTTTATATTGATAACAGGAGCAATTATTAATAAATGAGAAGCAAAATGTGAATATCGAACACTAAATGAGTTTTTGAAAAATTATGATTATACAGGACAATTATAGCAGGATAATAGCTGCTAAAAAAACAGCTTTGCCAGAGGAATATATGACAATAATTAAAATAGAAAACAGGTATTTTACATGTTAATAATAATACAAAATATTATTAACAAGTTTTTTTTTTAACCCAATATACTTTCATTAGTTACTTCATTTTTTTATAAATCAATTAAAATATTCATATTAATGTAAATAAAAGCAAAATATTAAATGTCAGCGTTCAACCAAAGGCCCAACTCACGCAGGTCGAGGGCGATCTGTTTGAAGAGCGTGAGATCGGCTCTGGGGAGGTCCGATGCCTGTCCGCTGCTGATCTCGTTCTCCGTGTCCACCAGAGAGTCTATAGTGGGGAGGATGCTGTACTCGCTGACTCCGAGATCCACCAGAGGTTTACGGATCTCAGCCTGACACGCCTGAGGCAAACCATCCAAAGGGGTTACTGCGAGGGGAAACGGGTTTGCATAGTGGTAAAAATGCATGCATTTGACGGGGTTGCACCTCATAATCAAAAGAGCTGGCGGTTCTGAGACTGTCGATATTTAGGAGGCATCTCCAAACCCGTCCACGTATTGCTGGAGGAATACCAATGCGAATGAACCTCTCGATCTGAAATCAGGAAAAAGGAAAACGATGGAGAAATTATGCAAACAATTGTGAACGCATTGCTGGGCCAAATGCATCATTTCAAATAATTTTTTTCTAAATCAATGAGCTGAAATTGGGTTTGGACACGTAATTAAGTTAATAAAGTCAACAATTAATGTAATTTGCCGAGCAGAAGTTTTGCTGTAAAACATTAAAGTCATTAATTCCGATACCAGAACTGTTTTATAGTATATGTGTTTCTCTAAAAACAAGATATTCAATGTAAAACACCTAAAACATATTAAATATATCTGTTTCTGTGAAGGTAAATTAAGTTCTCAGTGGTCTGCTCAAGCTCTAGAGTTGCACAGAGGGACATGCACACCTGATTTCTGCAGATGAAACTGGATCCGTTCCAGTAAGTGAGAAATTCACACAGTTCCTTCACTTTGACTGGGTTAGGCTGAGGATAACTGAGGAAACACGGTTAAAGCATGCACACGCCGCACAGCATTCACTTGAACTGATTTGTTTAGGGAAGCGAGCTGAACTCCGACCTCGTATATTAGCGTTAGTAACATTTACCTGTAGTCATGGCATCGGTGTTGGAGTTTCTTGTCTCTTTTCTTACCGAGAGCAAAGCCGAACTCATCGAAGCCCACCGAGCTGCTGCTGCTCCGCCGCGACGCGTTGCTCGCGCTGCTCGCTCTCCTCAACATGATTCTCGCGCAATCAGCTCGAGTTCATCCTCGACGCGCGTCTTTTCATGGGCGCACTGTACACCCTAACCGACGCTTGAACTCAGCGCCAAGACCGGCACAATGAGACCGCTCTTCAAAATAAAAGTCTCGACACATAGCGTGAGCCAGTCGCAAAAGCGTAGCATAAATCATATTTAATTTGACAGTGAAATTAAATAAGATATACAATATAAATAAGGTATACAATAAGATGTATTACACGAAGACTTTCCTATGATGATCCACAGAAAAATTAACTATTAGGGTTGTTTTGGGTTTTTTTACAGTCCACTGGGTGGCTGAAGATAATTTTATAAAATATCTTCACTGATTTAAATTATATTACATTTATATAAATGAACAATGAAATGCTTAATGATATAAGCGACATATTTGATCTAATAAATCACGAATATTATATATACAGCAAAGCATGTAACATCTTTAACCTGTTATTATAGACAGACATGACTTGGAAAAACGGCAGTTTTATATTTAAAATAAATGCATGAAGTGGTATTTTAAACTGTACAATGAACTACGTTTGTTAAAATGTGCTGTCATACCATCTTTCAGCTCCAGGAGACACTATAAAGCATGCAGGCTGTTCTCCCCAGCTAAAGTAAGATGAGGCCTATTCTGTGGCTTAAACCATGAAAAGGTTTTCAGAAGTCTTGCTGCAGGAGACACTGAATCACATGGCTGCAATCTGAGCAGAGCGATGGGAAAGAGGGGAAAATGTGGTTATAACCTTTAACCTTTGAGTATAACCTCCACGTCACACTCAGAAGTAAATGCCGTGCCTTAAACAAAGACATTGTTTGATAAATTAGCTTAAAAGTAGTCTGATAACACACACACAGATGCTGGTGTTCTCACATGATCTTACTTTATTGCATGCATAAAGTTGTCACTGCAAAAATAAGTGTTTTGCCTTTTTAAGTCAACAGTACCAAAACCGTGTGGTTGTTATATTCAGTCGATTCATTCAAACTAAAAGGTCAAATCAAGTGCATTAAATTCTTAAAACATTCAAAGCAGTGTTTAAGTTGTATGTAATTTTTTGGAAAGTTCCCTTTATTGCACAAAATTATTTCAATCCGCTCAGAATAACATTCTGCAACAAAATACGGGAAAACGCACGCAGTACAGAAAAGAACATCAATACAAACTGCTCGTCAAAAACGAGCAAGAGAGCGCTGACGCCCTTCAGTACCTGACAAAAAGAGACCACGTTCAAAACTAAATTCAATGGCTTTGCCACCTAAAAGTGACAATGAAGAGTGACACAAATGTTTTACAGGAACATGGTGCACACTATTGTTAAATAACCTTCTGTTGCAGGAACAATGGGATTCCTGGAGTCACAAAAGATTCTTCAAGGTCCTGTTCACTCGGTTAATCTGAGCCAATAAAAGGGTGGGGGTGTCTGGAAACACCTGATGCATAGAAGATACATCAAACACAAAGTAGGTATTATATAAAACATAAATGTTGATACACAACTCACTTTTTTCATCTCTCCTTTGCTGAATTTGTCTGGCACTTCCGCGTCATTATCTAGGTTAGAACATAACTTCTCTCGCACCTGCTCTAAAGCCTGCAATCCCATCCACAGAAGATCCTTTTCCCTCTCCAAGTCCTTCAGCTTCTTGACCTGCAGATTAAACTCATGCTTTTATATATTAATACGTAAAAAAAAAAAAAAAAAAAAAAAAAAAAAAAAAAAAAGGTTTGGGAGTTTTTTGCATGATTATCAGCGACGATATTAGTGTTTGTTTCCATAGCTGCCTCAAAAAAAGTGTTCACAATTGAGTTGTGCAGACTAAACAAAATAAAAATAGATCACAACGCGTGTGTTAAGTAGCTGTGAACTTTGAATATTCCCCTCAGAGCTGGACAGGAATGTCGTGATGAACTGTGATAGTTGACGTCTGTGAATATGAGAATAGTTGGTTTGAAAGAAATACTGATGCAAATTTAACTCTACTTTCAAAAGTAGAGATTACAAACTTAATATACCATTTAAACTGGTACATACGTTGACGAATTTGTCCTTGTCACCCTTTCTAATGTGCTTAGTTCATCTAACAACATATACGGTCACTTCGGTCACTGTATCACTTCAACTAAAAGCATAACCCAAAAACATTACAAATAAGCAAACAAGCAAAAACAAACTAACCCAGAGGAAGAAACGCAACGCATCCAGACTGGTAGGACTGTTCCTGAGAGGGACGATGACCACGGTGTAAGATGCCATTGGAGTTGCTAAGGAAAGCAAAGCTTTATAGTTCAGGAGACAAGAAGAGAAGCAGGGACAATGAAAGTGAGAATAGAACAACAGAGGCTGATGTTTTGCTGTAACCCCACCCTAGTGACAGAGACAGGTCAAAGTGTACAGTTTGCACAACTACTAAAAGAATGAGTCTTCACCGATGCAAACATTAAAACTGTATTAAAATCACTTTCCACACTGAACTGGCATTTAACAATAACACATAAAACACTTTAAGTTGCATCACAGAACAACCTCTTAAACATTCAAATGTCAATACAAAACCATGTAAAAAACAACAACAGCTCAAATCTGTTTAACGATGAGATCTTTAGGTAATTGAATTTAACAGTTAAACATTCAATCTTTTAGATATTTTAAGTGATTTTAACTTTATCAATTCATATTTTATGCTTTATTATCAGCCGTCCACCCATCATTTGTTCTTCTCTCTGTCTGTGGCGTTCTCGTCATTGAGTGGGTATGGTGTGAGGTCCAGGGTGAGCAGACGGCTAAACATGCAGTCATCAAACTAGCAAAAAAAAAAAATACAAATTTAAATGGGAGGTGCATGACAACTTATTCAGACAATTAAGATCTGAATAAGTTGTGTAAAAAAACCTTTTAAATAAATGCTGAAAATGTAACTTTGCCAGAGGAATAAAACATGCATATTACATTTTACTGTCTGTTTTAATCATAAAAGACTTTCTGCAAAAACTAATTTTTTCTACAAACAAACTTTCAAACTGTAGTGTGACTTAATTTGTGTTGTAGCTGTTGTTTGTCATTTTGGTCAGAATCTAGCACAAACTGAATGGTAACTATTATTCCAAAATATAAAAAAACTGAAATGTGTAAAATGAGCAGGTATGTCGAAACCTTTGATAAATATTGTAAATACTAACTGTGTCAAAACATGGTACATTTCTTTATATCTGTATTTCGTTTTGAGTCCACTACTATATGAATGAACTCAAAGGTAATAAACATGGTTTCTAAATTTGAGTGATAAAACTGATGTGATACAGAGCATTATATATGTATACCATTGAATAGACTCCAAGAAGAGCGTCTGCCCGCGAGTAGAACTCCTCCTTCAGGGAGATTACAATGATCTGGCAGCTCTCTCTGGACATCATCCGGAAAAACCCTGTAACCTGCATGGAAACCAATGTCTTTGCATCAAGGCAGAATATCAGGACAGCACTTTTTTCTTCTTCTTTTTTAAATTGAGCCTGGTCTTACCTTGCCAATATTTGTGTTGTCCAGGGCAGCATCCACCTCATCCAGCACAAAGAAGGGGGCAGGACGAAAGCTAAAAATGGAAGATGATGTTTAAAGTTTTTTACAACAGCAGTTTGTCTATTTATAGTAAGATATTACTTTACAAGAAATCTATCAATGGGTTTAAGTGTTTTTTCACCTGTGAATAGCAAAGACCAAAGCGAGAGCGGCGATGGCTTTCTCTCCTCCTGACAGGTTGTCCATGGCCATGAATCGTTTACCAGGAGCCACGCAGTTATAGTTGATGCCATCCAGGTAGGGTTCATTTGGATTCTCAGCGCTTAGAATTGCCTAAAGAACATGTGCATACAAAGAAAGTCTTACACAACAATAAAATGAATGAACAAGTTACTGAATAAATAGGAGTCAGGTTTTTACCTGAGCACTGGAGTTCCTGCAGAGTTTCTTGTAGATCTGGTCAATGATGACAGACACGTGTTCAAAGCACTGGCTGAAGAGATTGAAGCGTTTGGACTTCACTTGCTCAAACTCCTGACTGCATTTCTTAGTGGTGTGTGTGCTGGTCTCAAATGCTGATTTATAGAGGGTTTAGGATTATTAAGGGGTAAAAGCATACAAACATGATCATGGTTTTATGTCAATGATGGATGTTACGACAACAAACTTAAAATCAAAGCTGAAATGGGGATTGTGCAATTGATAACACTTCACCAAATTCATATAAATAAAATAAAATCTTAATAAAATCGAAAGACATTATTCTGAGAAGATAAAATTATTCTGGCTTTTCAGTGAACGACGGCTCTGTGTAGGAAATACCGCTCCATCTGAAAGTATGTGAAAATACCCCATTTAATAACATGTTTTTACTTCAAACACTTGATTGATGTTAGGAAGTGAGTTTGAAATAAATCCTCCTGTGAGATGAGGCTTCTTACACAGCTTAAGGCATGCAAAATATTTCATAGTATTGCATTATTACATATACACCATTATTTTAATTATAATTAAATTATAATATAATTATAATTATAATAAAACTTAAAAACTTGCATATATTTGTCCCTTACCATCCATGACTTCCCGAAAGCTGTCCTTAACCTCTCTGATCTTTTCTAGAGCTTTCAGGTTGGGAGCTCTGGACATCATGATCATGGACTCCAAAGAGGAGATGCCATCTTTAAGCTTCTCCAACTCAGCTTCCACTTCACTCTCTTCACCGAGGGTCTACGTACATGATAAAATGCAAATCAGCACTCCCACAAAAGAATAACTGCTGTAAATGACAGTTTTAGCGTCATGTTTTCACCTTAAGTCCACTGTCCAGTGTTGAATAGTCAAACACCATCTGTGCCTCTCGTTCATAAATGTCCAGAGTGCTGATGCTCTGAGACTCTGAGTCCAGCTGCAATAAAGTCAACAATGAATGTAACAAAGAATAAAAAAGTTAAGAATAACAAAACAATAACAGGGAATAATCTGTGCAGCCTTGCTTCAAGTAGACTTGACCCTCTGTTTACACCTTTATGTCACTGATGTCATCTAGAGCTCCAGAGATCAGTGTCAACGGGAGGCCGTCTATCTTACAGGCCAGCAGCAGGTTGTGTTTGCTCAGTCTTAGTTGCTCCAGAGACGCCTCTGCACAGATCGTTTCCTTCTGAAGCTTCACCAACACCCTTTGGACAAACACAAGCAATACAAATCGATATGAATAAAATCAACAGTGGTCAAAGCATTGTTTTGAAAAACAATCATTATCATGCCCACTTGGAATTCTCCTGGAGGCCTTTAAGAGTCTTGTCAAGCTCCATCTTGGCCTCTTTAACTAAAATTGTCTTTTCTGACAGCTGGTTGTTCAAGGCGATCAGATTTGATTGCGTCTCCTCCACAGCTATCAAAAGTCTGTCTTCCACCTGGTGGAGATTTGGGAAACAGACAGTAGTACTTCGAATACAAAGAGTACAAAAAAACAACAGCAAAACCCAAACATCCAGTCCAACATAATGCAATTTCCAGTTGTTTCTCTGAAAATAAAGTGAAATAAACAAATTTGCCTTTTTCAAGCTGATAACAAGGCTCTCCTCTTTTTCTATGGTCTCTGTCTTCATCTGTTTGATAAGTTTCTCCATCTGAGCCTGTTCATACTCTATCTGGGTACTCAGACGGGTATGCTGGGACTCAAACTCTAGGCTGCACAATCAGGAGATTTAAGATAGAATAAGTTTGCATTATAAATCATGCTATATTGTATAAACTCATTAACATGTCCACAGATGTATTATGGACAGGCTCTATTTGTGTCTTACCGTTTTTTCTCGATTTCCTGCTGCATTCGGAGATAATCCTGCTCATACTCACGGATGTTAGCCACACCGATCTCTGCGCAGAAATCCGCAAACACAACATCCTCCAACTAAGATGAAAGAAAAACAGAGCCGCGTATGAAGATAATTACTTAGTATTAACTATATTTGATGTTACACTTAAATGAAATGACCTGATGAATTTTGTCTCTGATGGCCTTCATCTCATTATCCTTCAGTTCTACACTCTCAGTCTGTATCTCAATCTGGGCCTCGAGGTTGGACAGCTCACTTCTGAGTTTGGAAATCTCCTGAAGTTCACACACACACACACACACAGCTTACATAAGAGTATCAGAGCATGAAAAACACATAGAGAGAAAGAGAGTGTGACTTGCAGCCTGACAAGCTGGGATGCTCTTCTTGCGTATGGAGTCCAGTTCTGAGTTGGAGTATTTGAGTCGAGTCTGGTTTCCCTGAGACTGAGCCCTGATCTGCGTTAAATCCACTTCCTTGCGCTTCAGCTTTATCAGGGCCTGCACATAAAATCAACAACATTAGCATACATTATATTACAACAAAGTGAAAGTTATAAATCTATTCCATACTATTAAGAATTGTTAGGAAAGGTCCAAATATTGCTCTATACAACAGCTGCATAAACTTAAAACACATGCTGACTAGCAGCTACTTTGTTCTGCAGAGCAATGAGAAATATGTAGTTTTTTTTAACAGCATATCTGCTGTCACAAATTTCTATTGGTAATCCAAGACACTTACACGCAATTCAGATGACAGCTGATCTTTCTCTTCCTTTAGTTTGTTCATATCTTTCTCCTCCCAGCGTCGAGCTTTACAGCGCAAGTCCAAAGTTCCCCCTGAAATCACCCCAGACTTGCGGAACAAGGTGCCATCAAGAGCCACTGTCTAAAAAGACATTTTACACGCGTAACATGTCACAGAAGGATCAATAACAGTCAATATTATTGGCCCAAAAATGGTGTTGATCTGGAGGCATGCACTCACCTGAAGGCGCTCAGGGCCGTCAAAAGCAATGTGACGGGCATCTTTCAGATTCTCACAAACCAAGGAGTTCCCACACACATACTGGATCACCCTCTTAAGCTGAGGGGCATTTTGAGCGCACTGAACCACATCCACCACTAACTTGGCTGCCTGCACTTCCCTCAGACGCTCGTTCAGAGGCCGCACCTGATGCACATGATGCACAATAGAAAAGATGCTGCAACCGTTTGAAACTACTTAATATAAATAAAAATAAAAGCTAAATTACTCATGTTGAAGGGCTTTTACTGATCACTCACATCTATGTAGTCAATTGGAAGGAATGTCTCCGGTTCGGCTCTTTCTTCTTTCAGAAACCGGATGCAGTCATGAGCTACTTTCGCAGATGTGACAACAATAGCGTTCATATTCTTGCCAAACACCTTGGTGACAGCGACCTGGTATTTCTTGTGGATGGGCTGGCACAAATCCACTAGACGGCCGTACTGAAAAAAAGTCAAGAAACCAGCAGCATTTATTTTTGATCCAATGGCAAAAGGTGCATAAAATTATAACATCTGTAGCTGAGGTGTACCACAATTCAAAGACTTCAGGCAGCAGGATGAGTTCTTTTTAATGTTTAAATTTAATGTTAAAGATTTTTCATGTGTTAGTAATCAGCGTCTGCATTCAGTTTCTGATATTCCTGTTATACAGTATTTTAGCATAAACAATAGAGAGTCAACAATATAGTTTTGTCCTGGGTTCAATAAATACCTTGTTTTTTTAACCACTTGTTTTTTTTACTTGAAACTCAAGTACACTTATGTACACTGCATAAAGACTTTGACTATCATGCAGAAAATCCACATGAATTACAGAAGACATAGAGCTCAAAACACTCAACATAGCCTTAATTGCAGGATAAAATACATTTCAGCGTCTTTCTGTGATAGGAAGCTATCGGATCAGGACAGAAGTTATTTCCAAAAATCATCTGATGTTGTGGGGGACATTATAAATGTTCTCTTTTGTTGGACTACAGGTTTAGACACACTCTACAATACAAGTCATTACAAGGGCAGATGCTTGATGTGTTGCTTTTACAGATGATGCATTTCCTCATTTCAGCACACAGACTCACAAACAGAGGCAAAGAGAAATAAAACACAATAAAACACTACGCGTAGACAGAGGTGTTTTTGCGTAATTTAGAGTGACAAATCGTATCAGTTTTTGAGCATAGCTCATGAATAGCCACTGTGCAAAATGTGCACAGGTTGCCAGGTCTGGAAATTGGTCACATTATACATGTCAGCTAACAGATCTAATATGCTTAATTGATTTAGGGATCTGTGTATGTTGATTGCTCCAGTACCACTGTATCAGGATAAAGTCTCCTGAGGCTTTCCAGGACCTCATCACGCCTCTGCTGTCGTCGGTTCTCATGGCTGTCCAGACGAGCGTTCTGCAGCTTCGTCAGCACTTGGGCGAGCTCCTCATTCACCTCCTCCATTCGCACCAGACCACTCGCCAGCTCCTCTGCCAGTTGCTCCTCCTGATGTCGCTGCTCCTCAAGAACTTTTCTTAAAAAAAAAAGAAAGAAAAAATAAAAGTAAAAGAATGTGACTTCAACAGCTTTACTGAACAATAATAATTAAAAAAAACAATTAAGTTACTGCAATATTCTGTCAATTAAAAAAAAACAACTTGCTACAATGTCCAAGATTTCAGCTCTTATTAATGCAGCGGTACATTTGGTAGTCAAACCTAGTAGCATTGACAAACTCCTCCAGCTTCTCTGCCCTTCTGCTGAAATCTTCCATCCGAGTCTGTGAGTGTTTAATATTTGCCTGCAAACAATCATTTATGTCCTAAAATTAACGACACCTAAGGCCATTTTCCTTTTTATTTGGCTTCCTTATATATCATTTATGTATCTTTATGATGTGAAAGAAATGTTTTATATATATATATATATATATCTTTATCTCTTCATGATGTGGCAGAAAAACTGAAGCCTACCCGTATCTCACTTTTCCTCCTCAAGTCAAACTGGAGCTTCTCAGAGTCCGCTTTTACCTCCCAGTGAAGCTTCTCTGCACTTTGATTTAGTACAGCTCCCTTTTTCCTTGCCAGCTCTTTGAGTTCCTTATACTGTTCCATCTGCATCAAGACAGTGTTTAAAAAGTATATAAAATAATGAGATGTTTTACAGTCAACCTAAACCCTAACATTTCAAATGAAAACTGTTTCTACTATTAAAACACTTCTACTCTGCTGATACAATCAATGCCATGTCAATGAGAAAGAAAAACGATTAACCTGTCGTGTCACTTTTTACAACTCAATACAACCTCGAGTGATAAAATTCAGTCCCTCTCCACTTCAGTGATTATTATTTTCCACTGCAATTATGTTGTTTTTGTAGATAGATCCCATTTACGAAACATTTATTGTAACCTGGCTCTCCTCTAGCTGCACTTTAGCTCCTCTTTGAGCCGCCTCTTCCTCCATCTGACTTTCAGAGGCCCTCCAAGCCCTCTCCAGCTCAGTCAGCTCACTCTTCAGCTCCTGCAGCTCCTGCTCCTTTTTGGCTTGCTGACTTTGATTCTTCTGAAGCGATCTGCGCGCCTCCTCCACTTTTTGCTCACGGTGGGAGGTGTTCACTTTAGCTTTGATGTACTTAGGCCTCTGCTGATTGAGAATCTGTTCCTGAGATCTAGGAGAAACATTATGCAGTGAGACTAATAAATATAGAGCAGGTAAAATAGGTATAGAACATGTCACCATTTTTCTCAGAAAATATATTCATGAAGGACATGAAGAAAGGGAAGTGCAAAAAGCCACAGAAAGCCAAGACACTAGCAGATATATACCAGAATGATGGAAGATGAATGCAAGACAATGATCCCAAACGTAGCAAAAAAAAACAAACTGCTAGAATGGCAGAGCTAATCACCTGAGTTGAATACAATAGGAAATAAGAATTAAAGACCAGAGTTTATAGATCCTTCAGATCCTGTTTGTATGAAAGAATGGGCCAAAATCACACCCGATCAATGCACGCAACTATTCATACATGAGGCGTCTTAAAGCAGTCGTTACCAACAAAGTCTTTATTTCACATAACTATTTCTGAACTTATTTGTTTCATTTGAATGTATGGATTATTTTGGTTATCAGCATCAGGTGAAAATTTAATGTCAACAGCATGTTTAGACATACATTTACTGTGAAAAACGGTGACACGTTCAATGCTTATTTTACTCTCTGTAATTATATACTAATATATTTTATTACAGTTATTAACTAAAATATACAATACAGATCTATATTTAATTTGTCTGTGTGCGTGTGTGCATGTGTACATATCAAATGTTTAATAATAAGTTTAAATGTAAATACATTAAAAAAAGAAATATCAATTGTTTAAATTTACATGCTTTCATTTAAATTTTATTTCATAGACATCGGCGGTCAAAATGCATTGGCGGTGACTTAACCTGATCTCTTTCTCCAACTGCTGAAGTTCTCGATTCAGACGCCCATGTTCTCTCTTCTGAGCCTTCACCGTTAGTTCGTAGGCGTCCAGGCTGTTCTTCTGCCGCGCTGAGGCATCCTGCACGTCCCTCAGTGATTCTGACTGTGCGTCTATCCTTTTCTCGTTGTGGAAAAGCTGAAAGAGGGTCAGCTGGAGTTTGTTTTCTCTGTGTTCATCCACCAGTGCCTGATATTTTTCCGCCTGACACGAAAGAGACGAACACATTGTCCAAAAATGTAAACATTTTGACATCTGACAGGTCTTTAGTTTAATACCTCAGTCTTATCTTTGAAGACTTGTTTCTTCTCAGCTGTAGCTGCTTTCTTCCTGTTAAAGTGGAACTGGGTGTCCTCTTTGGCTTTCTGCAGGGCCGCCAGCTTGGCATCATACTCGGTGTTCAGCTCTCCAGAGCTGCTGATTCGTTCAAACATCTTTGTTCGTTCTTTGGCATTCATCATGGCAATTGACTCCACAGCACCCTGGTGATCAGTAGTAAAATAAATAATAACATTATAAATGATGATAAAGACAGATAACCAAAGGATAGAGCATTTTTGCTCACCTGATACACCAGACAATTCTTAGCTTTCACTACAACGCCAATCTTCTCCAGCTCTCCAGTGTACTTCGCCAAAGTGAGCTGTTTACCATTCACACGATACTCAGAAGATTCCCCTGTTAAGAATGGATCGTGCCAACAGAAAGCAATTCAACTTCGTCTATATGTTTTAGCCCTCTCTCAATCACACTCACCTGAAATGCGCCTGCTGAAGATCATTTCTTCATTATTGTCTCCACAGTATATCATGCTGACGCTGGCGAAGGTGGATGAGGGTCTGCCGATGTGGGCACCGTGGATGAGTTCTCTGGTGTGCTTGACACGAAGATTTACTGCTCTCTCTCCCATCACAAATCCAAGAGCATCCATGACGTTAGATTTGCCTAGAGAAAAAAAGAATACAAGAAAAATTATTGTCAATAATCAGTACATTCTGTTGAAGAAGTTGATGAACTTGAAAAAATCATCATGATTCATATTTTTACTGCTGTTACACTTAAAAAAACTGTGTTGGTACCATGGTACATATACATTTTCAGACGCAAAAGTCATCTTGGTGAAAAATTGGTGAATGTTTTCCACAGTTATGTTCAAGTACTTTTTTTTACTTCAAATGCGCTGAAATACCACCCCTAAGCCACTGAGAAGTCCCGGTAACTTAACTTACATAGAAACCTATACAAAATAGACAAAGAAATAAAATTCTTAAAGAAAAACTCCAAGATTTCAGTAATAACGTACTGTTTTTTTATATGCCTGATGTTTCTTAAACGGCTTTGCAACGCAAAACAACGTTTTGGCGCCATTAATATTATTAAAATACATTTAATGGCAGTCTTTTTCATTCAGTATCATTAGATATGCCAAAATCTATTCAAAATAATAACGGGAAGCAAGGAAAATTAATAGACAGGTAATGACGAATAAAAGTAACATTGAATATATTTCCCATTTTTCTTCAAAAGTGTATGTAGTACGTTAGCCACCTAAAAAATGTAACTTAGATTAGTTAGAAAACTTACTAATAAGTTTATGAAGTTTAGGCTAGCGATATACAGTAAGTTTAATAAGATTAGGTTCGCCACGTAAATTAGCTTAATTACCAACTTACCTGATCCATTAGTGCCAATTATGCAATTAAACCTTTTAAATGGGCCAATAGTTTGTTTTCCTCGCCAGGACTTGAAATTTTCAACGTCTAACTGCTTTAAGAAACCCATGTTTGATTCGAGGACGATATCTCTTTTAACGTTATTCAAAGGGAGCTGCTGACAGGAGAGAGAAAAAAAAAAGCGAAGGCGGGAAAACTGCGTTTTATGTTGAATCTGCCGATTCGAAAATCAAATATTTTTATATTTTTTATTTTTAAATATAATTCTTACAAAAGTAAATCTATTATTTGTATCAATTTTAAATATCATAAATATTAATCTAGGATTAATTCAATATGAACAAGTATGTTCATTCAAGTAATTCATAAATGTAGGTTAAGTGCGAAGGCATATTTTGATATGTATTATCCCAAATATTAAATAGAAATAATATCTCAAACGACGATCTCAATATACGTTGCAAAGAAATCATAAAATGGATTTCTGATTTAAAACGCAATAAAATAAATCCAAACGTAGGCTATTTTTTATAACTATACTGAAATTGAGTAAAAAAAAAAAAATAGTATTAAAATAATTATGCAATATCACCATTTAAATGGCAAAAACATCAAAAATAATATTGTTATTCAAAATAACTACTGCAGCAAAGGGTGTCTGAGACCTTTATTGAACCTTCAATACATTTCTTTTAATAAGGGTGATTACGAACATATTCCATAATGTATTTGAGACCAAGCCACGTCTCCTCTGCAGTAGGGATAATCTGGTTGGCAGGCAGCAGGAAACCGTAGAAGCCTGTATCACGCAACTCAAAAGCAAAGGAGTATTTGATGCCAATATTGTAGGTCCAATCGATGCTTCCACCACTTGCTTGGTCTGAAATATAACAGGACAGTATCGTGATCAGAAACCTTTCAAAAGCCATATCTTGGTACTCAAACAGAGCATGCGGTGTACTTACAGATAATTTTGCAGATGCTACCAACTTGGTATCTGGTGTTATAGAGAGAGGTGAGCTCTTTGATCGCAGCTGTGCCAACAGAATGCTACGATAAATCACAGCACAAAATATTAACAATATCTAAGACAAACAAGATTATAAAAATTTTAAAAAGGATATGAATTGACTTACAAGCTCAGACTTGTCAGGAACATCTGTGCATGTGTAACCATAGGGATACATTAAGAGTTGGGAGTAAGAGTGCATGGAGATGAAGGATTTGAAATTGCCGTGGCCCGTGATGAGGTCCACAACGTTTTTCACTTCCACCTCAGAATTGGCATAGGGCCCATGGTAGGAGTCAGAACAGGGGTCCTTGCTGGCTCCAGGACCTGGGAGAACATGTCTACAGTTATTGTACATGGTGTACAATTGCAACAAGACAATGACGATATCTACGTACCACCAAAACCAGCATCCCAGTTCCTGTTGGGATCAGCACCTCGGCAGGACGAGCCAGAGTTCACTGAGCGAGTTTTACGCCACATACGGTTCTGAATGGAAAGGATATTTGAATGAATGTTTGCTTCATGTATTTAACCGTGACATTTGTGACCCTGGACCTGGTCTTAAAATTATACATTTTTAATTTTTTGACAAAACTCATTACGATATTAAGTAAATATCATGTTCATGAATATATTTTGTAAAGTTTTTGAAGTAAATGTATTGTTAAAATGTACTTTGATTAGTAATATGCATTGCTGCATGGTTTTGTGGACCAGGGTTACATTCAGTGAATTTCAAACAATAATTATTGTATATAGCATGTCAAGAACTCAGAATTTAGTTTGTTTATTCTTCTGATCTTTTATTTTAAATTAAAAAATTATAATAATCTGGCTTTTCCACAAAATTTAATATTCAAAATATATATTCAAAAATATATATAGTTCTCCAAACTCTTCAGACATTACAGAAGAAAACTCAGGGCTGTTAAACTGACAAAAGAAGGGTGCCATTAATTGTGACCAATGTGTATTAGAGAAAAACACAAACTTTGACTAAGACTATTTAAAACCACAACTAGGCTTAATCTCTTTCTAGGAAACCACCCTTAATGTTTATATTCAGATTTATACATCTGCTATTAATAAAATGAATGACTGAAATAAAATAAATAATAAATAATAAAATAAAAACTGAATTAAACTAAATTAAATATAAAAAAATAAAACTGCATTTCAATATTTATTTAAAAACAATGTAAAAATGTATATCAGAATTACATTAATTACAAACATTTAAATAAAAACGAAAACCATTCTAATACTAAATAATGCAAAATTAAGACTGTAAGGGGGTTATTGGAATCAAAAATAATTTTGCGAGTATTTTTTTATTCTCTAATTTAACGATGACAGGTGATATTGCTCAGAAGTCTGGCTATCTACCAAAACAAAGCGCCACCAACAAGTTAGTTCTACAGCAAGTGACCTACATTTGTGTGAGTAAAAACATATCCATCAGGATTGGTCACAATCATCAAGTAGATATCCATTTGACCAAGGAGAGAGGTCACGGAGGGATCAATGCCATAGTCTGAAGCAATCTAAACAGAAAAGATGATTATTCCACAAATTTAAAATGCTTTTTAAAAATCCTATTTTTCATTCGTCTTACCTTGTTGGCGATCCACACAGCAGAAGCCTGAGTAACCCACTCCCTGGAGTGGATTCCAGCATCGACCCAGATCGCCGGTCGACTCACACCACCCGTGCTGAACTGGAATCAGTGCAAACAGATTAAACAAAACAAAATGTTCACAATCACATAATCTGTACTGTATCGGACCTCACCTTCAGGGCATACATGGGACGGTTCTCATAGGAGTTGCCAATGTGCACTTTAGTGATCAGGTTAGGATGACTTGCAACAAGCGTGTCCATAAAACTGTAAAGCTGAATAAAACATTCAGACATTTGTTCCTGTTAGAAAAGCTGATCATCTTTCTTCTATCACGCACATTGTTTTTTTGTCCATGCACTTACAGTATCCAGGTCATGATAAGCAGCAAAGTTGAAACTCTTGGTGCTGCGCTCCATCTTTGCATTACTAACAATCTCTGCTTTCTCTTCATCTAAAAGTTCCTGAGACAGAAAAACCGTGTATGTTACAGTTTTATTTATTAACAGCTCATATTATGTGAAAAAATGTATATTTGAAATTGCTTTACCATGTAATTTCTATTGATATTAACAAGCTGACACTTTCAGCTCATGTTTTTGTATTTGCATTCTGTATTTTACACACCTGCACATCGCTGATCATGACGGTGAAAGGGATGCTGTTTTTCTTGAGGAAGTCCTTGACAGCATACAGACTGGAGTGAGGAACACGGATGTCAACAGGTCGTTCGGTCGAGAAGCCATGAGTCCAGAAATCCAGCTACAGGATGCAATAAAACTTTTGGCGTTCAAGTGAAAACTGAAATATGTCAGCAGATATAAAACTGTCATACCCCAGACTCCACGTCCTCTTCCAGCTCCTTTAAAGCATGAATGTGGCTCTCAGATTCGGCATGGATTCTGAGAACTTGGTCTCTATTCAGAAAGAAAAAAGACAATTATACATTATGAACAAGAAACAAGGTTGGCAAATGGTAATAAATCATAAAAGAAGAAAAATGATCTGAACTTACCCATTAAAGAGCTCCTCGCAGTGAACTGCTGCCAAGAGCACAAATACTGCTAGATAGAGTCTCATGTTCTCCTGTTTAGGGAATGACCTCTAATGTCGGTTTCTTTCAGTGAGAGCTGCTTTTATATACTCAGAGACATATGTTGAGCTCTCAGTAGTATCAGTACTGATGCAGTGTGTATCTTTTCCAGGTGAACATTGCTGCAAATTTCTCAGGGCTTCTAAAATTAGGTGGGAAACTCAAAAGGTGACAGTTTAAAGAGATTTCATTTCACACAAAAAGGTTTTCCATAAACGTTCGGCATCATTTTACTCACCGTCAAGTGAGTAAACCTGAGTAAAATTGTAAAATAAGTATGGAAAAATTACTATGGAAATCAGTGTCTATTCTTCAAAATATAAAAGAAATTCTTACAAACTTGAGGGTGAGTAAATGATGGCAACATTTTTATTTTTAAATTTGTTCGCAAGTTAGCAGGCTGTTACATGAGTTTTTGCAAAATTCATGCCAAGTTTGTCCATGTGGTCCACTGTTGTCAAAAACCAGGTGAAAAACTGCTCAACTGAATTGAAACACCTTTTTTTTACTTTTATGTATGTATATATGTTTCTTTAACATCTAAATTAAATCAAGGGATTTAAAATTTATGCAAATTAATGCAAGGGATACAATTAAAGGGTTTGATCCAAAAATGTGTATTTTTATTATTGACTCAAGCCTCAGGTTGTTCCAAACCTGTAGTTTTGTGTAGATTGTCATTCAAAAGCGCCTAAACACTGCTGAGGTTACAAAACAAAATACAAAAAAAATTGACGCCAAAATACTGATATTTATTTAAAAAAATAAATAAATGAACAGCCATAAAAGTTAATTTGTAAACCTGAACACTGACCATCACATAATAGATGGAGAAAAATTGATGGAGATGGAGATCTCGGTTTTAACAACATTGCATGTAATATCAAAAACAACACTTTATAGCATATATCCTCTGTAACTTTTATTGAAGCTTCATTACATTTCTCTCAATAAGGGTGATCACAAACATATTGCATAATGTATCTGAGAGCAAACCACGTCTCCCTTGCAGTGGAAACGATCTGGTCGGCAGGCAGCAGGAATCCATATTCACCAGTGTCACGCAACTCGAAGGCAAAGGAATATTTGATGCCACGTTGGTAAGCCCAGTCAACCAAAAGTTCTTGAGACACAAAAAAAGTTACTATTACTTAACTGAAAAATCAAATATTGGAATTTATAGGATAATAATCAATAATCAATTTGATCATCTACAAATTGGGGCTAATAATGTTATTTTGTATATAGGTTTCCATAAATAACTAACCTGCACATCGCTGATCATGACGGTGAAAGGGATGTTGTTAACCTTGAGGAAGTCCTTGACAGCATGCAGACTGGAGTGAGGAACACGGATGTCAACAGGTCGTTCGGTCGAGAAGCCATGAGTCCAGAAATCCAGCTACAGGATCACATAATATATATAATCCACAATTTATGAGATTTCCATGTCATATTGCATATGATCATACGAAAGTATGTCAGCAGGGTTTTAAAAATACCCCAACATCTGTTTACAGCTTTTTCAAAACCTGTATGTAGTCTTCAGATTCTGTATGGATTCTGAGAACTTGGTCTCTATTAAGCAAGAACAAAGACAATGAAATATTATGAAAAAGAAACAAGGCTGGTATGGTAATAAGTCGTAAAAGAAAGAAAAGTATCTTAACTTACGCATTAAAGAGCTCCACGCAGTGAACTGCTGCCAAGAGCACAAGATAGAGTACCATGTTCTTTGGGAATGATCTCTGCTGTAGGTCTCTTTCATGCAGACTCAGAAAGCATTGAAGTTTTACCCTTTTACGGCTCTTCTAACCATATGATGATTTGCATACTTAAATGACACCCTTGAACTTCCTTTAATATATTCAGAGACCTGCTTTAGGTCTAGATGTAAAGTCAACTGAAAAGTGTGAAGCTACCCCTTTCCTCTAGTGCATTGGTATATTTATGTTTGCTGGTTGTTCAAGAGGAAACATACACTTGGATCCTTTCTCTGTAGGGATGGATTTTTTAGATCAGGTGAAATGGAAATTGCCATGACAAAAGAGAGATGTGGAGACCCATTACTGGAACACAAGTACATAAAGTCATTTAATAAATGGAAAGATTAAAAACGGGACACGAAAGCAGAAAAACCTAAATTAAAAAAGTAAAACACTAACTCAGTCAACTAGTTTTACTGAACAAATTCAGGCTTCTTTATTTGCAATCACAGCATAAGAAATTTTTCTGAAAAATTGACCTGTATCTGTCTTGGCATTCTTTAATAATGCTTTCAGCTGAGACACAACCACTTCCTGTTAACTGTGACACTTTAAACTGCTGAAGAAAGTACGTTTTAAGACCTCTTGATGGTAAACCCTACTTTATCGGCGACATACTGTACAGAGACGAGGCTGAACTGATCAATGGAGATGAACACTTGTGAAAAAACACAATGCAAAACCCAGTCTCTCATGAAAAGGAGATGCGCAATAACTTAAGATGAACACTTGCTTGTCTTATAACACTTCTTATAAATTAATAGGTATAGTTAAGCTTTCTAAGTGCTGTCAAAAGAACTGTTGAGGTTGAACGAGGCAAAACTCAAAACACAGCTGGACCAAAAAAATACAGAGATTTCTTTTTTTTATGTCAACTGCTATGAAAGTTACATTTGAACACTAATCGTCACAAAATAGATTTGAGGAATTTTGTTTGCGTTGTGAGTAAAACTGGATACAAATTCTGACCTCTGTCAAAACTGAACCAAGGCAACGGAGCTCAATAAATCCAATGACATGTTTATAGCATATATCAACTGGGACTTTTATTGAAGCTTCATTACATTTCTCTCAATAAGGGTGATCACAAACATATTGCATGATGTATCTGAGAGCATACCACGTCTCCCTTGCAGTGGAAACGATCTGGTCGGCAGGCAGCAGGAATCCATATTCACCAGTGTCACGCAACTCGAAGGCAAAGGAATATTTGATGCCACGTTGGTAAGCCCAGTCAACACTTGCACCACTAGCTGGTTCTAAAAAGAAACATGCATTTTGCAATACTTAGACTACTATTTAAAACTCCTCAGTTTTTTCTAACATGCAAATAATTAACCTTTCAAATTAACACATTCCACCAAAACAAATGCTTTACTTGTTGCTTTACAAGTTTTCAAGATCCTAGTAATAGTAAACACTGATAAATAAAGCACAATTTTGTCTTATTAAGCATGCTTTAACGTTGTATTTTGGGAAATAAATTTAAAGTATAAAGGCTGTTGCTAAATAGAGTTTGAATGAGAAAAAAAATGAAAGAATTATGAATCATGATTATGATGGAAATAAATCTTGGCAAATATGGTCACTGAAAGCAATTTTTAATAAAATGTATTCAGTGTAATATAAACCAATGACAAAACCATGCATAGTTTAAAACACAGGCAAAAAAAAAAGTTTTTCACTGGCATCAATAGTTCTATGAAGACCCTCGAACCTCCACAGAACATCCATAGAACCTTTTCACTGGACAAAGGGTTCTTTATAGCGTATAACTCTACAGATTTTTTTAGATTATTAAAAGCTCTAAACAAGAATTTCCGTTACTGCAAAACACACTTTTCGTAATCTATGCATTATATGTGATATTCCATGACTTGGTAAATGTTTAAAACAGATCCACTTCCACAATCCACTTACCAATAATGTGGAAGATGCTTCCAACTTTATAAACAGTGCCATGCCATGAATTAAGGGCTTTGCTTGCCTGTGAGGCCACATCATGCTAGAAAACAAACAAACAAATAATCTCACTGTGAGATCATAAAACAGAAAAGATTCAAAAAGCCAAGCAGGTTTATGGGAGGAGGTTTTTTTTTTATTTCTTACCAGTTCTGTCCGGTCAGGAGCATCTGTGCCACTGTAGCCATACGGATACATTAAGAGCTGCTTGTAAGAGTGAAGGGTCATGAAGGATTTGAAGTTGCCGTGTTCTGTGATGAAATCTGCAAGGTTTTTCACTTCAATCTCAGACTGAGCAGAAGGACCGCGGTAGTCTTCAGCGCAGGGGTCATCGCTTGCTCCAGGACCTGCAGAAAATAGACACACATTTAATATAAAGTCATTCAGTCATTCAGATCTGTTGCAACAAGAGAAAACGACGATAAGAATTTACCACCAAATTCAGCATCCCAGTTTCTGTTGAGGTCCACGCCGTGGCATTTGGGGTTAGAGGTCGCAGACCGGTTCTTACGCCACAAACGGTAAAACTCCTAAGAAAATGTTAATTAGCTTCTAAATATTTATTTGTGCTTTACAGAAAGCAGTGAATGGCTGCTTACATTGGGAGAGCGGTGAGTGAAGACATATCCATCAGGATTGGCCACAATCATCAAGTAAATATCCATTTGACTAAGGATGTTGGGCACAGGGGCACGGTTCTCTTTAAAGTCTGTGGCAATCTACAGAGTCAAAAAGTTCAGGATATTAAAAAGATTATAATAAAAAAATATTTTATATATATAATACACCTTTGAACGCACTATGACAAAAAGACTGAAACATCCACTAAATGTATGATTCTTCAACAATCTCCCTCACCCTGTCAGCAAGCCACACTGCAGTAGCATGAGAAACCCACTCCCTCGCATGGATCCCAGCATCAATCCAGACTGCAGGTCTCTTCACTCCGCCAGTGCTGAACTGAATGCATTGTAAATATACACCAAATCAGATAGCGGTATGTAGATATCAGTCTGAGTTTATAAGCATGTGATCTGTTTACCTTCAAGACATACATGGGGCGGTTCTCATAAGTGCTGCCAATATTCACTTTAGAGATCAGGTTGGAGTGACTCGCAACAAGGGTGTCCATAAAATTGTAAATCTGAAAGGAATAAAAAGAAATAGTTTTGTTATAAATATGTATGTGCAGGGATTTTTGCTGAAGTCAGTACATGTACCTACAGTCTCCAGGTCATGATAAGCAGCAAAGTTAAAGCTCTTGGTCCGGCGTTCCTCTTCCTCGTTGTGAACCATTTCCTCTCTCTCTCTGACCAAGAGTTCCTGAGACACAGAAAAAGTTACTATGACTTAACTGAAAAATCAAATATTGGAATTTATAGGATTATAATCAATCGCTGGTCTTCTTCTACACATTCATATCCATAAATAACTAACCTGCACATCGCTGATCATGACGGTGAAAGGGATGTTGTTAACCTTGAGGAAGTCCTTGACAGCATGCAGACTGGAGTGAGGAACACGGATGTCAACAGGTCGTTCGGTCGAGAAGCCATGAGTCCAGAAATCCAGCTACAGGATCACATAATACACATTCCACAAACTGAGAGATTTCCAATTCATAGTGCATATATGTCATCGAATAAAAATTAAAAAGTCACAGCAGGCATTTACCATACCCCAGAATTGACATCCCTGTCCAGCTTTTTCAAAATCTGAACGTGGTTTTCAGATTCTGCATGGATTCTGAGTACTTGGTCTCTATAAAAAAAGAAAAAGAAGAAGATAATTGTACATTTTAAGTAAGAAACAAGGCTGATGTAGGTTAATAAGTCAACAAAGAAAACGTATCTGAACTTACCCATTAAAGAGCTCCTCGCAGTGAACTGCTGCCAAGAGCACAAAGACTGCTAGATAGAGTCTCATGTTCTCCTGTTCTTGAAATTATCTCTACTGTACGTCTCTTTCATTTAGAGCAGCTCTTATACACTCAAAGACATATGTTGAGTTCTCAGTGATATTAGTGCTGATGCAGGTTAATGTGACTTTTGTCACCTGATGCAGTCAAATGCATGTATGTGTATCTGCTCCAGGTGTGCATTGCTTTGTGTTTCTCAGTGGAAAAAATAAAAGTTTCAACTTACATGAAATCCGCTTTATAGCATTTATAAATCAAGAATGAAAGATACTAGTCTTCAGAGCTGCTCATGTCAAAGCCATATAGGTCAAAATGACATTATCTAAATATCCTTTCATTTACATATTGTATAAACGTAAATATATTTAGCATTACTTGATGCTATATATATATATATATATATATATATATATATATATATATATATATATATATATATATATATATATATATTTGAAGTAATGAATACTTTAAATGTGCAAACAACAAGAATCAAATAATGGCTTCAAAAGCCATTCACAAGTAAGTCTACAGAAGATACAGCTTGGGGCCCAACCTGGTTTCCCATTAAGAAAAACACTTTTTATCACAATATTTAGTGCTGGACGTTTAACAGGATTAAATATATATTCTTACAGTTGTTCACGATTTTTTCAAGACTAAATAACCCAGCGTACGCAGCAAGCAATAAACTTTGAAGAGCTCAAACAAGTAAACGACAAATAGGCGGAGCCTTAACTCGGACGTGACGCTTCAGATCACGTGACCCCTTCATCCTTGTCAGCTGACGCTTGGCGGAACTGTAGTTTAGTCCTGTAGATTTCACAAATATAAATATAGTATTTAGATAGTTTAGTAGTTCCAAAGTCTATCTATTTCCTTTGATAACTCTTTCTTAAGATCACACTCAGTGCCTTAGTAAAGACATCAGCCATGGCGCTCAGCGATGCCGCCGTACAGAAACAGGTAAGAAAACCAGAAGTTCATAAACTAAGTTGAAAGTTTTTTTTTTTAATGAACCATTATATTTCAGATCGGCTAACCAAAATATAAAATGTCTTTTATAAGTCTTATTACACGACTGCGGTGCACTTTTGAAGTCCCATGACTTTTATAACAAAACATTACAGGCACAAATGTGATAGAGGGCGTTTAGTATGGAAATGTTATACTGTTTATACTTTATAGTAGCATTATTTAGTAAATATTATTTATTATCATGTATTTGTATCTAGACATGTCTTTATGTTCCATTCACTTTGAGGATGACAAAGGCACTGTCTTTAATCTAGATTTGGTATTAATTAATTTTGTGTGAGTGTTAAATGCTGTGTATTATGAAGCCAAAAGAGGAAATCTCTGTCCTCCACTTGTCCAGCACACATCCAAGGACTTTCCGTACAGCACTGATGCAACACTTTCGGTCTCATTTCCCCATCACTATCCATCCTCGTTGCCTTTTATTTTATTACATCATCTCAATGAAGGATCAGAGGGGCTTGAAAACTCTTACATTGTAATTTAACCTTACTATACTCTTTTATTGACACAAATTTCTTTGCATCTCTGCAGATCAAACACATGATGGCCTTTATTGAGCAGGAAGCCAGTGAGAAGGCAGAAGAAATAGATGCAAAGGTAAAGTATAAATTATTAGCATAAGTGCATGAATATTTGTTCTAGAGCATCACATGTATGTGGCTTGCAGGCAGAAGAAGAGTTCAATATTGAAAAAGGACGACTGGTACAGACTCAGCGGTTGAAAATAATGGAGTACTATGAGAAGAAAGAAAAACAGATTGAACAGCAGAAGAAAATGTGAGTTTGAGTTCTTTAAATGAGTAACCTTCTTTAGATTATTTAATAACGTCTCCGTTCAAATCCACAGTCAAATGTCGAATTTAATGAACCAGGCCAGGCTCAAGGTACTCAAAGCTCGTGATGACATGATTAAGGTATGATGATGGTTATGTCATTTTGATATTGGTATATTTTACTTTTATAGAGTTGCAAGAAATCTCACCTTCGTCTTCCTCATGTGATTCTTTCCAGGATCTCCTTAATGATGCACGACAAAGACTGGCCGACATTGCTAACAACCCAAATGAGTACTCAGCACTGCTGGAGGGGCTGGTGTTACAGGTCATCTGATCTCTATTTTAAATAAATGCTGTGCTGTTTAACTTTATTCATCAAAGAATCCTAAAGTATTCCAGGTTTCGTAGACTACATAATAAATCAGCACATAATCATCATGTAATGATGCTCAAAATTCAGCTTTGCCACCTTAGAAATAAATGACATTTTTAAATATATTTAGAAAAATTCTTTTAAAATAGAAAACCTTATTTTTTAAATTTTTTATTATTATTATTGTTGTTATTATTTAAAAAATATTTTGTTGATGATTTAATTTTTTTTTTTTTTTTTTTTTTTTTTTTTTTGCCTGGCAGGGATTTTATCAGCTGTTGGAGCCAAAGGTTATAGTTCGGTGCAGAAAGGAAGATGTAGCAATGGTGCAGGTGAGCTATATTCACTGTATATCTGTTTACATCCATATTCTGCAAAGTGCATATGAACAATACAAACCTTTTTACATTTTGAAAGAGTTTAACATACCTGTACGTAATAGGCTGCTGTTAAGAAAAACATCCCCATCTACAAAGAGACTACAAAGAATAATATTGAAGTGCACGTCGACGAAAACAGCTTCCTGCCCTCTAACATGTAAGATCACTTAAAAAAATTATTTATACATAATTCAACGTGTTGACTGTTCATGCTTGGCATCCTCAGCTCAGGAGGTGTTGAAGTCTATAATGCTGATGGGAAAATCAAGGTGTCCAACACATTGGAGAGCAGACTGGATCTTCTAGCACAACAGGTAGAGAATCCAATCACACTGAACCGGAACAAACCGGATAAAAGCTGTTTGTTGCATTCAGGTCTTCATATCCTTTGCTTTTCTGCTTTCACAGATGATGCCTGAGATCAGAGTGCAACTGTTTGGTGCTAACCCAAACCGCAAGTTTTTGGACTAGTGGTCTGTTACTAAATGTGCTTGATTGGTCAAAATTCAAAAGCCCTGATTAAGTTACAACGAGTTTGATGGGAAGTTTTTTTTTTAAGGTTACTTTCTGAAGTTTCTGTTGTAATTCAGGAAATTCAACTGCTCATGTTTGAGCAATAATTTGCTTTCTCACTTTCTTTTGTGTTTTTCTTAAAAAAAAAAAAAAAAAAAAAAAAACAAGCCAAAGGAAGTGGTTTAAAGTGAAAAGCTTATCATGTGTGCTTGTTACCTTACACCTCTCCTTTGAGTGTTTATTTAGTGCTTTTTGTTTGAAAATCATGTCATCCGTAGGGAAAGTGGACACCTGATATCTTATCTCAGCCTGTTTGAACAAAAAGCTTTAAGCACTCAGGAATTTACATTGTTTTTGCTTTGAATGTTGGTAGCCATGCTAGCAGCCTATCAGGTTTTCCCTGGAAAAAGGAAACTCTCTTTCGAAGTCTTAAAAATATGGATGCCTCTGTGCTTGTTTGTGTTTTCCTTTGTAGTACGACCGCATTATATACTACAGAGAAATAAATCAAATATATTTTATTTATATTTTGAAGCATTTCTGTGCCCATTACAGTATAAACAAAACATTGCTTGTTGGTTACATCAAGTCAGAAATCTGACAGAGGCTAAAAGATGCTACATGTACCTCAGACATCAAAAACACGCTGCCCTCTTGTGGAATTCAAATACACGAGATGCAAATTAGCATCAGTTGTGGTGCACAAACAATGTTTTGCATAATCAAATGACTCCAGACCATGTTTTCAAGAAACTTTAAAATACAAAAGCTCTTCAGTGATTTAATAAGCAGAGATGCCTATATCAGTCTTGCATATTTAATACAGATTGCTTGTTGCTCATTACAGTTATTTAGTATAACATGAATATGAAGCCTGAGATATTTTTTCTCAGAAATCAAGTCTTTTCTTCCAGGAATATGCCACTACATATATTTTTCAAAACGATCTCTTTCTTGGTATTGTTAAAATACTGTATTTGAAACAGATATACCTTACATTTTTCTTTTTACAGAACTACTTTTTGAGATCTAATTCCTCAATATTTTCCACGGAATGTGGAAAAACTCCAGCAAAATCAGTTCTTTAAAAGCCACTGGTTCATATAATTTGTTATTTTTCCAGTGAAAAACTTAAGTGGCAAAGATAAGGCTTTGTTGCATTTTAATTTATTGTGCACTCGACAACATCATTTAAAGAAGCATTAAAAAAAATGTTAGGTCAACATTATATACCTACAAGGAGTTTTGTCCCGCAGAGGAACAAATAATAGAAGGACAAGGCCTCTGCTGCAATGTCCAGCAGTCTCTTCACAAGTAGAGACTGACATTTACTGAGAGACGAGAATTAAAGCAGCCGCCAGAATCGGCCAGCAGGCATTAAACCCAGTTTCTGCTTAGCTTTTTTTTGCTGTTTAAATGGTAGTAATCAGTAGTAGAAAGCCAAGACATTAAATTTAGATACAGATACATCCCACCTTTGATTCAGATCTGAATGGAAGTCCATTTTTGCAAAACAGTATAAGGTACTACTGCTGTATTACTGCTTTTCATCTCACAATTTATAAATCACACAATATATAAGTCAGAATTGTGAGATAAAAAGTTGAAAATGGGCTTCCATACCTTTCTAAATACACATCGACCCTGTTTACAACCAATATATTGATTATCACGAATCATGTCTTTAAAACTGATTGTAGTTATGGGCATAAAACAATATTAATTGGACAAAAAAACCTGCCAGATTAGTCAGAACAGGACCCTGTCATACCTAACGAACCCTGTTTGTAGTTTTTTAGGTACTTAAAGATGGTTAGTGTGCAATATAGGCTTTTATGTTAGCGTTACACAACCCTCCTCTGTTCTCCCAAAGTGTCTGAACCTCCTTTGGTTGGGTATGTGAATTTCCCTCAACATTTACCTCATCGCAAATAAAGTCGGGGTGCTTCTTTTATAAATCGCCACGTCTTTCTTCATCTCTCATCTTCATCCCTTGGCCCATGTTGAAACAGTACTGTGTGTATGATGACTGAGGTAACATCACCTGCCGCTATCCCAGCAGCCCCAGCACCTGCTCGCCAACTCCCAGGAAATACACACCCTGAGCGATGCCAAAGAGAGGAGCGATGACCAAAGCTCGACACGTTGCTCCTTTTAGAAACGCAGAAGGTCCTTCTCGTTTTAAAACGCGCCTACAGAAAAAAAAAGAAGTGATTGCCATATAAATATGATGCATGAATATAGAGACTGCACAGTACCACGTAACACTATAAATGCAGATATTAAGCTTACTGTACGCAGTCGATGATGCCTCTGTAGGAGTCTTCTCCTTCTCCCTTCTGTAAGGTCTGTAGACGGGTCTTTATAACTGAAAATGATAAATATAAATGTGTACATTATATTTTTTTTACTTCATATGTCCCTGACATAGTACATTCTCTAAAATCATATACAATTTTGAATGTATTATTCCTAAATGCAGTGCATATTTCATTTTCTGAAATATGATAGTAAAGCCACATGTAGGATATCTTATGGTTTATTAAAAAAAGGTATTTATTATAATTTAATTTGTTTCAATTCAGCTTGTCGCAGCACAATTTACTTTATAGCAAATGTAAAACTCTAAATAAAAGTCTAATCAATTTATTAATACTCAATTAACACATGAGAATTTTTAATAATTAAAAATATTTGTTGACTTGAGAATATATGCTATAAATAACTAAATGGTTCAGGTGATTCATAAAAAGATTTTCAAAATAATAATTCTAATCAACATTGTTACTGTATGAGAAATTCATGCGTTTATGATTTGTTTTTAAAAAAATTTAATTTTAAAAGTTATGAAGCAATGAAAACTGGGTGATAGGTTTCTTCTATTCTATTTATGAGCTTCTAAACAATGTTGCATACAGTACTGCCAAATCTTCAAATAGAGACACTGAAGCGGCTGCCAGTGTTTCCACTGCCCAAATAATCCTTTTGTACCCTTCACTGATGTTCACTGATGTTTTAGGCAACAAAACATCAGTGGACTATACAATAGATGTAGAAATGAGCTATAAAGAAAATGCTTTCTGAATAGAACTTGAAAGCAGATTTTGCAAGTTCTTCAAAGCTAATTAAATGTCTCAGTCTACACATCACAGCAGGATTCTACCACAGCACATAGGCTTCACTAATTAATCACTCGGAAACAAAAGACTCATTCTGTGCCTTTATGAAATGCTGCGAGTGACCTAGTTGGGGAACAGTTTGGTAAAAATGTACAAAACAAAAAGCTGATTAGTATTAATTATTTGTGCTCACATTTCTTAAAGATCTTTTTAAGTGATTCCTTCGATTTATCTTCAGTACTAGAAGTTATATATGCCTTTTTAAAAAATGTGTAAAATATTGCACAAATGACTACAATGAACGTGTAACTATTTGTGGATACATCTGCTCAGTTTTTTTTTTTTTTTTGCCAACACCAACAGAAAAAAAAATCTGTCAATGCAAATATACTCAACATTACTGACAAGTTTAGTATTCCCTTATATTAAATTTAATTTATCACATCTATTAAATGCGGTGCTGTAAAAACTAAAACTGTATTAAAAACAGGTAATTGAAATAAGGCACATATAAAATAAATAAAAATATTTCATATATATTACTTATAAAACAACAAATATTAGCTAAAACATACTAATACATAAATAAATTAACAAAAATAGGAAATGTTGCTTTCAATTTAAATTACTTGAAAAATTTAAATACAAGATATAATTCACAGATATAATTTTATATATAAATACATATATTTTTAAATATACTAGAAAATAAATATTAAATAACAATAATAAAACAACGCAATTAGAAAGACAAAATGACGACTGCATTATTTTGCCAATGTTAGCTATAATGAGAACTATAAATATATAGGCAGTAGGCAAGTTTAGATTTATAATACTATACATATAAATACACAATATACTATATATTATATAATTACATGTACGGAAAAAATAACGAAATATTTATTTATTTAGTTAGTCAGCTAGTTAGTGTCTGTTAGCCATACAAACTCCATATCAACTGACTATGATCACCCGACAAGTTTCTCAGCAGCACAGTAGTAGTGTTGAAACAGGATTAGCCCTGATTTTTACAGGCTTGGATGTCTCTAACTGAACGGGACATTTATCCGCATCCGTTTCCAAAGGAGAGAGAGCAAACTGTGTTCCTCTACTCCTCTCTTGCCTGCATCTCACCGTCCAGGGGAGTGACAGCTACTGCCGCCACTGAGCCAGCCGTGCAACCAGCCACGAAAGACTGCAAGAAGGGGGCCCGCTCCTGGGGGTTGCTATGGCGATCCTCAGCGCGGCCCACGGCGTTGAGGTTGGCGAACAGCGGGAAGTAGATCATGGAGAACGGGACGTCCCTGCACAGAGAACAGACACCGAGCCATAGAATGTAGACATAGCTGCAGGACGTTATTGATGAGTCGCGATTGATCGCGGCCTCTGATTAGTTTCAGGTCGTATATGTAAAACGTGTGAGTGTAAAAAATATAATCGAGGCTGTGTAGGCCGCAGACGAGAGACAACAGATTGGGTTCTGATTAGAATTCCATTAAGAAGAGAATTCCGCCTACGGTTAATTAGAAGCTGTGAATAACAGATCAGAACTGACAGCTGGCGGGTTACAGCAGTTCAGCTGGGATTACATCACAGACAGCGGGGGAGGGGCGGTTGGGATAGGTGAGTGGGTTTATTCGTGTGTTAAAGGTGAAAGGTCGTGTGACGTATATCCATCCTTTTTTAACAAAACAGCGAGTGTTTGCTGAGGGAGCACTTAAGTTAGTAAAGAAAACATGCCACTGAAGGTTTGCAAAAGATCTGGATGTTGATCGGCTAACATTGCATAGTGTTTTTTTTTCCCATACTATGAAAGTCAATGGTGACCAGCAACTCAAGGTGAGTTATCCCTTTAGGTTAAATAACTAAGCTTATAAGTTTAGTAAGCTTTTGTTATTATTTATAAGGGTGTCACGTGGTCCAAACCTTTATGACTGTATGCAAGCGTATGATTTTTGTGATCCGAAACAACACTAAAGAATGTCAGAAAATTGTCCATATGCACTCAGTCATACAATAGATTTGTTTGATGAACAAACCTAAACTGAAGGTGTTATTCTATTCAAATCTTCAGTAAGCACGTCTGATTCATGAATTAAGGCTGATTCATGTCAGTGATTATAATTAAGATGATAAAGTCTTGTATCATAATTCTAATGATTATGACACACAGGAGAGATGTCACTGGAATCACTTCAAAGCTATTTTTTTAACATAGACAGTCAATTAGAACCACGCAATTTCAAGGATTTCTAGCATATTCTTGGTGTAAATGGACCACCATAAATCAAAACTGACAGCTATTTTATTTATTTATTTAGCAATATTGCAGTGTTAAGGTCCAAAATTTTCATACATATTTTTCTTTACTTTTTCAATTTGTCATCCTTTCCTATCAAAATACTGGTTGCGGATGTGAAAAATTCAGAAAATAGGCCTGATTCAAATTTTTTACGACGGACAAATGTTTCGGAGGCAGTTTGTAAAATGTAATTGACACAACATCAGGTCATATTTTTTTTTTTTACACGCAAAAATGTCAGACGAACATTTCAGACTTTATCTTTAAAATATTCTGTCAATTCATTTCAATCAATTCCCTATAGACAAAATCCAAAAAGTGGTTTTACTTGGATATACAAATACATAGGGAAGAAAGATGATCACAACTTCCATTTCATGTAAACTTTAATCTGTCAGGAGTCCTGTGAATTACTTTGTGAAGTGCTTTTGGTTACTTTTTTGGCCTTGAAAGCTCTGTTACCAATACGTTCAAAATTGATCCTTTTATGTTCGACGGTTGAAACAGAGTCAAGCAGGTTTGGGAAGTAAATGATAACAGCATTGTCATTTGTAAGTGAAGTACTCCATGAAAACATTAAAATGTTCCCTACAGTCCACATTCCAATAAGTTATATGGCTGATTGTTTGTTACCTCATCAATGTAGCACCTGCACCCTTATAAAGTCCCCTGAGTCCTCGGGTCTTTAGTAGCTCCAGGGTGATGCGGGTCGCTGAGGGTCGAGGAGGGGCGTTGGGGCCCGGCTGTGCTGCCCGAGAGGCAACCAGTGAAGGGGTCGGACCAGAAGCAGAAGCAGAGGCAGAGGCAGAGGCAGTCACAGTCCGCTGAGCAGCTTGTGAAGAGTAACGTGGAGAGGTTACAACTCATCTTAACCATCATGAATTCACATTTTATTTTGTAGTGCAATGAAACTGGAACTGTTGCTCGGTGGACACCATTCTACTCAAACAGCTTATTTCTGGCTAACCTTTGTACTTAGTAAGGCATCCTAAGATAGAGACCTACATACCTTGGATGACACTCACGGGAGCATAATAAACACACTTACCCAACCTTCCAGCATCCTGCAGTTGTATTTTTAGCATTTCCATGGGGGTGGTGACCACCACCTGACAGGTTCCGGCTCCACAGCCCGCAAGGATTTCCCCCCACAGAGCTAATTTTCTGTGGGTGACAGATACAGTGACAGATGGGGCAGATGAGAGCATGATCATTATTGCATTTCCCAAAGAAATAATTGCTTAGATTAGTCAGCTGGTGACCTAAATGCCTCTATGGAATAGCTCGTAGATCATTTTTTGTAAAAACAGTTGCCAGAACGCTCTGAGCTGCTGAGCCAGATGAGAAACATCCAGCACAACCAGCGAGCTCTCAAACAATTTACTCTAATTAGCCAATTTATTTTAGCGAAGCAGAAACATACTGCACAACCAGAGGAGTCTGAGTTTTAAACAATGAATCTAATGAGCTGATTCATTTCAGTGAATCAGTACCATACAGCACAACCAGAGCGGTCTGATTCCTCAACATTTGACTTCAGTTGAGAGGCTAGCTTTAATAAATGGCTAAAAAGCGGCGGTTACCCATCTTTGGAGAGCTTCTGTCTGAAGACATCATTGGCAGCCAGTTTAATGGCTTTCTCTGGAGTGACCAGCGTCAGATTCACAGCTGCACCTGAGAAAATCCCCATAAAGTGAAATTAGAGAACAATAACACAAACAAACACCAATAACATCAGGAACATGGTGGCAAATTAAATTTAGATTTGAATTTTGAGTCAGTACAAGACAAGAAAAGAAACTACCTCGGTACATGCCAAAGTAGCCCTCCATTTTGATAGTCTTTGCCAAACAGTCCAGCCTTTATGACAAGACAGAAATGTTCAATATGATTAACTAAATACTCCAATCTCGTTGTGGTATGCCATTTGAAATATAACAAAATCACAATTGATTATAAAAAACATTGTCATATTGTATCCCTTATTAATGCACTTTAAAAAATGTAAATGTTCTCTATGGCTATGTACAACGAACGGGCAAATTAGACATTCACAAAGAATTCTTAGAGGAGTAAGCAATGTGCGGAAGAAAGAGCTTAAAACATAGCAGCCTGTCTCTTGCCCACAAACCACTTGGGAATTTCGCTTGTTACATAAGAGTACAAAGAAGAAAAGAGCTCCTTACGCACCATCACTACAAAGAATACTTCTCTTCATCTCAGTGGTATCACACATGCATAAAGATATCTTAGAGCAAGCTACTTAAAAAAGGACGAAAATCATTTGAACAGATCAAAGATGCAAAAGCATGCGACTCAAGTTGTTTTCAGTAAAACCCAGTCAACGTCCTCCACCCAGAGTAAATCACTAACACATGCCGCTTTCACGATTCACTTTATTTTAGTGAAACCATAAGCAGTTGTTTTTTAGATTCAGAAATGTTTTTAAGAGCGGCTCACAAACAAGTACACATAAGAACTTTTTGCGCAATGCAAACGTTTTATGGACGTTAAAGGTTCTCAGTGGTTTCAGTTGAAAATCTTTATTTTTGAAATGTACATTTAAACCAAGAGACCCCAAAACAAAGTGGTGGAAATGCAATGCAAGACAGTTTTTGGACCTCATAAAGATGCTGAACTCACATTCCACTATAAACACGAGCACCCTGCTGGTTTTGGAGGCGGGTCTTGGCAAGATCAATGGGAAACACGCAGGTCACGCCCACCAGTCCGGCCACACCCCCATTAATCAGCTTAGCAGGGAGGCTGTGAACACCAGGAAACAAACACGCACATGCAAGACAAAAACCGCACACAAAAACATGTCAATATAACGGCTTAGATGGATCTCAAGGGATATATCCGACAGCAGAGGAAGTGGAGAATTTACCTCACTTTCTTCTCGGCCATTTTGGCCACACTTTAACTGATTTCCTCCAATTCTTCTCTCTCTGCTGCAAAAGTGTCAGCTCAAACCGTCCACGACCCACCCGGCCAGCCTTGTGGCACGGCGTGCCAACCTTCACACCCTTCCTTTCAGAACGAACAGCCGCTCTTTGGTAAAAAAAAATAAATCACCTTGGAACTCGCTGTTGACCAAGACAAAAGAGAAATACACACAATATTAGGATTACACATAATATTTCTGCAATAAAAAAAGACTTTCCTATTTGCACAATCACAGTTTTTACTTTCTGAATAGTACTTTTCTATGGTGCGCAAACAGAGAACATCCTCCTTCCTAAAGTCTCTCTAATCTTGCTGCTAATGAGGTTGTGACCTCTTGCATTAATCTAGAGAAGAGAGCTAACAGGTGAGGGGCTTATCAACATGATTTCCTGTTCTTCAACACAGGACCAACAACATTTGTAAATGAATGCAGATATAGACAATATCATAGATTGTCTATCTTATGTCAGTATATCAGTGTTTTTGGTTTTCTAGAGTAGATGAATGCATAGTGCTGTAAACTTTATTTGAGGAGTACAAGTTTTTAAATTTTTCTGGTGACAATGTATCAGAAGATATAAAGAAATCTCTATATGGTCTTGTAATTTGTAAAAAAAAAACAAAAAAAAAAACCTAAAACAAAAAACTTAACCAATGCTCTAGAAAAAGATTGTATTAGTTAATGTTGGTTACATTTTGATTAGCATTTTTTGATTAACATTTTTTACAGCATTCATTATTTTGACTTAATTTACTATTATCTATATATAATGTTTATAGTTAATGTCATCTTGGTACCATTACATTACATTAACATACTTTCCATTAAAAAAATGTACTCTTATGTTACTATTATCACTGACTGAAATGATTAAATTCTAATTAAAGTATTTTTGATTGTTAATTCGTGTTAAATAATATTGTTAGTAAATGGAGCCTTATTGTAAAGTTACAGTATTGCAGATTTCATTTACAATTAATCATTTAAATACTCTCACAACTAATAAGGTGTCGGAAACCGCAAACATAACAATAACAGAAAAGCATCTGAAGTTTACAATAGTTTGGAATGGAAATCGAACCACTGAAGTAACTGGAAAATTTCTTTACACTTTTTTTTGTCACTCTTTTTCTTACTCTCATGTACGTTTCCATTAACTCTCACCTCATTTGGGGTACCATTCTCTCTTTTCCTCCGGCATACTCACATCCTCCCTTTTCTCTGTCCCTCTCTCTTCTTCTCGCTCTGTCTTTTCTAGAGCCCAGTGGCATTCTGAGCATGCCTTTCTCTTCAGCACTGCTTTCTTTCAACCCTGCTCTATTCATACCCCTCCTCTGCCAAAACACAGACAAGTGAGATCTGGCCCCCCGTCCCCATCCTAAAGCGCTCCCTCACTAAGACTTTCCACAACTACCCCAAACAGATTCCCCATCACGCAAGCCTGCATATTTGACCAGTTCACAAGTTTGAAAGAATGATTATCATGTTCTTACCTCTGTCAGTGCATTGACCGGTCGGATCAAGCCGTCCACTTCCCCCTCTGCACGCTGACAATGTGTGCAGCAGCCGTAGTCAGGCACAAGAGATCCGACAGAGCCAGCCGCCACTCAGGGGCCGTTGCACAAACACAAGCATTGTCCCTCCGTGCTTAAGTCCCTCCCTCTTGTGGCGACTCCCAGTGACATAGACAGAGAATGAACAGCTTTCCGCTAATGAAACTTGACACACATTCACACATATACACACAAACACAAGCATGCACATTGCATTGCACAACTTCATCTTAAATTACAAAAAAGTACCACGTTAACATTAAAAAATTATGCTTTTAAAGACATTAATATATATTTCATCCATATCTGCTACATCCACTGGACAGTTGCAAATAACTGTTTATGATCATAATGAAACAAATGATGGGTTATCTTGCTGTACTACAGCAAAATGACATTTTTTTTAATATTTAAAAAAAGGACAACATTTTAAATTTACATGGACTACTTGTAAACAGAAAAAAGAAAATATACCTTATATTAACAAATGATTTAACAAAAACGATAGATAGATAGATAGATAGATAGATAGATAGATAGATAGATAGATAGATAGATAGATAGATAGATAGATAGATAAACCGACAATGTGAGTTACATCTTCGTGTCAACAGGGGGCGCTGGATCCTTATTTTGAACACCAATTCCTCATTAACATCATTACGATTAGTTCAAAGGTACTAATTGTAAAACCCCCTATCATTCCGGTGTTTAAAAAATAATAAATAATAATTCGACCTCAGTCTTCATTTCAATTTATGTTTATAATCACTTTGCCTACGGTATTATTTAAAACTTTAAATAATAAATAAATGACAGTGCCAAACAACTCCTGGGTGTAACAAACAGCAGCCCCAACAGGCCTGATAAGTGACTTCATTGAACTGTCTTATGCTACTACAGCTAAACCAAACAAATGATGTACGATGGAAAAACCACTAATTAAACGCAAAAGGCCAGTGTAATGTATTATCATTCTATCCGTCGTTTATATCTAGATCAATCACGAGGATACTCCAATAACAACAACAACAGAGCAACTTCCCTTTCAACGAAATTCAAATGTGTGTGCATTCCCTTTAAATGAACATACCACTTCAAGAGAAGGTAAGACCTGACCGCAAAACGGACTAAGTACGATATTCCTTCTCTCGCTGTGACTCGATCAGGTCAGCTAGCTAGCAAAAGTGGCTGCTATTATAAACAACGTATATAACAAAGTTTAGGTTTGATTTGCTCCGATAGTTTATTTGTTGTGTTCCGCGCGAACCCCTCTCGCCGGGGCGGATGGTAGCGCCCAGCCCATCTGTTCTCCTCCTGTGAAATGCGGATTGAAACAGATTGTACGACTCTACGGGTCGCAATGGCTACTGCACCGCAAGGACAACAAGTTTTACTGTTCAGTTAAACAAGTCTCGTGTGAGGAACCCGCCGGACGGAATCGTCTAAGCCGCGCTTGTTAATGCGAGACACTCGTTGGATAACGTAAAAATGTCCCAGGGATGTATAACTTCTGCGGAGGAGATCCAGTCTTGGTGGGAAGTCCCCGCCATAGCGCACTTCTGCTCTCTCTTCAGGACGGCGTTCAATTTACCAGACTTTGAAATCGAGGTAAATTATACCTGTGCGCACTCGTTTCCTTTCCGTTCGTTAAAACGAAACTAAACGAAACAAGCTCAACTTGGCCGTATTTCCCAGCCACATGACTGCGTGTTTGTCACTTTAGAGATTCACGCTGTTAGTGAGTTAACGTTAATAATGGCATGTTACGCCAACGCACTTCTCTGATAGCGATATCGATCAAGTCAGTTGTTTAGCGTTGGTTTGTATAATAACAGAACTAAACCGTCCAACCTAACGTACACAAAACACTGAACGCGCTGTCTGTTGCGTTTGTGATTCTTATTAAGGGCAGGAGTTGTTTTGTGAGTGTTTGGTGTTGTCTTTGTTTTGTTTTTTTAGTGCGTGACACAGTTGGGTTAACTTATGTCGCGCGCGAGACTTCGTTTAGCCTTGTTACGAATTAATATAAACGGTCTGTTCGTGTCTCGGCGTTAATTTTTTACCGTTTAAAGTCGTCTGTTCATTCTCGCGAAACCTGTTTTCGTTCTTTCATTTCGCGAGAGGCGTCGAATAAGTCTGACTCAAACTTCCTAGTGACTTGATTAACTGGATCACCTGGGCTTGTTTTGTCGCGCTGCGTTGTTTAAACTCGGGCCTTTGTTATAATCTCAAGCCAAGTTCACGATTATCAGGTTAAAAGTTTACTGGCTCGCAGGCTGCCTTCGAATTGGTCATCGTTTCATACTATTTGTGTTATTTATTTAGTCACTTTACAATGAAGCTGTAAAATTTAGTCTCAGGTTGACCCGAATTTCAGCCAGAAACTTTTAAATAGACTCGTTTTTTTACGCTGAGACCTCGTTTTTTAACATTTCCCCTTAAATTACATTTGGAAACAGCGGTGAATTGTCCTGGGCGTCAGTAAACTCGGTCCATCTCGACCCCCACATGTGTGAAACGTGCTGGTCCCTGGCTTTGTTATTGCAGGAGGAATTTGAGGTGCTGATCACCGCGTGCTACTTCCAGAAAAAAAGTTATAAATGGCGTGATCAATTGGGAATTTCACAGTAGAGATCAACCCATGGTGACCTGTTTATGGCGGATTATTTTATCATGGATTATTAAGTCTGTTTTTTTATACTCAACTAAACAATAAAAAGTTTTACAGCAACATTAATTTATTTTACATAAGTATTGAATTATGCAGTTGGTGCTGTTGTTAATTTTAGTAGCTTATTGTTCGAATTTTGCAATAACCTTTCTTAAGAATAAATTGGTGTAATTAAAAAAAAGTCATAAAACAGTACTTTTAAATAAGTTGCTTTGCCTCTAGGCCCTACATTGTGTAGACGAACCATGCCATTGATCAATAGAATATAAACAAGCTAATTAGGTTGAAGGATGAGTATTTGTTAAAAAAGACATCAAGACAATTATCAGTTTCTAATTGGTACGTTTGATCATTGTTTTGGCATGGACATTTTTTCGGGGTTTTTTTTTTTTGTTTTTTCTAACATCCATCTTCATGCATATGTTTACTATGTGCACAGTTTGGTAATCTTATTTAATGCAGTGATCGCAGATTACAGGCAGCGTGTGTCAATGCAGTGTCAAAGGATTTACATTCAGAGGGTGGGAGTCTGTGTCAGGCGCAAGTCATTGACCGTTTCGCGATTCATCCTTGCATCCTAATTGCATTCAGTGTAGGTGTCCAAGGTCATTCAGCACAAAAGCTCTCAGTCCCACTTCAGTATCCTGGTAACTTCTCAGCCGTGCCTGAATGGGACTGTGAATAATCCAATCGGTTGCTTTAATCTTGTGATTGAGATGTTTTTCAAGTCATCCCTCACATTGCGCCAGTCTTCTGTTATAATCTCAATTGTCCCAGTGCTTATTAGTGTTGGAGTGGCTGTTCAACGCGGCAGGGATTCTGTTGTCTTTACATTATCGCAAAAGGTTGGACGTGTTTTGGCATTGTAAATCTTTGAGTTCGGGTGCAAAAATGTTGAATTGAACTTTTCTTGCATCCACTTTATGTCAAACTTTGTCAGCTCATTTGCTTGAGCTACTCAACACAGGTTGGTGGGAATATAATCAAAGCAGATTCCCCAGCAACACGCTCAAAGATAATATGGTGATGCATCGGCTTAGCTGACATTTTCATGTACCCCACCTGTTTGTTTTCAGCCTTTCTTGATCTTATCCAGGGCTATGTCTAAAAAAAGCAGGTGGATAGTTCGGTAAATAGATCGCAAATCCAGTTGTAAGAGGATACAATGTCTTTTACGTAGGAGAAAGCCTACCCTGTTTGTCTTAAATGAACAGATTTACTTTGCAATTCGCCTGATTTGTCACGTAGACCTTAATCATCTCACCTGTTGAATTTTTGTCGTTTAAATGAAAGTTTGACTTTTGCACATTTTGAAATAATGGAAAAAGTAAAGTCTTATCAAATAATCGTGCATTATTTTGCCATAATAAGGCTGAAAACCACTGGAAGATTGAATTTGCTGATGAGTGTCACAAGCTTTGTATGTCGAACACAGTGGATATTACAAAGGCAATGATCCAGTGTGAAGTTTAAGGTGTTGGCCAGCTCCTTTTCTTCTCAGGATCCGTTCCGGGGGCCGACAATGGAGATTCTTCTTGGCAAGCTGACAAAACGGTTCCTTGCACATTGTTCCTTGGTTACACTTCACAGTCGCGCTTCATATCTCTGCCCTAGATGAGAGAAGGGCTCGGCAGGAAGAAGCCTTATTCGCTTGGGCTCTCTCCGTGCTCTTTGTCTGTGTGAAGCACGCTTGATTTCCTGGCAGTGTGGCTGTGAAACGAGCCCTGAAATCCCACCGCCTCCCAGAGCTGAGAGAGGCCGAGTCCTTCAGGATGTCCCCCCCTCACCCCTCATACACAAACACAGCCAGAGGACAGAGCCAGCCGACTCCACGCAGAGGATGAGAGTTGCTGTTTTGTTGCTTGTCTGTTTTCATATGTCTTCATTATCAGTTTGATGGTGTCTAGAGAGTGGGTAGATAATTGATCTGTGAGCATTTGTTCCAAGCATTTGCTTCAGCAAAAGATGGGATCGGGACTTAATTTAGTTTCTGAATTGATTATATTTGTTGGGCAAAGTCAGAAATGTGGGCAGCTGGAGAAAGTCAAACTCATTGAGCTGATTACTCAAAGTTCTCATTTTAGGGAACCAGCCATCTCAAGCACTTTTTAATTGAGTAAGAATTGAGCGTGGTTGCGATCATTTGATCCTCTTAGTAGATTTGCAGCCATTTTAATTTCTCCTAAACCAGATGCCAGTTTGTTGACTTCAGTTTAAACAGTTCAGCATTTTCGAAGATGATTTATTTGTTTTTTTCTTAAATGGCTCTTGTATATTTTATTTTTGTAAAAACTTTCTAATAATTCTTTGAAAATTTGAAAGATAAAAAGCTGCATTTATTTAAAATGGAAGGTATGTTACGTCTTAATTTTAATGTTTATTTGATTAATACAATTTTTATTAATTTGTTCATATTAAACAACTTTACTCACACCAAACATCTGGGTAAATGAAATTAGTCACATTTTATAAGTAGTCATATTTTAAGGAAATGGTGATAAGTTTTAATTACAAAAATCAAAGGATTTGTATATTTAAAAAAAGGTTCAATCATGAGACAGTCAAACTGTATAAAGTGATATTTAGATATCATGTTGCAAGTTCTTGTAATTGCAACTTTATATTTCACAATGTAGGTTTTGTTTAAATCTAAAAAAAATAATAATTATACAGTAATGGTAATCTATGTGTGTTACTCATTCTTTGTTGTTGAAGATTTGCAAAGATTAAATTTTTACAGGGTTTGATGCAGTCATCCTTGTAATTGACTTTTCACTTGATCCTCTTGTGGCTGGGCGTTGTTGCACAGGTTTGCTAGTTGTTTCTGTCTTTTCTAACGAGAGTCTGTGACTGAGTGAGTTTATAATTCAGACTAATTAACGCTCGTCTCTGTCAGAGATCACATAGACCATTGTGCAAGAGCTCATTAAGCCTTTGTCAAGCTCTGACGTAGCACGTCCACGTGTTCGCTGACAGCTGTTTGTCTCATCCATGATCTTTTTTTTTTTTTTTTTTTTTTACATGGCAGAATTTTCTCAGTGTCTTACCAGTGGATTATCACAGACTCCCTCCCATTCATCTTCCTCATCTCACCTTCAGCTCTGGGTACAAGTGCCCCCTTATGCTCTTTCCTCCACCCAACTTGGGGTTGTGTGTTCTGCCAATGCTGAATAGAGCCTCATTCTTGTTCCTCCTCGCACACTGCTGCTCCATCATTGGCCCTGGCATGAGCATGACTAAATCACAGATGGTGGCTTTCTTTGCCTCTCCCCCCGGAGAGCTGAGATGGTCGTAACTGGGTGCTGGTGTTCGTCTGGGGCACCTTTTCTTTAGGGCCTCGCGCCGCTTGATTGTAAAGGGAGATTTAATCTCAATGGGGCCTGGCGGAGCTGGAGCCGACAACGGCTCTTGTTTTGAAAAGCAGATGGATTAAGATGAGGAAAATGGATTTGTGTCAGGAGGATCTGTAGTGCTCTCTCGTTTTGCTCTGACACCGGGTGCTGATTGAGAAGGATGGCCGTGAGCGCGTATGCGTGTGCATGTGTGAAGCCTGTGTTGAATTAGCAGCTTTGATGTGTAAGGGGCTCATCCTCAGTAGAGCTGTGGTTTTGAGGAGGAGGAAGTGAGCTCTGGCTGTGGGATTTGCACCATCAATAACCGATGGGTCATCAGGTCTTGTTTCGGAACTCAGATACCATTGCTTGAAAAGGACCACTTCAACGACCTTCATTCTGGATAATTTAAACAATCCACTCCATTCAACCAGAAGACATTCACGCGTTAACAGTTTCATTGTTAATTAGTTTAAGTGGCAAACAGTGTCTTGGCAGATTATTTCTTATCTTCAGGCTTAAGATTTTTGATCTTTTGATTCTCAGTGATGACTGGAGTAATGATGATGTAAATTTAGCCTTGCCATTGCAGGAATAAAATACATTTGAAAGTTAATGGAAATAGGTTAGTTAACATTAACTTTTACAACAACTTTTACTGTATTTGTGATCAAACAAATTAAGTTTTGGTGATCATGAGAAAACAAATTAAAAACATTTATAAATCCTTATTTTCTCAAATACTCAGCGTCTCTTTTTCTGATTCTAAAAACGAGGCCTTAAACCACCTTGGCGACTACATAACAACCACCTAGCATCATGGTGTCAAGTTTTGCATTAACTTTGCATTCCTCATGTGTTTAATAATGACCCCGTGCAACAGTGAATCCATCATATGTGCACAACACTTTTCTGCCTTTAACCACCGTATCCATCCACATTGTGATCAGGGACTCCCCTCCCCCACCTCTGATTGACAGGTGAGGGCAGAAGTAAATGTATCAGATGGTTCCACATGGGGTACGGGTGGAGTGGGGTGGAGGGGTTTGTACTCTGCGGTGTTTGTTTCAGGCAGCTCCATTGTTGAAGCGCCCCATGGCTCCCAGTGTCTGTCTCCAGTTTGAGGCTGCCGCTCCACACGCCGTTGCTTGTTTGTGTTTCGTCTGGGATGAAATCGAAGCCCCCATTGTGATCCTAGTTTGTCGGGTTGGGTGTTAACCCACTTAGAGTGTGACTGTCAGGTGTTCCTCAGAGCAACGTGCTGTTTTTCGCTCGTGGCAGCATGATGCAAGAACCTGCTGGGAGCTCGTAAGAGCACGATGGGAAATCTGATGTTTAGTGTGTCATCGGGGATTGCAGCTTTCTCCCCGCAGACAGTTGAGTAGGTGGGGGTGGCAGCAATGGGGGCTCTAGCGGGAATGTCACCCTGCAGGATGGAGTTAGATGGTGGGGGAGGCTGTGTGCATGATACGTGAGGGACCCTCAGCCTACAGCGGAGGTGGCAGTGAGAGAGTGTATGTGTGAAGCTTGCGTGTGTGTGTTTTGGAGGGTGTGCTGGGGGGTGTCGATGTGCTTTGAGAGGCGAGTTTGTAACAATGGCCTGGCTAGACCCACTCATCTGCTCTTGGGAACAGTTGTTTGGAGAGAAGCCATGGTTGTCTTGTCTGTTATGCTTATGGTAATGTTTCCTGGTTATGCTCACACCACGACACGCTCTGTTCACTGATGTTAAAAATAGTTAATGTCAGTTTGCTCTGACCTCCTTTTTCGGATTAACTCAACCTGAACTCTGAATTTGGACTTTCTGCTTGGACGTTCTATGCAATAAAACAATCAACCCTGTCGTCGTCTTTTTTTTTTTACTACTACTACTACTACAAGGATATGCTTGCTTAAACTAGTTGCTAGCAAATGCAGCTTAATACATGCCTGCATTCAGACTCAACATGGACTTGACAAATTGCAATTGACAAATTAACTTGAATATTGTTAAGGCATATAAGGAGAAATATTTTATATCTGTATATAGTGGAACTGTTTAGATGAGTCACTTCTGTAGTCTGTGTAGACATTTTAATGAGTGGTATTTAAAGAAAAATCATCGGATGCGGATTTACCATAAGTGGATATGAATCTTTAGAGTCTTAATGAAAAGTCTATAATTTACTTTGGCTAGAATTTCTCAATGGTAGTGTAAACACAATGGGTTTTTTCCCCCAATTTTATTAGACATTGTCAAAAAAAACTATTTTGTTGCATGTTCCTTTAAATGCTAATGAGCTCTGCCCCTCTCTTCTGTGGGGCAACAAGCCGTTTTGGTTACTTTAGCTGTGTAACTTACTAACTAGCACATTATTAGTTGATCATCATTAGAAAAGATTCATAAAAATCCCTTATACTCACTTTTTAGTAAAGCTGAATTACAAATTTGCAGGAATAAAAACTTGTTTAGGTTGTCCCTTAGCAGGAATACTTTAATGAACACTGTAACATTTTATCAAATGTATGCTGTTGCTGTAATTAAGTTATTTTGCAGTTGTATTTGTTAATGTTTTGATGATAACTTATTCTTGTTCTGAGTTCATTAGTATCACTGTGCATGCGTCCAATTGCTCAGTTTTGTTTTACTTTCCCTGACAAACTAGTCCTGTGTTAATGGTCCGTACATAAGCACATTATTGCACCTGGTGGTATAGGCTAATATCCTGTTTAAAATGTTGGCAACAGGACCACCAAGTGGAGGCTACGCTAGAGACTTGAGAATATGGAGAGGTCATTGTGAGGGGAGGTTTCCTAGAGTTAATGATCCCCATTCAGTCGTCTGTGCAATGATCCCAAACCCTGGATGTGTCTGGCCACCCATCCATGGCCACCTGTTGCACCTGGCCCTGACATTGAGACCTGTGTCCCAGCTCTGCCATTTAAGCTGCACTGCTCTTGACCCTTTCTATAATTTGGCCGGTGGGTGGTATGTCAAAAATACTATTGCAATTGAGCCCAAAAATGTTTTGCATTTTACACAGCAATATAATAATGCCTAGCTATGAATTTAATATTTAAAAAGTTAAAGCTACATAATGTAATCAGATTATTTAGTGATGTATAATCTGAATTAAATAATTTTTAGAAATTGGTTATAAATAGAAGACATAAAAAAAATAATACACATGAATTTCACTGGATGAGACAATTATTTGTAAAAATATACAGTATGTATTGTACTTTCAGTAGAAAGGGTAAATAGTTAGGGCTGTCAGAGGACTAAATGTCTCATAAGTGGTAATAATGCACTTTTTGCACTTGTGACTCTATTATTTGGACAGCAATTTTATGCATGGTTAAGTTCTTCGGAAGAGAGGAACAATACCTTATCTGGATTGTATCACTCCACTGTACGTTATCCTCAACTGCCAGTCCAGCATTGCTCATCAGAATCTGTTGCACTGCAAGTTTATACAAGAAGAAAGTCTAGGTTATTGTAAGATCCACAGTTAGGTTGTGAAGGTTTTACTTCATAATGTTGCTGTACTGTTAAGTAGGTTGAAAGTGTGCCATCAAGAGATACAGTTCAGGGAGTGGGGTGGACACTATATAGATAGAGGAACGTCTTCCTGTTGCTCCCTTACCCAACAAAAGCTGTTAATTGTCCATTTACCATCTGTAGAATGTTTCTGGTGTGCACCAAGGACTGATACTGGAGGGCGGCTCAGTTTTGCCAAAGCTGTCATGGCAGATACCCCAAACTTTATCAGTGACATTCAGTTAGCTCTGGGACTGATAAAATATACAACCTAATGACTTAATAAACTGTTTTCACTAGTGTCACTTCAAACATTTTTGAACTGCAGATGTCAAATGACCTATGTCAGCCATGTTAAAGATTTGCTTGAACTATTAAAGGCATAGTCTATTCTTAAAAATGTCAGACAGGGTGAGTAAATGATTACAGAATTGGCATTGTTGGGAGAACTCTCTTTAACCTTGGACTTGACTGAAAATGTTATTCCTAATGACTCATCAAATGCTATCACTTGGCTTTGCCATACTCGCCATACCTGTTTTGCTAGTTGGTTAAGAAAAAAGATTGAGGTCGGAGATCTTCAGGGAGCTGTTAAAGGAGTCTTGGTAAAAGAAAGGACATGCACAACATTAATTCCCCTTCTCTGCCATCTGAGCCACTGAATGGCACTTCAAAAGCGAAGTGGGGTTGTGTTAATCCCCCGCAGTCGGCCTCAGGTTTGAAGTGTGATCAAAGTCGAGGCTGCACTGATAGATGGGCCCACTCTGGCCCTCTTACTGTCAAGGGACCAAGAAGTTTAGTAGGCGTAACAGAGGATCTGAGGGATGCGTGGAAGGCCAGAATGGCCCATCACTTGAAGATGATCCTGGATGTTCATGACTACCCCAAACACACAGTGAGTGAGAGAGTTGTGAAGAGAGGGTTACAAATAGAGGAAGGCATGTATAGATACAAAATTTGTCCGGCCATAAGCCTTTTTGTTACGGTGGATCCATTTCACCTCTGGACTTCTTGTCTGAGCAGACTGTCTCCTTCAATAAGGAGTTTCATGGACATTTTAGACTCTTTATTGAGTACCTGAAGGGGATAATCAATAGCTTTTAAATTGCTTCTACAATCAACCCAAAATAGCCTAATAGATCCAGCATGTTAAGCAATACCACTGACATCTTTTCCTAGAGAACAATCTAAGGACAGTGGTTTTTTTTTTTCACCTTAAGCACAAACGTGTCTCATCCTGTTTTTCAAGCTCCCTCTCTGTTTTTCCTCCTGCTGACACTGGGCTCCTGGTTTCAGTGCCTCTCTGCAGCCAGGAGGTGTGTGAGCTGACCCTCCGTGACCCCGTTCTCTCCGCCATTTCTCTAGAGAAAAACGGCAATCTGCAGCTTGAGTGAGTCTCACAATGAATGGATGGGCTGCCTCTCTCGCCCTTGAGTTAATTTTGTAGTGTCACTCTGCTCTAAAGGGGTAAAGGGGGAGGATGTTTTATACTGGAGCTGAAAAGTGCTCCCTGTTGCCTGAGGGACTGAGCGGCTCACTGAGTCCTCGTGAAAGGAAAGCAATCGCAGTAGCTAAGCTCCTTGAGATGGACCAGTGATGGAGCACTGGCCATTTACATTTCTTCATCTCTCCCCCCCTCTTTCTTGGTGACATTGGACATCCTGAAGAGAGAGTTGTGCTGGGTCAGCCTTGCCTTCACCATGGCTGTGGGCTCATGCTGTCGCTTAGCTTCTCTTCTGCTCCTTTCAGTAGGCTGGAGTTTGCAGTCCCACTTACTGCCGCTTCATAAACCCTCAATAGCTGCAACACAATGAAAGAAGATGGGGGTCAAGGTTAAACCTCAGTTCCATCTTATTCGCTTTATCAAGAACCTGGAAAATGTTTGTGTGCATTTTCAGTGCAGTTATTTTTTTTTTTTTTTTACCATACTTCCAACTTTGTTAGGTGTTTCAAGTTAGGTGGTTTATCATACTTTCTTACTCTTGTACTATTCCATTCTTATTCATATTGATATTGACTTACTGCTTTTTGTATTGGTTTTCATAGATATCTAATTTGCTTTTAAAATTGCAAATTGCAGTACACATATTGCAAAAATCCTATCAGAGCAACCCAGGACGAAGTGTCTTGCTAAAGGTCATGATGGTAATGGCTCATGGATTGCCTCTTGAAGGGACTGAGTCTACATTGGTGCCCAGATATTTCATTGGCTACACCAGATGTTAGGATTTAATGCATCACTTTGCTTTAGAAAAAGTAATGCTACTTATAGTACTCAAACTTCAAACGAATCACATCTCAAACTTTTCTTAAATGCACTTTTTAAGTTAGATTTGAGTTGTACTTTGAGTTGTCTTTTTGGTAACACTTTAGTTTAGTTACTAATTCTTACTTTTAACTAGTAGCTTATTAGCATGCATATGACTAGCACATTGGCTTTTTATTAGTACAAATTTTTTTTGATTGCTTATTCCTACCTCATACCTAAACTTAAAGAAATAGTTCACCCAAAAATGAAAATGATGGCATATTTTACTCATCCCCAAGCCATCCTAGGTGTATGACTTTCTTCTTTCAGAAGTTTTTTAAAAAAATGTATCCGGGCTCGTTCAAGTTTGGTAATGCTCCTGGGTAGTGGCCATTATTTTGAAGCTCTGTAAATCACATATATCCGTTGTGAAACTAACCCGTTATGACTTCCTTTTTTTCTGCATGAATGTTGAGTTCCGGCTTCTTGGCTGACTTCTGACTCGATGTACGACATATGACGTTGCATCATACCTAAAGTTAAGGTCAGCCAAGAAGCCGGGAACTCTGCATTCTCGCAGAAGTCAGTTATGTATGGTATAATTTAACTAGAAATATTTTTATTACAAAAAAACCATGGATCAGAGGAGATGTTTTACATCATAGTACTTGCGGATATTACCAATTTACGGAGCTTCAAAATAATGGCCACTATCCACGAGCATTAAATCAGCATGGAAGAGTCAGGATAAATCTTTTTTTAAAAACTGTTTTTGTCTGAAAGAAGAAAGTCATACACCTGGAATGACTTGGGGTGAGTAAAATATGGCATCATTTTATCATTTATATTTTTTTTTTTTTAAATAACTTTATTTTATTTATTAAGTAAGTTTACTGAGGCAACATCTTGGTTAATAGTCACAACTGGTCCACCAACTAAAGTGTGACCATCTTTTTGATTAACCAGTAATGATGATGATAAATTGCTTTTGTCCTGCTTGCTTCAAACTTTAAGTGCAAGATTGAGAACCAAGGCTGCTACAAATTGCAAAGGCTTGGACAGTTTGGTCATGTTAACACCACTAAACTAAAATGAACTAAGCAAGTTATTGTATTGCAGTTGGTCTCTGTGTTGTGTGCTTACTAATAAAGACAAGAGTTAATCCAAAAGGTGCATTTAATCCTTTTGAATTATGTGTGCTTGGCCAGATCTTATTTATTGCTATACATACTAAAATGTACTTACTATGATTATACTCCAACTAAGAGTTGACCTTGGGCTAAATGCCACTAACACACAGGTAGGAAAGCATAGACATGAGAATAAGTAACAGGAAGTTGGGTTTATCCAAACCAAATTGTCTATGAAGGTACTTTTGTAGCTGTGTAATCTTGCATCTTAAAAAAAAATCTAATTAAGGTGACACTACTTTCACCGATTGCACAATTACAAGGGGTTTTAATGTGTGGCTCTTGCAAACAAAAGATGTTTGTCAGGTTGGTTCTTGAACTGGCTATGCTTGAGTGCCATCACTCAACTTCCTCATCACAGGCAGTTCTTTGTAACGGCAATTTGTCTTTCTCTGGTTTTAGTCATAATGCATAATGACAACCTTAGAACGCAGTCAAACATGATCTGTTATTGCATCCCTTTACTGTTAGCTTTAGTAAGTGTTTTGTAAGAGAAGGTTATACAGTTTCGCTGAAAATGTCTCACTACCATATGAAATTTATAAATCCACATTACTAATGCGAGTGCCTCACGCTACGCAGCTTTAGTTAGCCATTTTCTCATCAGTGAAAGAGTGGTATAAAAATGTCAGGCTGGGCTGTTAAACTGATATCATTTCCTCAGTTCATAAAAGCAGCTGCTAGTTAAACTCAACCCTGCTATAATAGCTAACCTCCCCTGCTTGATGTTCTCTGTTTGATAGGAACTTGAGCAAGCACTACTGAAACAAGACCAAGACTTCCTCTCAGACCTCCTCTGCTCCCTGCTGAAAGGATGTTACCAGCGAAGAGACATCACGTAAGCACATTGCCATCAGTATTTCCTGTTCCTACCTTTTAGTCACAATGAAACTGAAGTAGCAACAGTTCTGTTCTACCATATTTTGATGTACATCATAGTAAAACTGATTGATTAAAAAAAAAAAAAAGGATGAGGATGTTTTAATTAAAAATTGTGGGGTCAAAACAAATGTAAAAAATTACTCTTATATTTTAGGCTACTTAATATAAATTGTATTGAGACAAATTTATTTTTAAAAATATAAGTACAATGTAATATGTATACAGTAAGTGCATTGTACTACATTAAAAATTTAAATAAGTATATAGTAGTTATGGCCATCTACTATAAAGTGGGACCAAAAAATGCTAAACATGCGTTTAGAAAAAAAAAAACAATAATAATAATAATAATAATAATAATAATAATAATAATAATAATAATAATAATAATAAAACAAGCTCAACAAAGTCAGTACTTGTGGCATAAGGAGTAGTTTTCACTTACCCCTCGTTTTCTTATTTTACAGTGGTTCTCCAATAATGTAAACTTAAAACCATAATTTTTTAAATAGTTTAACCACAAGACTTCAACAATTCTATTAAAATGATTTTAATGTGATAAAATTTCTTACTAAATTAATTTCACAATCTTTGCTCTGAAAAGTTATATCTAGTTTCAACTTTATTGTCATGAAAACATAATGCCCTAAAATTACTAATTTTTTTAACAGCTTCACAAGTTCACAAAAATGTAAACGCAATGAGTTTTTATAAAATTTCACATTTCTTTTAATTCCTCCTTAAATTCATTTCCACTGCAAGTGCCATGGCAGAACCTCTTTAATTAAAAAAAAACAAACCTTTTTAGTATTATGCAAAATCTTTTACAACTTGTATAGAACCTAAATTATTCCTTGTATTGAGAGTACTGTATTATTTTTGGTATTTCGCAATGCTTCTCTGTGCTCTTGAAAGATCATGTTATTACCCAACCCATATCCTGTGCTTAACTCTGAATCCATCTCCATCTGCATGTGACCAGTTTCCCGTAGTAGCGTTGTAGTCATGCAGCTAGGTTACCTGCAGCAGTAGTAGGTCAAGGGGCCATGGGCCCCATCCCTGTAAAGAGTGTGAGTTATTGTGTGAGTCAGTGCTGTGATGAATGACTGGCCCCTAAAGGGAGCTCCCTTCCATAGCGGTGCCTCATCAGCAGCAAAAAGAAGTCCGGTCGATGACTGGGTAGGCAAGAATGATCCCTTTCGCATACTCAGGCAGGCCGTTAACAGGACGCAGGGTTTTATTGGATTCGACAGCAACTGGCATCCAGGGGGAGGCCGCGGGGCACTGGCCTTTCACAGAAGTGCCCTTTTCATTCTACATGTGCTAAACGCCCCAGCAGAATGGGGGAGGGAGTGTTACGGATGAGAGAGAGAGAGGCAGAGAAAGATGGAATGGCAGGGGGCCTGCAGCTGTGAGAGAGATCATTCTGCTTTCTCAAGATAAGCCTATTCTTTCTCTCCTTTTTCCTTCTCTACCTTCTTTCTTGTTGTCCTGAGGCTTACCCATGCCCTACGCATTAGCACAAGGAACTGGGTTTTGAGTTGATCGAGTTGATCCCACCCGGAACACTATATATATGTGTGTGTGTGTGTGTGTGTGTGTCTTGTGTATAAAAAAAAAGTACATGGTTTGTGTTGCTTTTACATTCATAAGCTAATTTTTTAATATAAATTGCTGTATGGAAACAACAGTTCCTAAATGGGCATCCAGAGTCATGTGACTGCCTTGAGACATTTGACTGAATAATTTACAGAGATCAGTGACAATGATTACTTTCCAGAAATATGTTGACATGATGTTGCTTCCAGACATCAGGCCAGCAAGTGTTTTGTTTCCTATTGTTAGCAAACCTACAGATTGCCAGGAAATTTTTTGACACATGGGTGAAAATTTTATTTATTTTTTTCTCCCCATAGTTCGGATGGATGTTTTAATTGTTTAGTTTGAAATGACTAGATATAAAGATGCATTATAAACCAAAATATTCAGGTTTGTATTTTTTTTTTTTTTTAAGAATTCAGTCCTTTGGCAGTTACCTGGAAGACATTATCAATTACCGCTGGGAACTGGAAGAAGGGAAGGCCAATCCACTGAAGGAGCACCAGTTTGAAGAGCTGCCACCCCGCACACAGGTGGAACTCTTGCACAGACTCTGTGATTATCGTCTTGACGCTGCTGATGTCTTCGACCGGCTCAAGGTAGCAAGCATGTCATAGCACTAAAACAGATACAGCTTTTGCACTTGTTTGTTCAGTACTCACCATAGTAGAAGGGGTCAAGATGTGTTTTGGCCTAAAATAAACCTTGGGTTTTGCAGGGCCTGGATGCAGATAGTTTACGTGTTGAGCCTCTGGGCCAGGATGGGAATGGGGCCCTTTATTGGTATTTTTATGGTACGCGGCTGTACAAAGAGGAGCCAGTTGAACCAATGTCTCCCCAATACAGGTATGGAAAGGTGCTTTCACAAAAACCTACAAAAACCAACAATAGCAATTATATTTGTGTATATAAAAATGTATATAAAACATTTTCACAGTGACAGTTACGACAGAGAAAAGAAAAGAAGAGGGAGGCCACCAAAGAAGTCTGAAGATAGACTGGCAACGTAAGACCTCTTTTAAACATCCATTAAATGCATTGTTTTAAATGTTGTTCAAAAGAATTAGCGCTTGGGTGCATTATTTTGAAAGAAGTGTCTAATCTTGCTTGCTTTAGGGATGAGGAGGGGGAAGACTCTGTGAAGGAAGAGGATGAAATTGTTGTGGAGCCCAAGTCTGTAATAGGTGAGACACTAGAAACAAGTATTGATGCTTTTAATTTTAGACATAAAGATAGCAGGGTTATCAAAGAACCATTTTTCCTTCATTATGATTCTGCATCGTAAGTGCCCAGGGCGGCTGTAATGCATGTCTGCTGCAATGTGCATGAAATGCTCTTTCAGCAAAAGCACAAAATGTGGAGCTTTGAAATTAAAAGCTAGTAACTATGCCAGCAATTGTACCTTGGTGAATAGAGATTTCTAAAAGATCAAAGTTCAAGCTACTGGTTGGTAGCTAAATAGATGTAGTAGTATCTGACAAATCATTATTATTAGGATGATTTGGTTTTTTTATAAAATTATTGCATTTTATTTGTTATTTTTCTGTGCTTTGAGTTTTTTTTTTTTTTTTTTTTTTTTTTTTTTTTTTTTTTATAACTGAGCTTTAAAAATGAATGTTTTTGAATGTATTTACAAGGTGATATTTGTGTAATGTGTTGTCAGAGCGTTGCGAGCGTGGGGCCTGGTCTCTGGTGTGTGATACAGAGGAGCAGTGGGTCAGTCTGGCTGAAAGTGTCAAGGACAATATCTCTCCTCAGGACCGGCACCTGCACCGCATCATCACTCAAAACTTCCTGCCTGAGATCAGAAACATGATTGAACACAAGGTGAGAGAATTTATGCTGTGTGATAGCACCTCATGTGATGTAATCATGAGTCACGTTATGAGGCAAACCAGGATATAGGTTATAATCTTAGTTGAGATTGCCACCATATGCAGTTAAACAGTGCCAGTAGGATGTTTAAATGTTTTTTTGAAAAGTCCTTTGAGAGTAATTTGATTTAAACTCTTTAAAAACATTTAAAATTAAATTAAAAAATATTTCCTTTTATATATTGATTTAAATTTAAAATGTATCATTCTTAAAATCCTCAAAATCAGGTGTAATTATACTCTATACACTGTCTTAAGATTAATTTTCCATGCAGGGTCCATTGTCCCTAGGGACAATTGCAAGTGCTTCAGAATAATAGTATCTACATGGTGCAGCAGATTAATAATGCTCAAGTTTAGACCAATATAATATTAAAGGTTAAACTTATTTCCATATTAGGTCATTTTCATATGCACATAGATAATAGATGAACTAATATTGGCTTCATCTTACTAGTGAGAAACTGTCTGTATCGGATGCATGTTGATATGCACATTTTGCAGTGGTGTTAACATGTCATTTCCGTGGCTAATCAAGATCTATTAGAGTGTCTGGTTGCCATAACTACCATGCTCCCAGCAATCACCATTACATACTCTCACTGTAAAATGTATGTCTTGCTTGAGTGCTTCCAGCATTATGTAACTTCACATTTTCCACACCTGTACATAGATCTGTAAAGTACCAGATATTTTCTTTCGCAAGCTTGATGCAACGGGTTTTAACTTGGACAACTGCCTCTTCAAATCAAACCCATCCACCCACTCTCACACATGCACACAAGCAGTCTCACAGCCCTGTCAGAGCCAATCCATCTAGCCGTCGTCATGTGACAGGCTCTCACCTTGAAGAGAGCTGGAGCATGGTGATTGACGGCCTGCAGTGCTGCAGGTTTTTTGACCTCTTAAGTGGTGATACCACAGACACTCTGTCTTCTAGCATGGAATTAAGTGTTGTAGGGTAATGCACAAAACTGAAGATTCTAAATATACTGAGATGGGGGCAAAGATGGGCCTTTGTTGCCATGGGCTGTTTGGTTTTGTGATGACACCCTTTAACCTTCCTTCAGCCTCTTGGTTAAAACAAAGGGCATATTCAGGAGGGGTTGAAACCCCCTTTCAAGTGACCTATCTGACACCCACATGTGTATAACTGACAAGGTTATTCTTCCCCAGGAGAAAGAGATGAAGCAAAAGCTACTTAATCCGCCCAAGGAGCACAACAGCTATCACCATACTGAACAAAATGGCAGCAAAGAGAATGGGGTTGGCTTTTTTAAAACACATGTCAGCACTTTCTTATTTATCTGTGTAATGTTAGCTAGGAGTTAAATTATGAATTTGTGCAAAGCAGACACGAGCCACAAATGAGGTGGACAAGCAGAAGGAAGAGGACCTGGAAAGACAAGTCCTGCTCGCTGAACAACGAAAAGAAGAAGAGAGACTGCTTCAGGAGGAACGGGAGAGAGAGGAACAGGAGAGAGTCAAAGCTGTCGAGGGTGAGTCACACTCAAGGTAACAGGTGACCAAAGTTTCCCCAGAAGCGTGATCAAACACACACTGACGCTAAAGCACATTCTGTGGTCTTGTCTCAACATGGCGGTTTTGAAGTCAGCATGCTTTTAACCCAAGGCTGCTTTAATCATACAAAGAGCTGAGCTAGGGGAAACGATCAACCTCACTCCTCGTGAGAATCATCCAGCTCTGATATCCCCTGTCAGAGGGTTAATTAACTCTTGATTGTGCTGCTGCTGATGGGCCTATCCACATTAATGTATTATGGATGAAGATCGGGCCTGCAGTTCTCTCCAGTGGTTTCTTCCACGAGCTCTTTTAATCCTCCCAGCAGGGTGTGTCAGTCAGGGCCTTTAATGTCAGCGTATAAAGCACTTCTCTCCTTTATCTTGCCTGTGCCCTTTGATCAAATGTGCCTTCTAAAGCTGCCTGATGAATTGCTCGTATTACTACTTGATTTCGTTTGCAAACTTTTCATCACCTTGGCCCAGGCAGAGGTGGGCAGGTAACAACTGCAATATTAATGGTAATAAAAAGTGTAAAGTGGTTTATTACCGTGTCATTCACTCATGTGTTTTTCTATGTTGCTCAGAGCGTGCACGTAGAAGGAAGCAGCGAGAGGAGAAGGCCTGGTTGCTCTCTCAAGGAAAAGAACTTCCCCCTGAACTGCTGAATCTGGAGACTCACTCACCTAGTCGCCGAACACGTCGCACCAAACAGTTGTATGGACATCTCCCAAACTCATTATTAGCTTTTAAATTTTGCAAAAAGTTTCCTAGCATGCATTTGATGTTAACAAGTAAAATGAATAAATATGTGCAAGCTATTATGTGTAGTTCGTGTGGCTATTGCTATACATTTACTTTTTTCTCTCTCTGTATTGTAGTTATGACATAGATGATGATTACACAGCTCTCTACAAAGGTACGTTTAAACAACAGTGTTTGTGTTGTGGTCAAACCACAGTGTTTGTTTCCTCATTCAATACTTACAGTAAAGTAGAAGTTCCACTGAAATAATGTGAAATTATTTTCTTGTCAGTGTTGGAGGCCCTGAAAGCACACAAAGATGCCTGGCCTTTCATGGAGCCTGTTGATGAGTCTTATGCCCCCAACTATCATGAAATCATACAGGTGGGCGTACAAGATGTTATAAAGAAATTAGTTTGACCATGTTAAGATTAATTAAAAAAAGCTATTTAAAATGTTTTATCAGACTCCAATGGACCTGTCGACCATCGAGAGAAAGTTGAATGATGGGGAGTACGTTGCTAAGGATGAGTTTGTGGCTGATGTAAAGCTTATGTTTGAGAACTGTCTCGAATACAATGGAGAAGAGAGTGGTAAATATGATTTAATGCTGTTTTTTTTTTTTTTTGGCATGTTAGGCAGAAGAGCTAAGCAGAAGTGAAACTGTTTAAAAATATTCTGCTCCTTAAAATGTAGGAATGTGTAGCAGTGTTTAAAAATTGAGTAAAGCAAGTCATAAAAGTATTGGAATTATGTGGAGAGGCTCTGACATTGATTAATAGCGAGTGATTGAGCTGTCCTCCAGTGCACCAGGTCCTGCAGTGCCACAGAGACATTCCAGCCCCGCAGCTCCCCTCCCTGGAGCCATCCATCCATCAGAATGCACTCCCCTGGGGGTGGCGGGGTCAGAGGTCAACTGTGGTTCTGTGACCTGGTTGGTGTGCTTGCTGTGCATGGGGAGATGAGATTTTCTGTGTGTGTGTGTGTGTGCGCGCGCATTCACTTGTTTACCTGTCCGTATCTCCTCAGAATACACAATAATGGCTGAGTCCTTGGAACGCTGCTTTAGCCGAGCCCTACTGAAGCATTTTCCTGCTGAGGATGGAGACACAGATGAGGAGTTTCATGTGAGCAGTGAGGATCGTGACCGCAAGGATAAGAAGAAGAGCAAAAGTCACAAACAGTCAGGTCCTGAGAGCTTGATCAGAGCCACTGAGCAAGTTCAAAAACGCAAAACATCCAATAGTGGAAAAGGAAACAATCAGCAACAAGATAAACCTAGATCTGCTTTACAATACCCTCCCCCACACTACACCAATGGTCCCCCTTATCCTCATAACATCCACCCAGGACAGCAGCAGACTGGCATGCTACATCCTGCTCAACAGGTTGGACTACACAAAAAAAATTTGTTTATTATTTACAGCTGAAACAATAGTTTTGACTTATCACAAACGTTCTTCTGGAGCACTTCTTGTTGATAATTTATGAGAGATGTGTTTTTTTGCCTATATAGTTTCAACAGTCTGCAGGTCCTTTGGGACCAGGAATGTATGCTCAACGAATGATGATTGATCCTCAGTATCCATATCCTGGACAGAGATCCCTCATGTCCAGACCACCAGTGGAACATGGAAATCAGCATATTCCTCAGTACAACATGCAGGTATGTAGTGATTTTCATCCAGCAGTATTTAGGTTCAATCACCTACAATTTAACTCACACCTTGATTGTTTTTAATGATTAACTTTCATTCATTTTTAATCAGGGTTCCCACATAAATGGTCCACATCTTGGACCTAGATATCCAATTGGACCTGATGGCCAACCGCTTCAACCTCCACATCAGCAACATTCTTATCCTGGTCCTACTCATGGTCCTTCTCTTGGCCCAAGGCCAATGACCCTTCAGCCTGGAGGTTTCTGTGCCCCTCCACCTGAGGGCAACATGTACCCTTCACAGCAGCATCCAGAAGGGCAGTCCATGCAGCCTATGGGGAACCGGTACCCCAGGCCAGGTGTCCCAATGCATAGTTCCTACCCTCCTTATGGACCCCATAGTATGAACGTGCCCAGGATGTGGCCTCCCATGAACCATCATGGGCAGTCAACACCTGGTGGACCTATGATTCAAGAGCAGAGTGCTACAAGCCAGCATCCATACAATAACAACATGATCCGTCCTCCACACAGTACTGGTTATGCAATAACAAATGGACAATATAGAATGCCCTCTGTCAGCTCCCAAAGTCCCATTGGCCAAAGACCACCAGGGGGCCCCCAGGTCTCAAGGCCACATTTGGCTTCCATGCTTGATAGCCCAGAGATGATTGCCCTCCAGCAGCTCTCAGCCCCATCATCTCATCATGTTGAGAACTTTCAGCCCGCCCCACTAAGTGGTGGTAATGCTTTAGCTTCTGCTGAAAACCAGCTCATCAGGCCTGTTAGAGATGGTTCTTCGGACATCCAGCACACTCCCGTATCCCCCAAAGGTAAGAGTTGATATTCCTTGCCATATTTTGGGATTGCACTATTGCTTTTAATTAAAAAAATAGGATGTGCACCTGCAATTGTTTAAACGCATATTAACACCATTGTATATCCCAACAGGTGTGAGTCCAAAATCTGGTGATAAACCATCAACTAGAGAAAATGCTCTGACTGAAGCTGACAGCCATTCTCATCCCAATCCAAGAGAAAAATCTGAGCAACCTTCTTTAGGAACATCTTTGGCATCTGTGTCCAATTCAAGCATGGAAGGCCCCAGTCAGAATGAAGAGAAACCTAGATTGTCAAATCTAGAGAAAATCCACAGTGATAACCATGCAAATTCTCAATTCCAACCAGGTCCCCCACAGCAAAAATCTGTGGATGACTCTTCATTACACCTAAATGGTTCTCAGCCAATGTCGCATAAAACTCCAGATAATATTCCCCAGTATCACTCTCAACAAATCCATAAACATGTTCCACCACAGTATATTCAGAATGGTTCTCAACGACAGTCTCAGAATGTTCCTTCACATGTTCTGCAGAATCTTCCTCAACAGATGGCACAAAATGCATCTCATCAGTATGCTCAGAACAGCTCACCACAAATCCCACACAATGGATCAGTCAGAGGGCCACAGGCAGGACCTCTTCATGGAATGCCACAAATTCCACCTCAGGGCAGTCAGCCTGGTGTTCATCAGCCTACAACCCTTAGCTCTCTACCTCCTAGCCACCCTGTATCACATCCACTTGCTCAACCCTCTCCAGCTGATCAGGGAGACCAAAGGCCTTGTGAGCCTACCAGCAGGAAAGTGTCAGGTGGGAGTACATCTTCCCAAGATAATAACAACGCTAACATGAGAACTGATTGTGCGAGCGGGCTTTTCAAACCACAACCTTTCAGTCCAGAGTCACAAACCCAGCTAGGAAGGCAGGAGCTAGCACCCCTTCACAATCAGGCTCCTCCAATACACTCTCAGGTTCCAGAGAGTAACACTGTGACCCAGTATGGTACAACTGAGCCAGCACATCAACACTTTGGCCCACAGATGGGTAGAGGATTACTCCCACCAAATCACCAGCCTTATCCAAACCATGGACCACCATCACAGGGAAATAACCCTCATCAAAATCCTGCACACTATCCTGCTTATCACCAACAAGGTGTTTCATACCAGTACCGCATGGCCACACAGCATCCTCAAGGTCAATCCAGCATGTATCCTCAGTTCCAGCAGCAGTTCTATCAGCACCCCCGACATAGCAGACCTGGATTTCCATCTGAGGAGTGGCCTAGACCTCCATACCAGCCTCAGCACCCAATGATGCCCAATTCTTACCCATCACCATCCACTGGAAGTTTTAATGGTCGACACAAGGAAAATAGCATGTCTCCACATGGCTCAGATGGATCGGTTGGGAGCTTAATGTCACCTAGTCCTTTACCTGATGGGTCCCATAGCAGTGCTTTGGAAAACAGAGAGGATGGCAGCCCCGCTAAACAGGCAAGGACTGAAGAACCTTCTGAGCGTTCTGAGAGCCCAAAGGAGATCTTGGACCTGGACAGCCATAATGCAACAGCTCAACATCGTAATTCAGCTCAGCCACACCCCAGTTTCCCATATGGGCCTCGTGGCATGCAGCAGAGTGGTGCTCCTCCACCCCATATGGTGGTAAGTGGGCCGTATTCTGGCCAGCACTTTCCCAGTCCACATTTTGCAGCACCCCATCCTCATCCACATTTGATGGAAGCTTTACAGAGGCCCCAGCACCTACCTTTCTCTCCAGGCCAATCTCGCATGGCTATGTATAGGCATTCAAATGTTGCAGGACACTTCCAGGGAATGATGGTTCCTCAAAGAGCAGTGGTTGCAGAACACTTACTTCGCACTGGGTAAGAGATCTCATTTATCTCTCAAATCTTATAATTGACTTGGATTCAGAAAACATTAATCTAAATTTGTATATGGCATGCCTTCACATACATTTTTCTTACCTTTTTCTTGTCTGATAGGCACCAGATGTTGGGTACAACTTCTCCCAATGGTCCAGGCAATAAACAAGGAGTATGAAAAGTAGGATTTCATTGGAAAATCAAGGAAAATGTATATCTTAGAATATTGTTACATCCTGAAATATACAAAAAGGTAGAGACAACAAAATATTAAGATTGTTGATATGACCATTTGCTGAAAAATGCAAGTTATCATTTGAAGTCCTGATCCTCAGACATACTCCACTACCCACCTATAAAATGTTTTTGAGATAGAGATAACCCATCCAAGTCTGGATTAGGTAACCAAGAGGTGGGATCATTGACCAATGAAGAGCTGTGAATCTTCAGTCCTGTTTATTGCTCAAATACTGTTTGAACTTCATAATACTGCTCCACAACTTCTCCTTTCAGCCTGGAATATCTTTTTGGTCTCATTTCCTACAAAGGAACAACATCTCCAATTTCCTTTTGGATGGGCTTTTAATTGGGAAGTAGATAAACAGTTTTTTCCCAGGTCATGAGAAGAGCAAAATGTGATTTTACCAGTTCATGTTCTGGTTTAAAGTTAAACTCAGGTGTAGTAAATATGGTACTGGGTCTACTGGAGCTTTTTCCAAGCTTTGTGGACAAACTAGACCCAGTTGCCTTCATGTACTTGTTGAATGTTCGGTGAAAGATTTTCAATATAGTAGTAATTCAACTTAAGGAATAAAAGATGGATCTTGTGCTCCACTGTGCAACACCTTACCTGGAGTGTTTTAATGAGGTGATGTTCATCTCAACTAAAACATAGTATCCACTTGGTTTCTGGTAATGTGCATTGTTTTAATACCACTTCAATTTGAAGATTGTCTTTTTTTCTTAGACTGGCAGAGAACTTGGCTGCTCTATTTGTTATGCACTAGGAATAGTCTTTCATACTGGAATTAGTGGCCTTGGACATAAATTAGACGTTTGCTCCTTTTGTATGGGACTAAATTCTAACTTTTCACTCAAGTTGTCTCTAACTCTGATGTGTTGTCTTGTTCCATATTGATGTGTCCTGCTAATTTGTGTGCACAGAATGAATCAGATTTCAGATACTGAGGTAGCCATCTTTCACCTCTTAATATCTAGTTTTCTAGTAATCTATAGCTTTTGGGATTCCTTGAAGGCTGGTTTATTGCTTTCACCTGATATCATTCATCACTGGTCATCAATCTTAAAATATTATAATTTTTTTTTCTTTCATATATTGGAATGTAAATTGAATTTTTGTCTCAATTGACAACCAGCTGGAGTCGCAATACTAAAAATGCATTAGATTAGAGAATATATATCAGCCTTAACTTGTAAAAGTACCACTGTAGCTCCTTTTATCAAATAGGAGAAATGTTGACGTGCTCATATTTTACATGTATGCTTTCACTTTTAATTCAATGTACTGAATGTGTCCTCAGGGTGTAGTGGTTTTAATACGGGTATTGTCAATAGAATCTTCATAGGAAAAAAAACTGCAATTAAATGTCACTGGAACTGTTTAACTTCAATTCATCTGTTGTCTTCAGTACAGACATAGGAACTGGGCAAGCAGTACTTGGGGTTAATGGTGTTCTTTGAATTAGTTTTAAATGCTTTTTTTCTTTTTAATAGAGGGGAAAAGGTTGATCTAAATGAACTAGAACTTTTGTTCATTTTAATTTCTCCTACTATTGTCCTGCACTAAATGAATTTTTTTAATTATTATTATTGTTCTCTCGGTCTGTCTGAATTACTATTTTACTCAGATCTTGTTGACAAACCATTGAAAAGAAACAGCAATTTGTGAATATGGCAGCAAGAATATCTACCTCATAATGCCAGATTGTGGCACATTCTTCATTCCCTTCATAGACGCATGCAAAAAAAAAAAAGAAAAAAAAATGTTTTGGACACTTCAATATCCTTTTTATGATTTACCGCTCGATTCATTCATCAACACTATATATAGCCTTAATATGTTCACTTGCAAAACCGAAGGGTAATTATTAATTTATCAGTGCCAAGTTTGAACATGATTAAAACCATCTGCATTCCACTTTTTGAATGTTGGTGTTTAGAACCATAAGTGAAATGAAGGCAGCATCCTAGAAGGTTTTGCCATCATTTTGTGGAATCCATGCTGAAGTGGAAAAGAGGTTGTACACCTTTTGTGGGAAGGATTTGAGTGATTTTTGTGGAACACTGAGATCATTTGTCCCAGAAACCTGTGATGGTGCAAAATGTTGGAGAGTAATATTTTAGTATTTTTGTGACATGTGAACTGTTTATATGTATTTTATGAACTAGGGATATGGAAATATTAGCAGCCGTGAGATGACATGGACCTTGTCCACCATTGTGTACCTGTCTTTGCTCATAAGTTAAAATGTATCACTTTAGCAGTCTGTCAGAGGACTCTTTTCTCCACTGTTAATATATAAAGGGATGATTTAGTTGTTATGAACTACAAGAATGTGTGGATTTTGCTGTGTACAGATGTTTTTATTTTATTTTCTTTCACCTATTGGTGGCTATTGGGTAACGGATCTGTATCTCGAAATCCACCCTTCCACATCTCTGCTGTCATTTATTCTGTCTGTACTAGTTAAGAAACTAGTTGGTTTAATGTGAATCATATTTATTTGCTCTCTTGTTTTTTTTTTTTTTTTGTAAATTTTTGTCTTTTTTTTTATATATATAAATGTGTTGTTTGTTTTGAAACGGTTCACTTTACCTCAGTAGCAAAGATGGCATCCAAAACAACACCTGTAACTTTCATTATGTGAAGTTTACAAGTTCTTACCTGGCTGACAAATTATTTTGGAAATGGACTGAAGTATTTTCTATACTGTACATTTCTTAGAATAAATTACGTTTCATTAGATGTTGCTCTCCATTTTTTGTTCATTTCTCCTCATAAAACAGGTGACTAAAAGTTATACAATTATATTAATATACAATGGTTAAGTTTGATAACTTAGTCTTTAGTGCAACATGCAACTTGGTACTAGCATTATAAATTACGTTAACGGTTATTACCATATATATAGAGAGGAGAGAGAGAGGAGCTGTGATATTCTGTCGCTTGTATTAGTGTACTCACAGAAGTCTCAAACATTTCAGTCAGGATTCAGAGACCTCACTGGAGATGGCAGTAGTAAAAGATTTCGCTCTCTTAGTCCTCACTCGTGGTCTTACAGACTTTGAATCTATAAAAAGCAAGACCGAAATTAATTTAATGTATTCTATAGTTTTAGAATTCGCTGATAAGTCTTTGTCCTCCGCGTGTCTTTTGTCCACGCGCACTGGCACACAGCTGAGCCAATGAGCTTCAAGAAGGGACATGACGTTCTGATGGCGTTCTGTTGTGGAAGTCGGTAGAAGTCGTTCAGGCTCGCGTCTTTTTATTGCCGGGTTGGTGTATCCTTAGAGACACGGTGGACTCTGTTTTCAGGTAAGACCTGTTCTACTTCTCATTGTGTCGTGGAATATTTATTTTGTGCGAGTTGATTTGAAATTTATTAGAGTAACGCGGTTTAATGCGTGCTTGGCAAAAGCTGTTTATAAGACAGTTATTCATTAGCAAATTCAGTCGAACGAAATTCGAAAGGCGTGTCGGGACGTTTTTGGTCGAACTGTACTAGCGTTATAAAGAAAACGTGACCGATAATAGTTTGAGTGCTGCTCGACGGGCCCCTGTGTCATGTGAGTTGTTTACAACTGATTGGGTCTGTAACAGATGGCCACATTCTTCTTGCAGGATAGGTACTTTAAATGTATTTATGTTTTACTTTTATACTTCGCTTATAGAAGCAGTTTTCAGCAGCTGGACAACTGGAGGTTGAAATGGTTGAAACTGGTGGTTAAAGGTTGAAACCGGTTTTAATTTAAATCTATGAGAAAGTTAAAAAAGAAGTGCAAGCAGTGGGCAAATCCCCTTTTCTGTTAATGCATTCATGCAAAACTAACAGCTGACTAATGTTCCGTTTTGTGAGTGTTTTAACAAAAATTGAATGTTATAATTACAAATGATTTACACAAAATATAGGTTTTTCTACATACGAGTGGACATGACTATTACAAATGAATCATGTTAGACCAGTGCATTTGCAAATAACATGTCTACAAACTTAGATTTAGCTGTGTTTACCTAAAAATTAATTGACCGACAACAAATGGACACCGTAACTAAAAACATTGACTTCTGACTTATTTATTTTTAAATGCCCTTTAGTATTAAAAGACTATCATATCGCTCACTGGATAATAAACAAACAAAAAAACTTTGTGCATCATTAAATAATTAACCAGCTACTTGTACTTATTTTTTTTTACCAAAAGCAAGAGGATCTCTGGTTGAATTACATCCCAGCCATGCTTTCAGTGTCAGTAAGAGACCTGATGCAGATGTGGATGCTGTTTCTGTGGTGTACATCATGCAACTGTGGACCAGATCCCAGGAAGCGGGAATCTCTGATAAGGCTGGAGGCGTCTAGACGGACAGGAGGCAACGTAACACTGAACGAGAGAGAAAAACTGCTTGACGAAAAGCTTCAGGAACTGAAGCGGTATGATATGGAAGCAAGACCGTTCCCACCGTCCATCCATTTCTTCAAGGCAAAACATGTCATTGATCAAAGTCCGGTCTTTAGTTTGCTTCAGAAGATGCCTAAAGGTGCAGTAATATAATCACACACACACATACATATAAAACAATCTCTAAAAAAAAATAATAAGCATGTTTTATTTAATATATATATATATATATTCATTCAAAAATGTTTTTATTAATTTAAATTGGTCAAAAATTACAATGAAGACAGTTACAATAATACAGTATTTTATTTCAAATAAATGCTAATCTTATACAAAAAAAGATTAGTTTCCACCAAAAATAATCAGGACAGCTTTTTTTAAACAATGATACAAATTTTCTCTTGAGCAGCAATTCAGCATATTACACTGAAAACTTCAGCTTTGATATCATAGGAATAAATTATTCTTAAATTTATTCATATTAAAAAGACATTTGAGTTTTGTTTTTTTACTGTATTTTCGATCAAATAAATGCAGCATATGAGCATAAGAAACAATCACACTAGAACTATATAATGTATACATGTACTATGAAAATTTAAACTCCACATAGGCTTAAAAACGATGATTTATCTGATCTCTTTTGTCCAGGTGCGGCTCTGCATGTTCATGACTTTGCTATGGTAAGCGTGGATTGGCTGGTGAAGAACGTGACCTACAGAGAGAACTGCTACGTGTGTTTCACAGACGAGCAGATCGTGCAGTTTATCTTCTCCTCTGGACAGCCTGCGTCTCGTCCACGCTGCTCCTCATGGATTTTGCTCAGATCCCTCAGGGAGAAGATTAAAAACAGCACTGATTTGGACAACAGGTATAACACACTGAATCTGAAACCGTAGGTGATGGATATTTGTCTCAAATATTCACTTCTATCCACAGTTTCATTCGAAATCTCACGCTCTTCACCGAGGACCCAGACAGAGCCTATCCTAGCCAAGATACTGTGTGGAAGAGATTTGAGCAGGCTTTCTTAGTGGCCTATGGGCTGGTCACTTATGCACCCGTGTTCAAAGACTACCTCTATGAAGGTCTCAGACAGTTTTATGAGGACAATATCATGTATGTGGAAATCAGGGCACTGCTGCCATTGGTATGAATTATTTTACCCTAAAAAAACAAAGAAATTCAGTTTAAAATTGTAAATACTAATATGTGCTTGTTTTTATTATAATTTAAGACATATGAGCTAGATGGCAGACTTAATAATAAGGACTGGAGCATGAGGGCCTGCCAAGACGTTGTGAAAAGATTTACAGCAAACTACCAAGATTTCTTTGGCGCTCGGGTGATTTTTACAGTCCACAGGTAAGAGAAAGAATGTGAATTTGAATGTAAATTATTATTGCGATGGCATTAGTCTTCAGAAATCATTCTAATATGCTGATTTTCTGCAAAAAAAAAAAAACTGTTGTGGTTTATATTTTTGTTAAAAACCATGACACATTATCTGATATATATTTGAAATACTTGATTTGAATTGACAGAATTAATTTCCCTTTTCTCTTAGGGGTATAAATGCAACTGAGGCGGTGAAGACAGTAGAGGAAGCGATGACTCTACAGAGGAACTTTCCAGATATCATGGCAGGCTTTGACTTTGTGAGTATATGATGAGCATATTGCTGAGATACACAATTCGTGAATAAACTTTGAAGAAAACATTTGCTTTATAACTCCAGGTTGGACAAGAAGACCTTGGAAGACCTCTATGGTACTTCAAGGACGCTTTGAGTCTACCTGAAGACAGGGGTGTTAACCTGCCCTACTTTTTCCACGCAGGAGAGACAGGTTTCTTTTGACATCTTGGTTCTTTCATCTGCTACAAAGCAGTGTAACTCAAAGTCGTCCTTTAGGCTCAAAAAGATTGAGTGCTTGTTCTTTTTTACTGTTGCTATAGTAACGTCGCTTATTCGCTTTTCCCCACACAGATTTGCAGGGAACAGATGTCGATCAGAACCTCATGGATGCTCTTCTATTCAACACCACACGTATAGGTCACGGCTTTGCTTTGGCACGTCATCCTGTAGTTAAAGAGATGTCTAGAAAGATGAATGTACCACTTGAAGTCTGTCCAATCTCAAATCAGGTATGACATGCTACACTATGCTACGCTTTTTGTTATATTTATGTTTCATTGTCCGAATAGCCACTTATTTGAAAATATTCATTATAACTGTTTGTCAGGTGTTGAAACTGGTCGCAGACCTGCGGGACCACCCAGTGGCGGTGCTGATGGCCGAGGGTCACCCTGTAGTGATCAGCTCTGATGATCCAGCTCTATTTGGGGCCACTGCTCTTTCACATGATTTCTATGAAGCCTTCATGGGCTTTGGAGGAATGAGCTTTAATTTAGGTACACTGAAAGAGCTGGTCATAAACTCCCTCAGGTAACTACAACCGTCATATTTTAGGATTTGTTTGTGAGTTTTTCGAGCATAAGTATAATCTACAATCTTTCACTCTTTTTTTCTAGGTACAGCTCATTGCCAAGTCAAAATAAGAAAAAGGCTATTGAGGTATTGCTGATAAAATGGGACAAGTTTGTTTCTGAAAGTTTACTGTAGACTCCTTCAACAGGTGGTCTCTAAATCAGGATGTTTTAAACATGCTCTAAGGGCATTTTTTACAAGATGTTTTCCCTTTTATGTTCGTCATATTGGTGAACATACTAGGGTGTGAATTCTGCAGTTTAGCTGTTACTTGATGTGAAAAACTGAATGTATGATCTTGAACTGGCCTGTGCTGCCATCTGGTGCCAAATCGGTGTACTTATTATCTTGACTTCCAACAAAACAAAATGGAGGACTCCAGTCCAGAGCCTGACCCTTCATACTGATGACAGCAGTTTTGTGAATGCTAATCAAGATTTTATATTTTTATATTTTTATGACAGCGAAGTCACACAACATGTAGGTGTTACCAAGTAGATTAAAATAAATTTAAAATAATTCAGTCGAGACAGCTGATAAAAACATTACAATAATCCACAATAAATCCAGTGAAGCAAAAACTGCATATTTATATATCACAAGTTTACAAGAGTTGTGTATTATAGTGATGTTTTTGTCAGCTGTTCAGACTCTCATTCATTTATTTACTGCAGAGGATCTACTGGTGAGCAAGTCATTTAATGCTAAACCGAGCCTGATCCAATGAAAGAACAAACTATTTTCAGGGGGTGTCCTATTTTTATTTAACCTTTTTAGGCTGACGTAAGTTACCTGATTCCAGTTGTTTATGAATATGCAACTTATTTTGTTTACAACATGAATGTTAAAAAAAAATCCATACGATGTTCACCATCTTTACTGACCCAATAAAAAGTGTGCAGCTTTCCAAAACACTTCGAGAGGAGTCCCCCTGTCTATTTAAAGCCAAGGCTTACTGTAAAATGATACGTTGCATTGTCCTCAGTTACTGAGCCCTGATGGTGTTCATCTTTCAGGTTCCCTCTGTAATGTTTATCTACTGCTGGTATTAAACTGGGAAAAATAGCGCTCGTCTGGAATATTTGTGTAAACATCCTGAAGATGTTTCTTCCTGTAAATATAAAGAGTGCTAGTTTTAGTTTGAGTAATTTTGATACCAAAATGCATTTCAGTTATAATATTTTAATTTAAGTATTTTAATCTTTTTTTTTTCAAATAATGAAATCACTTAAGAGTTTCAGTTAACAATAACACTGCTGTATAGTCCACTGACTTATTAGTAGGTGTGCTAATCATATATAATCAGCCAAACCCTATTTAACTCACTGAGCATCATGGGCCTGAGCCAGCTTTGCGTTGGTGTTGTCCATTGCCCTGCGCAGCTCCTTATTAATGCGTGCTTGCCGTCTTTCTAGCAGCAGCGCAGCACGGGCAGATGTCATGTGCTCTTGATGCTCCTGAAGCTCCTTTTCTCGTTGCTTCACGACAACACGCTGCACACAATTGTTTGGTTCTTATCACTAAATGAGTTCACTAAATAAAAATCTTGCCATTAATTACTTATCCTTTGTCGTTCCAAACCTGTAAAAGCTTCATTCATCTTTGGAGCACAATTTAAGATATTTTAGATGGAAAACAATTGACTGCTAATTCTTTATTAACTCTGTGAAGGCCCAGAAAAGTATAAAAGACATTGTCAAAATAGTCTAACTGTAAGTTTACAAAGCTACGAAAATGCTACAAAAATAACAACTTTATTCAACAATTAATCTCCGTAGCACCATTTTGGATAGTATCCGCTGGACGCAAACAAAGTGTTTTCGCAGTTTTGTAAAATTACAACTAATCCACTGCTGGGACATGACCTATTTTGACGATGTCTTTTATATATTTTATATTTTTTTAATTCAATGTTTTAAACATTTCAGAAGTGCCATTTATTGTTACTTACTAATAAATAAAACAAAGTACAAGTGTTGGGCCTTACCTTCTTATCTTCTGCTTGCTGCAGCTGGTATTGTGTGTACTGCTGGAGCTCCTTAGGACTCATTCCCTTGTAATACTCCCTGCGCAGGCGAGACAGACCCAGCACACTAATATTCTGCTCAGGGTTTTCCATCAGCAGGTCTCCATTTAGCTGGTTCAGGATGTCCGTCTGGTTGCTTTCCTCTTCTTCATGGTGCTCCTGTAGACGTCGATTAGCGATTTCTGCAGCCTGCGTTCAAGAAACAGCGAGGAACAACAGGAAAATGACGGCTAATTGAGCGTACTGAAAGTTCTTGGATTTAAAGCCTAACTTGTTGACTTAGTGTCTCACCAGAATGAGGTTAAAGTCTTTGGTGGCAATGGCTGCAGCCTTCTTGCTTTGTTCCTCCATCTTCTGCAATTCAAGAGCTTGGTCGTCTAGAGCCAGTCTGCTTTGATCATACTGGTGCACTATATAGTTTGTAAAAGAATAAAACATTGATAGTAGGTCTGGGAAATACAATGCATTCATTCACTATACTGTACCTTTTCAGAAAGAACATGGGCCCCAGTAGGCTTGGCCCCAAACATTCAAGACGGTTTTTGTGACTCGTATAGAAAGGCTTCCCGTTCATCCAAGGAACTCACTTTCTTGTTGTAACTGTTGTTTCGCTCGCTCTAGCTCGTCTTGCTGTTGTAGGGACCATGCTCTGAGCTGCTCCTGCTGCTTCCTCAGCCTGTCCTTCTGGGCCGGATCTTCTCCGGTAAGCCCCGGCAGTATCCGCACCCCTTCCTGCTTCCTCAGCAGCTCTGGATCGTTCAGATCAAACTCACGCCGACTGGCAGGTTGTTGAAAGTGTTGCCTGAAATGCACAATGGCTTCATTCAACAGACGCTCATCTTTCTTTTGCCGCTGCTCCAGCACGCAAGCCACACGATCACCGCACAGCAGCTCATCAGCTAAAAAAAAAAGAAAGGAAACGGGTTAAGTTCAATGCAAATGTGAATTGCGTTGGGTTTATTATTATTATTTGTTACTGTACGAGTAAATAATATAATGCTAATAATAATTCAGCTAAAATAAATCCTTACACTGCAAAGAATGCTTTTCAAGACTAATTTTTGTTGTTGTTTCCAGCCAAAATATCACAAAAATGACTTTTTGCTTAACCTATTGAAATATTATTTTGCTATTTAAATTTTAAAACTTAAATTTGGCTTTTTTTTCAGAAAACAGTATACAAAACTCACCATAGATTTTAAACTCATTCGCTTGGCGTTGGCCTTTCTCTCTTAGTTCTTTAACTTGGTGGTCGAGAGCATCTTTGTCAACCTGACCAAGAGAGAAATCAACAAATGAGCTCGCAGATGCAGTGTACGGCTGTATGAAGTAGTCTCCACCAAACAAACTCACTCCAATCGTGCGGACTTTATCACTGAAGATCCTCTCTCGGCGCTGCAGCTCCCTGTTTCTCCTCCTTTCGAGCTGAACAGCTGCAACTCGGTCTGACAGAAGCTCAACTTCGTTCATTGTGTATCGCCACTTTAATTTAGCCAGCTGTGTTTAATCGACTTACCGAAGGTCACAAAACCAGGGAAAACCGTAAACAAACACGTTGCTAAGAGACTGAAGATACTCGTTTGAAAATTGCGCCCTCTCGCTGTTGTTTTTCATGCTAGAGAATGGCTGAAATAAAATGCGCCACGCACACACCAGGCCTACATCTGAGTAATCAAACACTTTTCACAATTTTTGCGTTGATCCCGTTTTTATTATTGCCTTTGCGTGCTAAACTCCACTGAAAATGGAAGAATAGTATTTTAGAATAGTATTTTTTTTAATGATTATCTTGCGTTTGTATTTGTTATGCTGTGCACCGACATATATTGTGTAATATTGTTTTACTGTATTTGAGCAACATTTTGAAATGTTAGGCCTATGTATTTCAACATGACCTAAACATCAAATAAAAAAGAATTCAAAAAAAGAACACAATCAAATGCATATTTCCATTCACATACTTGTACACACGTTGTTACGTTTACTATATTATTTACTTTTACTTTATTTTCGCTTCTGTACAAATATCCTTTTAAAAGTCTTTGATAACATGTTGTATTGTCCATTTTTGCCCTGTGCATGTTTGCAAAATAAGACGGTAGTAGGAATCCTCCCCTTGTCCGATCTCAAGACATCGATTTGTGTTTCTGTTCCTTATCGCACTTCCCTAAAAATGCATTTAAAAATGTTTCTGTGGTTATACCAGTACCAAATAACACGCATTTGGAAATGCTTAGCAATGGGCTGTGAAATAGTGCAGGACTGTAGCTACCTGAGAAAAGTCCCAGTATATCCCCAGTCCTTTCTCCTTGGCATTTTTGCAGTCATGCAATGCTGGTGTATTTCCACTACCAGAATCCATTAGACAACGGTTCGAGTTATACGTGTGAGATTTGATGCCTCCGATGTAGATCTCTCCATTACGGTTGTAATAACAATGCTGTGAGAGACAGTCAAATGAAGAGTGCTTTTTGGATACGGTTACTTAAAGCAACGGTTCACACTCACATACAGTACCTGAGGGTCATAGTAATGACATTCATACAGAATAGGTACACTTCCAGGAACTTCACCTTGATCAATACAGTATTTTTCCTTGATGTTATTCTTCAGCTGCCATAAGAAATAAACAGCGGCATTTTAGATATACAAGTAGTTTAGATGGACCAACTAGCTAATAAACTTTATCTATATTATCTATATTTTAGAAGAAGACTTTGAGCAAGTATGAAATAATATCTTACCGCACCATAAGCAATTATGTCTTCCCAGCTGTTTAGGAGAGGATATACATTTTCCAGATACCATTTGAAGGGCTTACATTTAAGTTTCTCTCGTAACATTTTTCTTTCAGTTACATTGCCAATATCAATCCCATGATTCTAAGGGGGAAAAAAACAGTTGTTTTATCAACCAGGTCCAGGCTGATATGACAATAATCAGTGAAAAGACTGTTAATATTCAGCTTCCGCTTGTGCTAACCTTGAAACAATGTTTACTATTCCTCTCACCTGAAGAGGGAGATTCCAGGCAATATTCACATTTGATTTGTATTCATCCAGCCAGATTTCAGCCACTCTCAGGGCGTTTCGGAGCATGGGTTTGCTGAGATCTCGTGAATATGGCTTATGTTCTCTTTCAATGTGAGCGATCTTTGAACACGGCACCACTTCAATGCTCCCACCGCAGAGCCAGACCTGATGACAAATACTCATCAAATCATTTTCATGCAAATGCATTCTTTTGGTGCCACAGTGTTTATTAATGACTTACACGTATTGCAAGTTCAACATTTTCCCCGCCATAAATTGTCATCCCTTCATCCAAAACTCCAATTTCTCCCAGGAACTGGCGATCGGCAACAAGAATACCCATGATTGAGGGACTCCTAAGGATGCAAAAAATCCATCAAAGCTTCCATTGCAGTCTAGCTTATATATGAAATAAATTAAGGAAATAGTTTACACATTATGCAGCAGTTACAGTACTTCCTTTCCCAGCTTGATGACAAAAATGATCCATGAGTATGTTAAATTGTTGAGGAAAAAAAAACTGTTGTTTTAATAAATGTTGTATCATTCACTCAACCAATTCATTAAAAACACTGATTAAAGTTTAAAAAGAAAAATTATAAAATTTAAGCAACACTAATAATCAATGTACTGTTTACTGTACCGATTCATTCAAAAATACAGATTTAGTTCACACAACCGATTAGGCACTGATTCATTTAATATCATTTAACATCATTGTATTGGCTGGAGACGGATAAAGGTTGATTGTGTTTCGACTTGACTGAAAATGATTTTTAATTTTTAAAATTGCATGTGTCACATTCCAGAGGCATTTAAAACGAACAATAGGAAGTGAAGGTGATTATCATTAGTGAAAAAAGGTAGACTACTTACTTCCCTGGTACTGATGGATCGTTGTTGTTGTACCATTCTGGCCGGAAGGACTCATACATGCACCAGAGGTTCCAGTCGAACGCATGAGCAGATGCAATATACTCAATAACCTCCAGTGTGTCAAAACGCACATTGTCAAACACTGGAGACAGCACTACTGTCCTGTCTGCTTTGATTCTTGCAAGTAGTGGCTCTGCCCTAAAACAACAGTGCAGTTAAATGAATATTCATCAAAGATATTACTTACTCAACTAATTAATTTAATTACTAAGCCTGGGCTAATATTTACCATTCCAAATTAACTTCAATGTGCGCATCCAGAATGGCCACCACCTGACCTGTGGCCGCTTTCCAGCCTGAGATTCTTGCTTTAGCAAGCCCCATCTGCCTTTCATGTCTCACTTTCTTGATTAAGCCAGGTTTGTCTTTATTAAATACATCAATATATTTATCCAGAGCCAATTTCAGATCCTCTGCCAAGAAATTAAAAAGTGTGCACCGGAAAACAAATTGTTATATTGTTTATGCTTAACAACAACTGTTTAGTTTAATGAATTATAATATTAGGGGGGGGGAAGCATATCAAATCATTTAAAATTACAAATATTAAGGGCAAAACTAACCATTGGAGCTGTAGTCGTCTACCAGGATGATCTCCTTTAGCAGACGAGCAGGAGTTTTGTCAATGATGCTGCGGATTGCCCTTTTAATGACTGACAGAGCCTCATTAAAGTAGATCAGAATCACACTAATTGTTGGCAGGTCCTTAGGGTAGATCTTCACACTACATCTGTAATATAAATACAGCACCTTGTGAAACTATTCATACCCCTTCAGGTTTTTATTTATTTTTTTTTACATTTTCTTCACATCAATCTACACTCCATACACCATAACTGTACAGCAAAAAAAACAGGTTTTTAACATCTTAATTAAAAATTAAATAAAAAACTAAAATGATTCCATTGCATAAATATTCATACCCTTATCTTGAAATTTAGCTCAGGAGCATTCATATTGATGGTAGATTTTACTACACTTAGAGTGAAGTGAACTTGTGGCAAATAATGCGTATCAGAACAAAAAACATACATTACAGTGAATAGAAACTGCCTGAAGAACTGAGAAACAGGACTGAAACAACCAGGACTCTTCATTGATATAGCCTCCTGGTCAAACTGAGCAACTGATGGAGAAGGGCTTTGGTTAGAGGGGTGACCAAGAACCTGATGGTCACTCTAGTAGAGCTTCTTGATCATATGTGGAGATAAAAGAAATTTACAGAAGGACAAACATCACAACAGTACCAGTTTGGACTTTATGGCAGTGTGGTAAGACTTGATCCTCGGTTAAGACACATGAAAACACACTTTTTGCAAAAAAGCACCTCAAGCTCTGATACACAAGATTTTCTGGACTGATTAACCTCGATTCTAAGCATCATGTTTGAAGGAAGCCAGCTTTGCTCATGACCTGCAGAGTACAGTCCCAAAAGTAAAGTGTGCTGGTGTCTTTGTGTTTTTCAGTGGCAGGGACTGAGGGACTCATTAGAAATGAATGCTCAGTGCAGCAAAAAATAGAATTAGTTTTAAAGAGAAACCCAGTCCAGAGCATTCAGAAACTCAGACTGGGCAGAAGGTTCACCTTCCAACAGGACAATGACCCTAAGCGCGTAACAAGATTGGCTTATAGACAAATCTGTGAATGTCCTTAAGTGGCTCAGTCACAGCCTAGGATTGAACCCAATCAAATATTTCTAGAACATGTGCATCTGCCTCCATCGAACCTGACAGAGCTTGAGAGGTGAAGAGGAGAGGAGAATGGTGGCAAATAAATGACAAATTGCAGATGAGCAAAGCATGTTGCATCACAAAAAAAAAGACTTGAGACTGTAAAGATGATTTAGCTATATATTTAGCTTAGGGTATGAATACTTATGCAATGTACTTATATATATACAGTATATACCAAATTATACATTAAAATAGAAATATGTTCAACTATATTCAACTAACAGTTGTAAAGCAGTTACCTGATGTTTCGAGTATCAGGGATTGCTCTGTTCAATGGTAATCTGTTACTGAGGAACACATTGTATCCAAACTCCTGAAACTGCCTCTCTGCTTCCATCTGTTCCTTCTCTGTGAGTTCAGCTCCCCATGAACTGAAGAGAGGTGAATGTGGATACAGCTTCTTTGTTGTAAGTTTCTGTTCCACTACAGCCTCTTTGACCTCTTGATTTTTAACCTCTATTACTCTGGCTGAAAATGAAAGTTTAAGTGTTGAGATAATGAAGAAAAATTATTCTCAAATTATTCGCAAACTCACCTATTTTATGAACTTGATCTTCTATTCTCTTCAGTCTTCTGAGAACCTCCAAGTTTTCTGGCGTTTGTGACCTGTTGTCACTATTCATCACCGGTCTGATAAATGACATGTACAAGAGACTGTAGACTACGGCAGCAATAACTAACAAACACACAACTCTTGCAGCAATCTTCATTTTAAAATGTTTTTGTGGCCATGATTATTAAGAAAACAAAGACGATACTAGAATGCCTGTAAATAAAGCTGACTGCCAATAAAGGTGTACTTTGATTTACGGAAGACTCCTCAGATATGAGATATGGGAGTGGTTAAAGTATTCCTGATTTGGTCAAAGTCAAAGTTCCCATAAATCCTATTAGTGTTTAACACAAGAAGTTGTATTTATATGAACAATTTCAAGCAAGTTTTTTTTATTTAAATATATTTTATCTCCTACAATTTCCTATGACATCCAAAACATTTAGCATTACTCCATATTCTAATGTGCTAATTTAGTACTCACAAAACATTTATTATTATAAAACCTGAATACAATTGTGTTGCTTGTTTTTCAGAACTCTTTGATGAACGGAAATGTCAAAACAACAGGATTTACATGAAACACTCTTTTGTAGTAGCACAAATATCATGCTGACATTTTTGATCCATTTTAACGTATCTTTGCTGAATAGGTTTTCTAGTTTTAATCAAATTTAATTTCTTGTTTGAAAAAATATTTTTAAATGAAAAACATGGGATGTAGCAATACAAGAAAATAAAATAATTTACAGCCCCTATTAATTTAAAGACACTGAATATTAAATATAAACTCTTGCAACTATGTTGTTTACAAAATATCTCATTTTTAAAAATAATTTTTACATTCATCTGTGGGGCAGACATAAGATCACATTCAGGGAAAAAAAAACATGCCAACGCTATAAGGTTGAATATCTTTATTTATGTACAGAAAAAAGTAAAACTAGACAATACATGAGGACCAGCAGAGAACTGGCTGGACACAGGAGCAACTGCCTCTTGTTTAATAGCTGACTGTTTTGGCAGGCTTGCTCTCTCCGATCTTAGCATCCAGGTAGCGGAAACGGCGATGACGACGCAACGTTTCAATGGCCTTCTGCTCGATGGAGGAAGGTGTGATGCCCAAATCCTCCAGTCCTGGGAGGTCGGGGTACTTCATGTCCGTTGTGTGGAACTGCAAAAGACAGTTTCACCTATTTAGGTTCTTGACCACATACAAAGTCTCTAATTTTGTAATTTTTTGAAACACATACCCGGTCGACTTTATCACGGGTTGTCCAGGGCTCGAATGGGTTCATCTCAAAATATGTTGCGATGAGGCTAAAACCAGACAACACAAAGATAATATATGTGGCTGAATTGTCAAAAGGTGAAGTTTTATGATTTTTGTCAAAAACTATGCTCTTAACCCATGGCATTCAATATTAATCTAATCTAAATTCATTTAAGATGCGAACTGAACAGATTTCTGAAAAAAAGAACAAAGGTTTGATAAAACTTTACAACAAGGTGCCATTTGTTAACAATAGCTAATGTATTAACTAACATGAACAAACAATAAACAATGCATTTATTACACCATTCTTAATCTTTGATCGTTGCTTATTCATGTTACTACACAGTACATTACCTAAAATTAACAAACAACTATAATGCATTAGTAAATGCTGAAATTAACATTAACTAAGATTAATAAATGAAGTTTTTTTATTATTAGTTCATGTTTACTAATGTTAACTAATGAACCTTACTGTAAAGTGTTACTGGTAATAATCGTAACAGGAACAAATATCAAAATACGTTTTCAACGTTATTTTTCAAAATAAAAGTCATTACATTTTATACACTTCTCATAAAACAAGACCTCTAGTTTTGCTTTCACTTAATAAGATGATTTTGGAATGTTTAAACATTCACATTGGAAACAAGGCAAAAATATTAATAAATAACATTGCTTTTTGCTTTTTGATCAGAAGGTACAATACGGAATAATCTTATTCTATATTCTAGTGGCAGCCATTTTTATTTTTGTTAAATAGATGTATGAAGATCTGTTGTAAGTTGTCTTTTCAAACTCTGAAGTGTTACTAAAGATATTTACATTTAGAGGCCATATTAAAGTATCATAGCATATAGTTCCTATTTATACCCGATATTCTCTTTAATTGATCTTAAGAAGGTCTTTAAACGTACTTCACCTTTAAGATGAGTAATGGGAATAGATTTTTCAGGGAATGCTTACTGATAGAGAGGGCGAGGTACGGAGTAAGCCAAAAACGGACTGTGGATCATGGCGTATACGTACTCCACCAAGTCATGAAGTAGATAACGGTTGGGTCTGTAGAGCAAGAGAACAGTTCATATTGTTTCGGACGCAAGAAATCATAGATCGGAAAGTGTGAATTTTCCAAAATTAGTACATGGTGAAGGAGAAAACGGGCCACTTCTTACCCAGCTAATGCATATGTTTTCCCATTAGCATCGGGGTCTTTGATGGCATGGTCAATGGCTTTGGCTACATCCACTATCTTTAGAAAGTAAAAGATGGCACATTCAAACCGGAATACTCACAGACCGTGATCGTTAATATTTACTTGTGTTCAGATTGGTTGATACTCACATAAACAGGCTGTTTGACTGTCTCCTTGCCCATTGCAATAAGAGGAACAGCTTTGCCAAACCAACGCATGTCTAAGCGACAACGATTACAGGAAATATCAAATTAACAACTGGGTGAACTGTCCCTTCAACAAGTCAGAGTTCTACTTCGGTCATCAGAAAACGCATACAAGAACAATAGTTAGGATATAATCAGACACCTACTAGCAAAGTGGTTCAAGAATTTATCCTCTCTTCCAAAGCACTCAGAGGGTTTCATAATGATGGCATCGGGGAACTCTTCCCGCACCACTTCCTCACCTACAGCCTGCAGGAGTTAAACACACCAGTTATGACACAACTCTAACTATTTTTCCCATTGACTTTAGAAAGGTTTATCTACTTCAGCAGCCTAATTTTCTATTTGCGGGTTTGCATAACTATAGTTTTGAAATAAACAAGGTGTTTAATACCTTATTCCTTAGGTACTTCGAAGGGCTGCGGATATCTGCGTTAAGGTGGGACATATGGATGAACTTTTTGATTCCGGCTTCACGTGCTGCCCTTGCGATCTGTTGGGGGATGGAGACGAAGATGTCTTCGAACTTGTAGTTTCTTTAAGAAAGGAAAAAACAGCATGTTTTACAGAAATATAGACTCATCTGTTTGAATACATCTATCTTCAGACCACCTCGAGGCATCCAAGTCAGAATTTGGTTTAGGAAGAATTTTCCCATAGCATCTTCCAATACTTCTTATGGAGAGCACTTACTGATAAAACAGAAGCTTTAAAGGCTCACTGTAGTTTTCCATTAAAATAAAAGTTGAATTATTTAATTTTTAAAAACAAAGAAATTAGGACAGCAATAACATCATAAAATAAAAAATTAAAAAATTAACTTGCCATTTTATTTTACAGTGAATAATAACAATAGTAATAGTTTTGTTTTTATTTAGTAATTTGTCATTTTTTTTAGTAATATTACTATTGTTATTGTTGTTGTTATTAATATAGCCACATTTGTATATTTAAACCACAAAACTTTGACCAAATTGTGCAGCGCTACAAACATAGTAAACAAATCTTTTTTTAATTTGATTTTTAAAACTATAACGACATCGCAATCTTTCTCTTTTTTTTTTTTAGTACCTGGTCTCCCACTCTCTTCCCACAAGGTTGATCACCACGTTGGAGTAAGATATCGCTCTTTTGATTGATTCCTTATCCCTTGCATCCCATTCCTGTGAATTATAACGCATGTTCTTAGTTTAGGCCATTTTCATTAGAGCGAAACTCTTCCCCTGGACATAACACAAATGGTGGTGAGTAGTTTTACCAAAAAGGTGATCTGGCCCAGATCGCCCATAGGTTTGAGGTACTGGAGATCGTACTGGTCACATCGGTGAGGAATCACGATCTGGGAGCCGATACGTCCTAAAATAAACCCACACAACTTTTCAAACCAATGATTGGATGGTATAAAAATGAATGAGGCGATGAATAATATCGTGACTCACCGAGTCGGTTGACAACATATCTCCCCAGAAAGCCAGTGGCTCCGAACACTGTTGCAGCTATTCCACTGGAGGATGAGCGGCCTCCTTTTCCTTTGGGCACCAGGGCATGGTGGATCTTTCTGTGCTGAACCGTCACAGGACCAGCCGCCAACAACACTGGAGAACAGGTGCCTGATTACAGAAGAAACAAACCATGTATAAAAAAAATTATAAAATACAATAATTTAAAAAAATTATTTATACTATAATACTTATAGCACATGCATTTCTAGGCCCTTTATATGACCAACAATCGAAATAAATCTTTCATAGGAATTTTCTACTATAATGACTTAAATATGAGATGATACATAAAACAAACACAAAGTTTTCTATAAATGTTTTCAAATCTAAACCTACAATAAACTACTCAATTAACAAAAGTAGATTTCCGGCTAGTAGAAAAAAGCAATCACAATAACAATACATGTTAACGGTTGAAGAACGTATAAAAGGAAATATAAGTTGATAAAAGAAGTATTTGGGGTATCTTAGTGGCGCTTGTGTGATGTCTATAAATACTCTCTAGGTATGTTTTGACACATAGTCTACAGGTTTCCAGCACCGCACACAGCATACAATTCCTGCATTAATTTTAAAACGACAAAACTAAGGTTCTACAGTACAGCTGATCGTGTTTATGGTTTTAAATGTCACAGTAACACATTTCTGACAATAGTAACATTGCAGCTGTAGTAATGCACAAATTAGGCCTGATGTCTTCAGACGGGGTCACAAAACACAAGACAACGATTTTGTTTAAATATCATCTAATCGCTTTATCATTCTCCTTGTTAACACTCTCGGCCATGTTAGAGTTTCTGTACATTCACGCTGTCTGTACGGTTAAGTAATTTAACTGCGAACTTACCTGAAAGCTTGGGAAGGACACCCCCAGGACGGCAAATCAGACTGACAACCGCCATGATTCTAGCAGGAGAACGGAGGCTGAGGAGGGTCAAACGCAAAGCGGAAAACGCGAAAGCTAAATGCTACGAATGGTAAGAACGATTGTTTTTATATTATGTTAAATATCTCAAAGAAACAAAAACTACGATGATACTATGATTATATGACACGAAGTAAACAGAAAGCTTCTTCTTCGGACATTGGCCTATATGAAGGATTTTCCCACAAATTTTCCACGAGTTGAGGTAAACCTAAAAAAAATATTTACGTACAATCTGTACTTATTTTATTGTTTAAGCGTAGTATAATCGCCTTGTGTAACATAATTGGGCTGACAAAGTTTTTAAACTTAGCTATTGACAAGCAGATAAAAAATAATTCTACATGTTACTAGTTATTTGCCAGTTTGGGTAACTTTTCAGCTTCAAAATACTTTATTATATTAATATACTATAATAACATAAAAAGCCTAAGTATCACATTTACCAGAATTTCATTATGGTAGTAGGCTAATAAATTAAAAAATAGGGATTATATTGAATAAGTGAAGTCAGGCCAAAGTTTTTCATAAAAAAAAACAAAAACAAAAAAAACGAAGAAAAATATTCACATTCAGTATGGTATTACATATTTATTGTCAGAGGTATGACAGTATTTTACAGACATTATTCAATAGACAATTTAAATGACTTCATTCTAATACTGAAAGGCACTACCTAACACCCTAGATCCAAAACTTTCTTATATCCCATAAACAAAATTGTCAAGAAACAACAAGGGAGAGAGATAGCATATGGTAGTAAAAATCTCTTTTTTTCAATTATAACAGACAAACAATATGAGAACAAGTAAAACCTTGTCTAATGTTTACATGACTTTGTGGCATCCACACAGGGTGCATGGTATTTACCTTAAGAACTCTATATACAGGAAAAAAACTATAACAATCCATAAAATGTTGTATTTTTAATTTTGTATAAACATACAATGATCCACTAATTTTACTTTAAACTGCAACGTTCTTGACCTTCCCTCTAAAGCTAGATCATAATAATCATAAACATCATCATCAACAACAATGCGATCATCATCAGTCGTCATCAATACAATCACGCAAGTACTGTGCACATTCTGATGATCTAGTGTGCTTTCCGTCAGATTTAGTCTGAGGATGTGTATCTCTAGAACAAAAACGTATATAATTAATCTCTTTGGCTCAGTAATTTATTGCACAGAGAGCTTACAAACTCATAGAAATAATAAAAAACCTGGCAAATGACAACAAAGCATACAAACACTGTTAATCCATGCAGTAACATTGCACAATAAAGCAGCTTTGGTACTCAAGTTCACCTCGAGTTCTATTAACGACGTTGCTAAAAGCTTTTATGCTTTGAAAACAAAAATGAAAAAGCACACTAGACCCAATAAACATGCACATAGCATGATGCTCCGCAAAATATGCTAGTGTCACAAACAACCTTAGTAATAATCCTTTCGAAATACATCACAAGCACCAAAATGACACCAAATGATTCACTTTACGTAGAAATCAATAAATCATTTGAATAGTCAAAAACACAGACTACCACTCTTTGACCACTAATCTAATTCCTCTAAACTGGAGAGTGAAGATGTGGTCACACAACTATAAATAGTGATTTTATTTTTTGATTTCATTTTATTATAGCGTGTGATTTATTACAAAATTGTCATAAAATATTTTTTGGATGCTCAAACTCTTTTGTGACCACACCTTTACAGACCACAAGAAAGAAACTGCTAAAAAAAATAAATAACTTGTTTGACTTTTTGCCATACAAGAAGTCAAACTGTCTAAGCCGCACAATAGGTAAGTCCAGACCAAGCGGCTGAAGTATAAACCATACGCTATAAAAACATTGCTCGTTTATTTCTTTGGGGGTGTTATACAATAGGAGGGAGAAACTGAGGCTCCTGTCCTTCTGAAGAATCAGTGCTCGAGCCTGTCTGAGGTTTGATGATGATCTGAACGGACCGCTCTCCGCTTGAGTCCGACTTGCTGTCTTTGCTCACACTTTTGCCTGTGCCTTCACTCTTGTCTTCCTCGGCTGAAGCTCCTATAGGACGCTGACGCTCTTCTGATGCCGTCTTGCCTCCTTTGCTCGAAGCGTCACTCACCCTCTTGAGTTTGTCGTCAGAACCAGATTTATCAGCTATGGAGAGATAAAAAGTAGTTATATTAACGTAATAAATGGTTGGTATAATGGAAGGTAATTATATTAAATAACAGTGTTAAATAAATATTAACCAAATATTTCATGTAATCAAATTTCAGATATATTATCATAATTATATCAACATTAAATTTAATTTAATTTAAGCATGGATTTAGTATCCAACCATGTTTAGGGCACTTGTATATCATTACCAATAGTTAGAATCAATCATTATTATACAAGAACATATTCTGACCCTTGCTTGTCCTGTTCAAAGTCGCTTTGCGGTAAGTGAATTCATAATTGTTGTCGATGTCTTTGCGGACTGGCCGAGGTTTAGGATGGAGCTTGTTGAGACGTCCCTCTGTGATCCACTCGTGCTGCATCCCTTCATCGGGGGTCATGCGCTTTGTGGGATCCCACCTGCAAGAACCCAACGGCACAGATTAAAAAAAAGTTTGATCGTGTGTGTTGTTGTAATAAATATGGAATCAAATTATTACTTTACTATACATACACAAGGCAACGTCGAATGAAGTCAAGGAACTGAGGATCGTTGGTCTTCAACACACTGGCAAGATCTTTTGAGTTGGGTCGACGCTTCTTCCCTTTACTGTTGGTGATATTCCTTGGGTTTCCTTTGGAATCTGATTAATCATTTTTAAATCAAATCATTTTTCATTGTTAGTTCATAATGTCAACAAATGGAATCTTCTTGTAAAGTGTTAACGTTATTTGCACTCTACTTACCAAAAAATAACCTCCGTCTTGATGCAGTCTGAACAAAGTCATTTGGAGGAAGTCCCATAATCTGCAAAATCAAAAATCATGCTCAGCAACCAATGTATTTGCATCTGCAACCGTTTTTGCATCCATTTTAAAGCTTTAAACTACAGCCGCCATAAGTTGTTACTGCATAGTTTCACAAAAGAACGAAAGACATACAGCGAACTATTTCTTTGACCGCTAATCTAGTCTCTCACCTCCATAATACAGGCGATCTGCTCCACTTCACTCTCTCCTGGGAAGAGGGGATAACCAGTGTACAGCTCTGCTAAAATGCAGCCCAGACTCCACATGTCTATTGCCATGCTGTACGGATGGCCCAGAATCACCTCTGGTGAGCGGTAGAAGCGGCTCTGAATGTAAGTGTACACTGCAGACGAGAATACAAGTAGTCTATTAGAGCTACATGGATTTTATGAAGCCACTCTAACAGCATGAATAAGCTTGATAGTTCAAATGACATCGAATCGTATCTCAATGGGTCACATGTTTGCTCATTACACAGGGTTTGATGCTTACCTCTCTGTTGCTCATAGCAGCTTGATCCAAAGTCGACCACCTTGATGTTTCCTTGTCCTCTCTGGGACAGGAGAATGTTCTCCTATTAAGATAAAAATGAATGATTACAATTGTTTTGTCAAAATGGTCATTTTATATTAAAAATTAATTAGTGATTAGCTAATAAAACAATTAATAATTCATTCCCGTTTTACATGATAATATACATTTTAATATAAAATACTCAGTAAGGTTAAAAAAAAAAAGATCAAAAATCTAAACCTGACAGCAAAACAGTAACGCTGTGAAATACATTTATTTGATGTCAAAGGTGATTTTCAGGGTTAATACTTCAGTCTCACGTGATCCTATTCCAAACCTAGCCCTTGTCAAACTTTTGAAGTGCTGTTGTTTTAACGAAAACTACTCAGTCGTGGTTGCCTTAGTTTGTCCTTAGTTTAGAAATGATCTTATTTGGTTCAAACGAGCGTATCATTCATGATGTTGATCCCAGTACTTTGGTACCATTCAGTAACCCTTGTGTTCGGAATCTGGGGGTTTTGCTTGATAAAAGTATTAAATTTAATAAGCAGGTAAGTGCTCTGGTTAGGTCTTGTTTTTTAAACATTTTTTGCCTGGTAAGATCTTTGAAATTGTCATGAATACCAACATCCCAACTTGACTATTGCAATTCTTTGTACATTGGTGTCTCTCAGGCATATGTCACACGCTTACGCTTAGTACAAAATGCTGCAACCCGGCTTCTAAAAGGGTGACATAAAAGTGAACCTATCACACTGGTTTTGATTTCACTTCCTTGGTTACTGATCAAATACAGAATTGATTTAAAAATTCTGGCATACATTAGATCTGCTCAAAGTTTTTGAAATTTACATTTTTAAATCTGCTTTTAAAACTTTTTATTTCTCTATGGCTTTCAATATTCTCATTTGTATTTATATTTTTGATATCTTTTTTCATCTATTTTACTTTATTCTCTTTTATTTTATGTTCATATTTTTATTGTTTCTCTAGTGCTTGAATGCCTTTTTATTTTTTTTATTGCCTGTCGTTCTATTTTACTGTAAAGCACACCAGTTGTTTTAAATGGGCTTTACAAATAACCTCATATTGTATTTTGTATTATATCATTCTATTTGGTGCTCAAGAAACATTTCTTATTATCAATATTGAAAACAGCTGCGCTGCTTAATATTTATTGTAAAAATTGCGATACATTTATTTCAGGATTTTTGATAAGCAGAAAGTACAAAAGAACTGTCGCTTTAACAGACTTTATTAAAGTCTTTATTACAGTTTACCGGTTTAAGGTCACAGTGGATGATCTTCTCTTTGTGCAGCATCTGAAGGCACTTGAGCAGTGCATGAGCAAAACGCCGAATCAAGCCCAGACTGAAGCCCTGGAAGTTGTTCTTCTTAATAAGCTCATAGAGGTTAGCTCTGTATGGAGACAAGAGGCACAATTAGCTATCTGTGACAAAGTTACAGGATGATGTTAATGGCTAATACCTTGTGAACCGTATATAGTTATATATTCATGGCAGTATGCCATTTATCTAAATGCCTCTAGAGGGCAGCACAGTCATTTTTGGCACTACCTCACTTTGAACTTTGGACAAACGCATCCATTGTCACTCAACAGCCTCCTGTCTTTAAGCACATCCATAAAAACAAAATCACACTATTAGTGTGTTAACCGCTAAGCATTATGCTAAAGAGCCCTTTGAGAGGGAACTCATGAAAGTCATTATCTTTGGCAGTAGGGAGGCCTAAAACAGCAGCTGTGAACAGCCTAATGTAATCGGAGACTTCACACCATGAGTGGGCAAGGAAAGAGATAGGGACCTAATCAAGGCATTAACTAAAGGATTCTGTGACTGTAACCGAAGACGGGGAGGACACATCTGATGTCCTCTAAAGGTCAGGCCGCCAGAGATGAAGCTGCTTTTCCTGCAAAGCGACTTAATTGATCACTTTACCCAGAGCCCTTAAGGTCTACACCAGGAAACTCTCACTTCACACGTAAATATAGCAACTGTTATATATTCTTTTTGCAAAATGTTTTTACCTTGGCTATGTGGTTTACAAGGCCAACAAAAAATCAAAATGGAATAATAAACGTACATAAAAAATAAATAAATGAAAAATATATTCAATAAATTTTTAATTAACTCAAATTAATTTGATATATTTTTGGTTGAATAACCCGTTTCACTTATAAATATGAAAGTAAAACTACTTTATATTTACTTTAAATAGATGTCTATAATAAGCTGTAGTTACAGGGAAGTATTCTAGTCCAGGACGTGACTTCTATGTTTAACACGTGTTACCATACAGGTTTAATAGTATAAAATGAAATGGGTTATGTGTCCATCTAAATGATTCAAACAATTTCCACCCACCCCAGCAGCTCGAAGGAGATGCACAAGTGGTTGCGGAAGTAGAAGTACTCCTTCATGTGAATAACATTGTGGCAGTTATCTCTGTCTCTTCTCCGAACGGCATCTAGGATCTTCAGTTCTACAAGAGCCTGATGATGGAACCTGAAAGTCAAAAAAAACTTGCTTAACAATATTTATTAACTTTATGAATATGTAGAATGTTGTTAGTATTTTTAGTGTTTCTACAGTGTACATACAAGTTCGTACAAGTAAACACGCCATAGCAGAGCTATACAGGTGGAGGGTGTGACAAAAACGTGTATATATGCACAAGGGCCAGCATTTTAGGTGCTGAGGCTACATTAATCCAGATGCATTTGAAAATGCTGTTTTAGTTTCAAATCACTCTTTTTGACCACACTAGTGTTTTTACGCTTTGACCAGAAATTCATTATCCAAACTGAAATGTCAAAAAAGGCTAAATTTATGCTCATTAAAGATTATACAGTTCTCACATGTTCTTCTGCTAAGACTACTGTTTTAGCATAATATCTCACGATTCATTGTTACATCAGAGTTGCACTGAAGCAGCATTAAACATTTATAGTTTCCACACTACAATGTGAAAACTGTGTTTTCAGATTTATCCACTTAAAAGCTATATATTTGCAGGGCACTTTCGGTGTTTCGGTGTGGACAGAAGGCAAAAGCGCAAGAAAATTATGCATTTGGATTACTGTAGAGGTAGCCTAAAATGTATGGACTTTCTAGCTATTTTTTAATACAGATCTTGTATATTATATAAACTCAAAAAAGTTCTGAAACAAATTCAGAGCAGCTAGACATTACTGAGCTTAGCATTTTGAGAGGGTTTAAAGCTAAAGCATCAGTCAAAGCAGGTGAGATGGCAGTTGAAGGGCATGAGATCAGTTCGGCCCAGACACGTAATACGATACACTACAGACACCTTTTAACACCTTTCAGTGTATCAAGTCCAGTGTAAGCTATGACCCAGATAAGCGCTGATTAAAGACCTTTTGATGGCCTCATGAGAGGAAAAGTGTGAAAAATATTGTGTACATTTTCAGTATTATTTCTTATATTGTTATATAGTTGACAAATAATTTAAAAAATATTAGCTTGAAATGTACAGACCACCTTGGCAGTACCACCAAAGACCCCCCTAGGGACTGCTTAGCCCGACTGTACCAAAGATTTGCATAGGAATGAGAATAGGCCTTTCGCACCACTTTAGTTCCAAAACTAAAAGTACAGTACTAAAACACTGGGATGATTTTGCATGAACTATTTCCCAGTACCATTTAAAGGGTTGCATTCGCACCAACAGTGGGTACTAAGAAGTGACATAAGCTGGTCTACAGCGACATCATTTGTGCAAGGTGTTCGACAATGGGAAACAAAGAACAACGTTAACAACAAGAGGATGCTGTGTCCTGCGGGTCTTGTTGACAGGTGATTGAAAGAACGTGAGGAACTTGAGTTGATGTTGATACAGCATCAATACCCTGTTTACACAGTGTTTTAAATCATGGCGAGTGATTGCACATTTAGCCAATCAGTGTACACTTACATCTAAATTCCTAGAATTGTTTTGGACACTACTCTGAAGTATGAGCTAATTTAATTTCTCCAAACACAGTTCTTGGGATTAAAATTGTTCCTAGTTCCAACGGTGCAAACACGCCAAAAAGTGTGTTGTTCCGCAATTAGTTCGGGTACGAAAGGCCCTAATGAACACATGGACTGTAGGTTCGTTTTACCTCTTCTTATTCCGAATGATCTTGATGGCCACCATCTCATTTGTCTTGTGATCCAAACATTTCAAGACTTGGCCAAACGATCCTTTCCCAATCACCTCCAGGACTTCATAGCGATAGCCTATATGGTCATGCAGGACCTGCACAAAGTATTTAGAGGACAGAGTCAGCTGACAAACAGGTCAGCATAATTATTCCCGTCTCCTTTGCGGTGGCAGACTTCCTGTTACTTGGACAAACATCTGAATGGTAATATTGACATGCATAAATGTTTCTCATTTGTTTTATATCTTAACTAACACTCGGGCACATATTGAGACTGTCCAGCATGTGACACTGTTTACATGTTTTGACTGCAAATGCCTGTTGTATGACTGTTTAAATTGTCAAGCCCAAAGGCATTCAGTCTAATAGCCAGTAATCCTGAGGAACGTCTTTCTGAAAAGGCACATTCATGGAAGACAGGCCGGACATGAGTGTCTGGCAGCCTGTAGCTGAATTAGCCAGCCTCGTGCTGTAATGCAATTTCATAATTTATCGAGAAGTTGAAAATGAGGTCAGTATGTCACCCACTAAACTGTATGCCAGAAGCCATAAAATAAATGTTAGCTGAAATAACATGGCATGTAAAAAAGAACTTGTAGTTACTGTAGCTGCCAAAGAAACATTTATCATTTTCATTTAGTTAACTAACATACTAAAATAACTAAGCCTAAAACCAGAAGTTAAATAACATGTATAAAAACTGTATAGACAGGTAAAAACTATCGTAATAAAAAAAAGAAAAATACAGCAAAATTAGTTTCAAATTAAAATGACGAATTCAAAATATTAATAAAAACTATAATGGCATCTCACTAAAACTAAAATAACACTGGCAGGCAAAAGTAATGTAATCACAGAAAGATATATATCAAATATAACCTTTAAGTAGCTGCCATGCTCATCGTCATAGCCTGAATTCTGTGGGGATCCCTGGGAGCCCTCAATCTTCTTTGTGTCCAAACCCAGATACCAGATCTCAGAGTAGTCCATGATCTCCTCCTTCTCATATTCTGTTAGCTGGTTCTGGAAGTGCTTCAGTGCCGCTGTTGAAGGAAGACATGCATGAACGGTAAACATACCAGTATATAATCCAATTAAACAGAGAGTTACCAGAGTATGAGAGCACTTCATACTTGTTGGAGACATAGGCAGCCTCTGTCCCTCATATGTCCTGATCTTCTCAAACTTATTGATGATGCTCCTAGTTAAGGATTCGGAGAGGTTTTCCACAGAAGAACCAAAGCGATTGGGAAACTGTGGCCTCGGCCTCTCTTCCTGTGTTACAAGAAATGGATGTAAAAATGGAAATGGACAATTTTTACAATTTTACAATTCCTGTAAAATTCATAAGTAACTGTAATTTAATTACAGATTTTTATCCTCAGTAAATGTAATGGATTACACTTATTTGTAATTAAATTACATAATCCTGTTACCCCCCCAACAATGGCTATTTCAAATTTGTCATTTTTTGAGATTGACAGATATAATTACTGTTAACAGTTACCATTGTTGTATGAAAAAATCTTGTTTTGTGTTCTAGAGAAGTCATAGAAGACTATATAGACACAAGAGTGAGTGATGATAACTGGATTTTCATTTTCTGAGAGTTATCCCACCTGATTCCCTTGAGTGCTTTGCACAAGTTGTTTGACGATACTGGGTAGGGTTCCATTCGAATGCAGAAGTTTGCCATTGGTCACCAGAACCTGCTTGACCGGAGCCTCTAGCTGGGGCAAAGTACCAACCCCCGTCCCACATTTCTAAAAAACAAAAGACACAATACTCTTAAGTACTGTTCAACACGAAAAACTCTGCAAATCAGTAACATGGGCCAAACTGCCGGGAAAGATACGTGAGCTTCGCGCAAGGCTAGTGGCCAACGGCCCCAGTGAACCGGACCCCCTGCATAGAGGATGGAATTTCAGCGGCGTTTGAGAACGAGGTGGGGACAAAAGCAGCGATACAGCTGTCTTTCCCAACCCACCCCATCAGAGGAACAAATATATGCTCTAAATCTAACATTTAATGTGTAATAAGAGCGAATGATACAGATTTTTGTCTACACGATTACCTTTCTTCGTTATTTCCTCACGGAAAGAGTAAAACGCAAAGTTCTTTTGCTATGAAACAAATGTAGGGCACTGCACAAGGGAGGGGCTCGTTCATAGCTTGCAGGTTTCCCCCCCATCTCACGGTTCAAAGCCAATGCTCGACAAACTTCTGGGCTGAAAAAAGAGCAAGTGTGTCTATAGATAGATGCGATATTCAATCTCGTATGTTATACTGCGGCTTCTGCCAACTTGATCATGACGCATAGAAACAGTTGCTAAATATAGCATAGGGGCACCTGCAGAGACCTACAAGAATACAGTAGGCTGTCCGTAAACAACGTGCACCGCTAAGACACCACAGCTGTGCGTTCAAACCACAATCGAATCAACGCATTTCCACATTCAGAGGCACTATGCCAAGTACTTTATTATGAGCAGCTGTTAGCACCTGTGAAGAGATTGCTTTTAGTTAATGACTAAAAATAAACTGTTAGGGGGTCATTTCACACTCGGCATTAAAGATTTAACACCACCCTTTCTATAGGCGCTTGGAGGGATCTATATTTAGAGGCAAACAAAGGAAGAGCCTATTTACACATAAGCATCAGCTGTATATTTAAGTTAAAAAATGTTGAGTAATAGTGTTGGGAAATTCTATTCATTTATTGAATCACTTTGTTTAGATAATTTGACGATTTGTTTCAGTCATTATATAAAATAACTCCCCAGTGATGTCTTTGCACAACACGTCTTGCTGTTTATTATTAAGTCTGTTGAATTTTTAATGATAAATTGACGTAAGTGGCACGGAAATTACAGACGCTTCACCTTTAAGATATCTAGCCTGTGTCAGATGTTAGATGGTTTATAATTTCAACATTTTATTATAATATTCCATCATGTCATGTGAGTTTATAAACGAATATCCAAGATTAGATGATGCCAACTGCGAAATATAATAATCATATTTATAAAAAATTATAATAATATTTTATAGTATATAAGATAGATGTGTGTTCAGCAAGCAAATAAAAATAAAACAAAGAATTAAAAAAATTCCAAATGAATAATTTATATACCATTTAGCAGTTTTTAGTATATTTAGTAATTTAGTTTTCTATATTAACATGTTTATATGTCATTTATTCCTGTGATGCAAGGCAGAATTTTCAGTATCATTTCTCCAGTCTTCGGTGTCACATGATCCTTCAGAATAATTCTAATATATTTGCTGCTCAAGAAACATTACTTATTATAATCAATGTTAAAACAATTTTTTTTTATATTTTAGTAGAAATATGAAACATTTTTTTCAGCATTCTTTGATGAGAACTAAAAAAGCACAGTATTTGTTTGAAATAAAATCTTTAAAATTACAGTACGTACAATTTTTTTAAATTTTTACGTAACTTTTGAATAACTTTGAATAACCGAATAAAAGTATTAGTTTAAAACAATAGCCTACACCAATCCCAAACTTTTGAATCTTAATGGTAGTGTACATGGAGCCCGGTCTCATGAAAATGCATATAAGTAGAACACCAAATAAAAACAAAAACTCATAGTACTGATAAACAAATATTTACATTGGTGTTAATATGATACGCACATGATTGACGAGCACACAATACGTCATTTTCAAATACTTGTGATACCTATCCCACAACCCTAATGCGTAACATAAACACACCAAAGTCAATTTTTACATATTAATACCAAGAGTATTTGTTTTTATTTCAGTCAGTGAAATCGTTTTGTATTCTAGACAGATTTGGTTCAAAAGGTAAACCCAATTGCTCACAACACCCTGCACCCATCTCACAGTTCTCCTCCCAGACAGAATCAGCCTTACAGTAGAATGATTCACAAAGCCTTCGCAAATCAATACATATGAATCATCACTGTTAAGTAACCGCTTATGTCTTTCTCTATGAATATAGTCTCACCTGTGAGTAGGTGCAGTTGGGTCCTATTTTTGTGTTCTCGGCCTGAGACCTGTGGGGGTGAGGGAAAGCCTCGGGTCTGGCTGACTGTGAAAGAGAGCGGAGGAAAGACGTCAAAAGCGTGACGTGTGGGCGCACTCTCGCAACCCACATCCACAGTCTTACGTGTGGGATGCTGGCTATATAACTTCAGGACTCATCTCCGCTCGCTCTGTGTTATTCAACACAGCGGATGACTCATGTTCAATACACCAAGGTTGCTTGTTTTTAATTCAAAAGCACGTTAATAGCATTTCAGTGATGCCCACCGCGTCACACGATGCAGTCTGACCTCATAGTAGAGGGCAGTCGTGATTTGCAGACTGGTACTTAAGACTTCGCAGCCATCAGCTCCTAACTAATGTGCCTCTTGAGCACGAACGCTGAGCGATCAAGGATACCAGGGGACTTGCGATGACTACAATCAGTCATGATTGCGGACATACGAGAAAACAGGCCCACATCCATCTTAATCAGGTGGAGCGTGCGTCAATAGTGCCGACAGACAGCATAAGGACGGATGAAAAGCTCCAGCTAAACTTAGAGCCTCTCGGGTGGGGGGGATGAGATACAAAGAGAGGATATCGGCGGCTTGTAGCAGAAGTCAAACAGATTGTCCAGGAAACATACAGACAATGCCATGATCTCGCCTGTATATACACACCTTGGAGATTTATGTGGCTCTCACACACTTAATCCACAAGCATATGGTGGTTTTTGGCCAAGCAGAGGGAGGTTTAGCCAATGCTGATGTGATGGGACTTAACTGCATTCATTCACATGCAGTGAAGTACATTCTGGCTCTGGGGGGGATCAGAGAGTACATGGATTCTAGTGTGGCGGCAACAAAGAGATGCATTTAGAAAACAGGCAGTAAAAATTTGTTACACTTAGACTGCGGCTGATCAGCTGTGCAATTTGAGCCCCTGGTTTTAAAAGGCTCATTCAAATATTAACACCTTTGAGTTGCTATGTTCAAGATCAAGGGCTTTGTGTTACAATGTGGGTCAGTGTGCAATGAAAGAGTGAGATGTATTCGCCAGAAAAATCGCATTCCTTGGGTGATTTGACATTTTTCTGGCTTTTGTTAGGGATGCACAAAATATTGGTACCACTACAATAACATTTTTTGTTTTTAAAGTTGAAAACAAAGATTATCAGAATGATTTTTATTGGTGTGATTTTAGAGCCAATATAGGATTTAAATAATCTGAATTGCATATTTAATTTAGCATGATAATTTCGCATTTTAAAATGTAGATTACTTTTACCTATCATTGAGCTTCAAGCTCGTCTAGAGTTTATCTTTAAAAATACCTATTTAAAATGTCCAAAATAATAAATCATGAAAACAATTATAAGCTAGAATTTTTATATCAATGCACCCGTAAATTATATATAAAAATAATGGTTCTTTATTAACCATAAATAACCTTTAACGTTCATGGAATCTTTTAATTTTTTATAATGGATAATGGTTCTTTTGATTGTTAAAATGTTCTTTGCACTGAAAAATGGTTCTTATAAGAACTGAACGGTTCTTTGGGGAACTAAAAATGGTTATTCTGTGGCATCACTTTGAAAACACCTTTGTGGAATCTTTACTTTCAAGGCTCTACTGTGAGCTAAACCAACGACTTTTACTTTGCAATGTGCCCAATTTTATAACCCATATGCTATTTTAAAAAACAAATTGGTGTTTAAGCCCACCACCAATGGTTTTTACACATTTTGGTATCACATGCACAGACAGACCAATCTGGGCCACCCCAAGAAAAGAAGAAACTATAATCATGGGGGAAACCAAAACCACACCCCAAAAGTCTCAAATATACATCATATGCCATTCTTAATACTCAATACTCAATGCCTTTACTTGGAGCTCAGTACTGAATCATTTGCTGACAGTAACCTTAAAGGATGGTTCATACTTAGACATGGCTTGGGGTTTTTTAAGCATCCTAAGCATCACATGTTCAGACCAAATATACTCATAGGGTGCAATGGGTGCTTTTAACATCAATCTTTGACAGAACACAGACAATGCATTTCATTACACACAGAGGTGGGATAAATCTCAATGCTGGAGTGGCAGGATGAATAGAAGATTGGGACTACATAATTTATTGTAACCCTGCACTCTAAACTTTATCATCAATAAAAACCGAAAATACACAGAACGGAACGCAATAGACTCTCGAGTTACTGTGAGTTACGATTCTTAGAAGGCGAGGTGCAATGAAATCTGAGCAAATAACCAAATAAAACAACTCGAGGAAGTTCTTTATAGTCTCTTACAAAATTACCATGGCAACCACATTTTCGTCTTCTGAAAAGTAGCCTATATATAGGTTTATAATTAGCATATAAACTATACACACACACACACACACACACATATTTTTCTTTTGATAACGGCACTATATTTTATATTATAGTTTCCGCCAAAATAATAGTTTGTATATATATATATATATATATATATATAGTAATTAAAGTGCATATAATTAATCTAATTTAAACAACTATTTTTTTCTGTTAATATATTTTTCATTTTAAGAACAATAGAGACTAGTAATAAACTCTATAACATATAGTTATGATGTTACTTAAACTGCGGCTACATTTTAAAAGGCGTACCAATAATCTATCTAATAAAAAGGTATGCATAATTACTAGCCTACGACAGTAGATTATATTGTAAAAAACGTTCTTTCTTTTCTAATAACCAAATAGCAAACTTCCGCGCAACCTCGTTTATCTGATAAATATGCAAACATAAGTTTTGATGAAAAGCTTTCAACAACAGCAATCCAAAACGCATGCGAGGGAAGGCATAAATTGATAGTCTTAATACATTACCTTGTTATTAATTTCAGGAAACATGTCGCTTTTTGACACGTGGATATTTAACACATCCAAGTCGTAAGGCATGAGAAAGAAAGAGCGCGATCGCTATTAAATCCAGCAGGGAGCTTGCATGCGCATCTTAGGAATCCTGCAAGACACCGGAACCCGTCCTGTCAGCACTGGAAAATATCACGAGAACTTCGCGAAATGAAGTGTTTCCCGACGAGGCGGAGAAGGGTTGAAAAGCTTTCGTCAGCAGGAGATTAACGCAAAGAGGCAAGCTGTCCGTCTGCTCCACTTGACGTGTATGTCCCGAGATATGCCACCTGTTCAGGTTTTCCAGCCCGCCTGCACTCTATATAGATTTGTTTACGTGCGCTTACCTATCACTGAACCCATATTCCTTCCATCCTAGCGCACCGCATTTGTTTGCCAAGTCATGGCGCTCCTAAAGTGGTAATCCAGGACAGCTATGGCACAATGTCCAAATGTGCAGCTGCACAAGTCAGCCTCGGCTCGGAGGAAAGAGTTTTTTAGTGTGCGCTCGCCGCGAGCGCCTCCGCTCCCAGTTTCCTCGCTTTGACACGAGCTTTGAGAATGCAGCGGCACCGCCTTCGCCACTATCTGTTTACTGCTCTCTCTTTAAGTTTCCATCTGTCAACGAACGATGGGACCCCAATAAATAACGCCTATCAGTACATCGTCATTCCCAAAGCCATGTGTATTTCAAAATGTCAGGAGAGCAGTGGGCGAGCCAAGAGCCCGAAAACGCCCCTCAACTCAGCCTTAATAACGCCGTGATTAATCGGGCTTTGGTTCAAATGGGAGATCCGTATCGTTGCGTTAGTAAAAAAAAAAAAAAACTAGTTTCACGCTTTAACAATTAATAACGCTGACAAATGTGTTAAGACTGAGCGGTTTAAATGAAGTGATTTTATTCTGCATAAAGGTGGTCACGCGACCAGCCAAATTTATGGGACCCCTTTGCTTTTAAAAAACAAACAAACAATAATGGCATATAAATAAGTCTTTGTTTATAACATTAGCCTAATATTAATATTATTATATTGGTAAAATAAATGTAATTTAATTGTTTCTTTTACCAAAACACACACACACACACACACACACACACACACACACACACACACACACACATATATATATATATATATATATATATATATATATATATATATATATATATATATATATATATATATATATCATGAATGTGGTCCTCAAGCCATGAGGCATTTTCCATCATTCAAGAGCAGCTTCATGATGGGTTGTGAGATGAGTTTTTAATAGCTTAACTGTTTTTAAGTTCACATGGCATCTTGGTGCCATGCATTGGCACAAAATATCCATCTGCGTGTTTCCGTAGAACAACCAATTAAAAAATCTCACAGTGGGAAAGTGAGAATGTGTGAAGTGCCCCTAAGTCTGCCTACGACAGATAAATGCTGATCGCAAAAATTGCTTGCTGTGAGCTGCACTAGTGATATATTTATGTTTAACATAAAAAAGCCATTTGTAATGTCTATTGATTATCAGATGGCCATCAAATGTCTCTTTTACTAGAGACAGTTTGACTTTAGAATTAGTTATGCAAAACACTTCAAGCCTTCAGAAATGGCAAATATAGAAGGTGGCAAGTTGATACTTTTTTCACACCTATTCTCTATAGACTGGCTCTGCTTGCATGTAACAAGCATGAAGCTTTTTACTGTATCTGATACAGTGTGACTCGGTATGTAGGCTTATTATCCAACCACTTTTCTCAAATGTCAAACTAAGGCCGGCTGTGTCTACTAATTTAGACCTAAGAAAAACTGTAGTAGTTTTAGCTTAACTAAACCACTGTGGGTGATTGGCATCTATGAATACCTAAAATAGACAAATAGTATTTTTGACATTGTTCTGGTTCAGTGAAAACCACTGAGTAAAGAGATCATTCATTAATTTTTATTATTCAATCACATCTTTCCAAACACACATTCTGTTGTTTTTTCAACATAGAGTTTTCACATAGATCCGTAAAGTTCATACCATAAAAAAAACAAACAAAAAGAAAAAAAAACCCACTAAAAAGCAGTCAATAAAAAGCAGACTGTGCTTGGAAAGACATGAGGTAGAGTAAATGATAACAATGTTTGTTTTTAGGTTTTAAGCTCTTTACTGTAACTAATTACTACGATGAGAGAGCAATCTAGTCTATATACAAAAGACATTGATAGATCAGTAGAGAGACAAAGGTGTGGGACAGGACAACAAGTATTCTCACTGTGTTGGGAGGAGGGAAAGAGGTCTGATTATGATTAGTGTTTAAGTTACATAACACAGAGGCACTATAGTAATCACGGTGAGCTATGAGGATGAACTGTTCCTGATGGAGTGCTCATTCAGCACAATGGAGCTCAGAGAGGGCAAGTGCGTGACACCTCTTTCCCAGCCCAATCCTTAGCAGCCTGCCAGTATCTCCCCATTCAAGGCTCATTTATGTTATTGTAAACAGCTCTACATGACTGAAACCAGTCATGAAAACGTGTGAGGTAAATACCAACACTCGCTGCTGTGGATGTAGTAATGATTAAAAGGTGACAGACTGCTTATTTGCATTCTATAATCATCCGTTTAGTAAATGATTTTATTAGCATAAGTATTTAATTAATGACTACGAAGGTGTCATGCAGCACCAGGAAATGCTAGAGAGAACTGATTGGGTTTTTTGAACAAGGCTGAGTCAGAATCCTTTGAATCCTTTGATCCAAAATGCTTGTCTTTGAGAGATTCACCTGAAAGGGAAAACTCTGTTATCATCCACTCCTCTTAATGTTGAAAATATGTAGCCTTTTTCATGGAACATAAAAGTAGTTGGAAGTAGTCTAGAAGCAGCAGTCAGGCTTTCCAGATTGCTTCATATATGAAAGTGTATGGATCACTGCAGATGCCAAGCCCTATCACTAATGCACTAGTTTTCTAAAGACATATGATAACTTAGCGAGAGACAAACAGAAATTAAAAGTAGTTATGGTACTATTGACACACCGCTGTAAGATAATTTTTTTAAAGGTACATAATACTTGTCCAAGGTACTAAAATAGGGTACTGTCCAAGTGACAAGCTATCGTACCCTCTTTAGGGAGGGGTTCTCAACTCTGGCCTTCAGGGTCAACTTTCCTGCAAAGTTGAGCTCTACTTGTAATCAAGCACCTGAACAAGCTAATCAAGACCTTTAGGATCACTAGAAAGTTACAGATTGGTTTGATCAAGGTTGCAGCAAATCTCTGCAGGAATGTGGACTTCAAGAGCAAGAGTTGAGAACCCCTGCCCTAAGGGTTCAGTTTTTGCACAATTTTTCCTCAAAGTGCAGCCATTTGTCAACAGCCACTTAATCTAAAAGAGCAAGAAGGACATTTTGCTAGGTAATACCTTTTATTGCGTTGTGAAGAAAAACATTAATATGTTCTGAGAGCATTATATTTACCATCTATTTATAATTTATTTAAGCAACAGGTAATTAGAACTACTTCTTACCAACAGGCTGTAAGGTATTATAGATGTTTACACAATTTATGTGATGACTGAAATATCACTTCTGCAGAACACAAATCAGAACACAGAATTTAAAAACAATATCTGGAATGTGAACGAAGGCTTTTCGATAACATCTACTGTTACAAATGCACTAAACAAGCTGAAATGCTATCTAGCTGATCTACATTTGTAGGTACACTTATCCATGATTCATTAGCACTATTACAGGGGGTGGACATTTTAGGAGACAGCACCTTCTGCTGGCAGAGCTCCACAAATCTTTACCTCAGGTTGAACTCTCCTGTTTCTCTGACTCTGTCGGGAGCCCCAGCAGTTCTGGAGGATCTCAAAGCCACAGCAAGATGGTGTGGTCCCTTCTCCACCCATGGTAGGGTCTCTCCATGCTGCAATAACCATAGGCCTCAGTCCCACTACATCATGTCCACTTGCTGGTAAGGAGCCCTCAAGTTAACCACAACAACTTCTTTGGTCTTCGATGACCTAGAGCTCCCCAGTCCAGAATTAACAATCAAAAGAGATCCACTTCTTTTAGATTTATTCAGAGTGTGAGAGAGTCTGAAGTGTCCGTTTCACATGCCATCTCCACTTCTCTGTTAGAGGAGATGTGTGCTGCAGGCAGGGCTAAATGTGTGGCTACGTGGGGTGCTCAGGGAGAGCTTGGTGACGTGTGGACGAGACTCCACAAGGGAGCCATCCTGAGCCGGAGACTGAGCAGTGGGGGTTCTCAGTGCCATCTTCCTCTTCCTCTATAGGAAGCATCAGGGGAGTGATCCCTGACAGTGGAGCTCCACTCAGGGGCAGTAGAAGCAACTTCTGTTGGGACTTCTGGTAACTCCTCCCTCTCAGAGGCCGTCTCCTAGAGACAGAGCCGGAGATATTTCCTCCCCTCCACCGCTCACATTCCCCCAGGACGCTGACAAACAGCAGTGAAGTGCAGAGAGGAAATCTTATCTCCCGGCATGCACACATAGGCTTTGGTTTCTCCTGCTCCAGCATGGAGAGAGTGGGAAAACTAGCTCTGCCCTTCATAGTGATAGCTCCTCCATTTGCCTCCATAAAGGATAATATTTCTGACTGTTTCATCCATGGGGGCTAGGGGTCTAATGTGTATACCCACATCTCTCAACGCCACTTAGGAGGGAACAAATTGGATCTTGTGCACCTGCCATCAGCTGAGAATGGGAATGTGTTTACCAACTTTGTGTTTACATTGTAACTGACATTTGGAAGACCTTAGACATATCACTTTAATTGTGTCATTCAATGGTTATGTAACAGGTGTGTTGCCTTAATCACATGGCCGCTGGGGTTTTCAATGTGAGGTGGACGTTACTATGATTTTACAGGTCCTCTGGCAATAAAAGAGTTTTAAAATAGAAGAGCTTGGAACTGTCATTAAAACTTTGCTTCTTCGATCAAATTTTACCAGAGGTAACAAATCAGTTCAATGCTTTAGAGATGTCCAAACCTGTCCCTGATGGACCACTGTTCCCCAAAGTTTAACTCTAACACACATGCCTTAAAGGTAAAGCTATCTTGAAGACCTTGATTAGGTTGTTCATGTTTGTTTTATAAGGGTTGGAGCTAAGCTCTGCAGGACAGTGGGGATGTCCAAACTCTGTCACGGAGAGCCGGTTTTAAGTTTAATTTACAGTTAAATACTGTAATTTCATTAACCAGTTAATATACCAACCCATTAACGTACTGAAATCTATTTTGTACCTTTGAAATACACTGAACCACCAAATGCAGGTGGTGATGAGAAAGTCTCAAGATGAACCAAAGCCCATCACAAGCAGCTTTAAAATATGAACATATATAAAAGGTGCTTGGTGTCATTTACACAAACACTAAACACCATAATGGGGTTTACACTGAAATATGAAATGAACATTAATTTAACAATAATAAACATAACTGAAAACAAAAACTAAGAAGAAACATAGTGATTTAAAGATTTTAAAGAAAAAATGTCAAATTCAAACAAAATTTAAAATGCAATACAGGGAAATCTGGGAAAGTCAGTTCCTGTCTGTAATTTTTACAGGAATTTACTGTTAACCATTTAACAGATTTTTACTGTAGCATTCTGTACTGTATTTTCTGTTAAAATCACTGTAATTTTTTTTACAGTGCACGTTATAGTTAGCTAACAATGGTTTTGGGCAACACACCCCTGCCTGGGAGTTTCAAGTAATCCTTTTGACCTTGATTAGCTGGTTCAGGTGTGTTTAATTAAAGTTGGAGCTAAACTCTACAGGGAGGTGGCCCTCAGGAGCAGGACTGGACACTCCTAGCTGTGAAAACAGTTGGAAAATGTCTTCAAATTTAAATGCACCTATATTGTTTAGGATTCAGTTCTTAATCTTTAAAAATCTTAATCTTATAAAGGATTCCTAATCCAAGTTCTTAATCTAAAGAAACATTATTTTAGTTGCAGTTTTGACCCTGAAGACCAGAACCAATTCCTAAAGGGTATTATAGACATAATCCCCATGAAAAACAATGTATGATTTTATCTTACTGTGGCCCTAAAATTACATCTAAATCACTTTTACAAATGCATGAACATTAGTACATTAGATAATCAAATATAGTGACTTCTACAAATTATGTTAGACCTTATTAGAACAAACTTTCTAGCCTACTTATTTCTAGCTGATCTAATCTAGTGTTAATGCAACTTATATTGATGGCGTTTAAACTGAGTTTGGCTACAAAGTCAGTATCACCCATCATATTACAAATATGCAACAATGTATATATGTATATATTCATGAACGCAACAGACTGATGGCTAATGACCTAGCTGGCAAATATGCAAGTTAAGCATATGCACTGATCAGCAAGTGGTTATAAGTTGTTCAGTTGAGAATAGGGTCATCCAATAGAGCAGGTGTTGCAGTGTAGAGGCTATATGGATTAACCATATGTGACACGTTTAGGAGGCCAAAAGATAAAGTCGAGGTAAAGTCCACACCTTTGCTAAGACGTTATTTTTGCACATGACCATATATATGTGCGTCTTATTGAAACTACAGATGGCAGTCTATTTTAACAGGTCAAGTATGTTGATGACCAATGTAGGCCTGAGCTTGCACTAATATAATTAAACAGTATAAGTAGTCTTGTAGCTGAAAAATAGTCAGTTGTCAGACAAGAAATGATTAAGAAAGGTCTTGAGGAAGCATGTAAAATTACTGGTTTTGTGTTTATGAAACAAACTTTTCAAATTTGAGCTATTTTTAGCATAACATACCATCCTAAAAAAACATTTCGACGCTATGTCTAAAAATGTTGACCTGAATAAGTTTAGCTGTAACAGCACTACTTAAAAGATGCATTTATAGCCACTTGCCAGTGATTTGCCTTACAAACTCTCTAACAGCTAAGTCTTTCAGCATGCTAATAAAATCACTGTAACCTGTACTATTGATGCACTTTTACATATCTTATAGTCGGAAAGACTTTTTAATTCATAAAAGCCTGTGCAAAACTTTTCAAGTTGATGTGGGAGGTTGCCAGGGTGTTGCTATGCAAAAGAGTTTTAACTGGTCGCTTAAACTATCATAGCCAGCATTTAAATCTCTATGATATGTAATAAAGTGTCCTCCTTCAGTGTAAATCTATGGGAGTCCATTAATAAAGGCACCATTAATAAAAAATAAATGAATGAATTAGAGCAACACTCCAATCTCTCTTTTGAATATGCTGTATAATGATGCTTGAGATTTACAGATGTCCATGTTCAACAGTAGAGCTGTTCAGTGAGTGGGCAGAGAGACAGACTGACAATGCCCCACTCATTTATGCCAGCATGGGCAGCATGAGTAACATTATCTATCAAGGTCAGCTGTCTGGGCCAGGCCCCACATGGGCTAATCCCTATCACACACACAAATACACAAACCCATGTGTGCACACACACACACACACACACACACACACACACACACACACAGAGGATGGGGCAGGATGGCAATGATAACATTCAACATCTACTCATGTTTAAATTACAGCTGACATCTACAGTAATTACTCTGAGCAGCTTTGCTTTTGTTGCCAGGGATTTCATTTTGGCTTTGACCTAGACTTTAAATGTGCTGAATCTTTGAGCACAGATGCCCCATGTACTGTCTAGTCCGAGGATTGTTCCAAAATGACCCAACTTTTTTCAGCAGCTATTTTTAAGCTGTAACTACAAGCTACACATTATTTTTACTACTTAAACAAATTATAAGTTACTAACATTAAAAGTATTAAAAGCTGACACACTTCACTATTTAAATTCTATATCGTCTAAACAATCACACTAAGTACACTCAACTTGATGTATAGTCAAACATTTCGAGACAAACATAACAATGTAATGATTACTTTACAATTTGATTACTTTACAAGTACCACTTCTCACTTGTTCATTAACGTCCAACCCCATTTCACTTCCTATCATACCTGTCAAAATAAAGGCCCAGAATGCCAAACAAAAACACACCACTTGCACTTTTGTACAAATTCATTACCTCGTTCTCCAATTAAATTTCAAGACAACACCTGCTTTGCTATTCTTGCTACGCAGAATCCACATGCAAAGAACTTGAGAGAAATTAAAGAACATAATATTTTTTTAATAGTGGATGCCATTAATTAGATATCGTGCACTGTTTTTAATATTAAAACCTATATATGCAAAACTTTTTTCCACCAAACAACTAAGTTTTCTGTAATGAAAAGTTATTTAATATAGTCATTCAGTGCGTTTTATATATATATATATATATATTATTGAAGGGGTGCGCTGAGAAATAAGTGTACAAGCTTTCTGTCCTCCGTTTCAGCTGTCTAATGGCGATCTTAAACTTGATCTTGAGTGTTAAATCAAGGATATAAATATGCAGATTCACTTCAAGGCTATGACACATCCTTGAAGACATTTCCTAGACTCAACAAGTGAAGATCTTGCATATCAACTTCACAACCAACACTCTCTCATTTGACCATCATTTATCCAGTCTGCCAGTAAAGATGTTTTTCTTACAGGATTATGGGCATCAGTTAACTAAGCTCGAGAGACTAGTTACCTCAGTGTTCTCCAGTTGCCTGGGCGAAGGGAGAAACCTCATACCCTAGAAACACCAAGCAAGGGACTACCTTGTTATTGCAAAAAGAGTATCCCTATGGTTTATGTACAGTACGTATATTACCTTAAACTGAAATACAAACACATGAAATCAGCACAATTAATGCCTTGCTTTTTAAATAAATGACACTTGAATTTTTTGCCCATATTGTTGACTGTTGAGAGTTAAAGTTAATATGTTAATAATGTTTATAATGCTACATAATAACACTCTCCTTTTTTTGGAAGTCCTGAGAATTTACTCTACAACCATCTAAAAACTATAGCATCACATACCTGCTCATTATATAAAGTGTTTTTCCGTAGTCTTTCATCACCCTGTTCAATATCTTACCTTCTCTCCTCTGCTTTCTCCTTCCCCTCTCTCTGATTCTGCCCTCGGGCCCATTTCTACCTCAGGCAGTGCTGAGCAGTGAATCCAGAGAACGAATTAAATAACAAATCCAGTCAGAATGGACGGCAGCTACAGCGTGGGTTGCAATGGCTCTCTTTGGGTGCTGTGAAGCTCTAGCCAGTGAGCCTGGTGTCTGGTGCTGACATGTTTGGCTGAGACAGTAAAGGAACCTGACGATAAGGCATTGAGTGATAGAAGCAGGTGCAGGCAGGACACTGCACGCTCATCTTATGTCATTTGCAGGTTTGGTTTTACTGCACTCGCGTTCTTTCTGAAACTTATTGCATAATGTCAGGTAAACATAGAGGATACTAGAGTAAGATATTTTTCGCGGGAGAAAGTGTTATAGATTATGGACTTTAAATGATGGTCTTAATGTCATAAATGTCTTCTACCTCAAAATTTACATTTTGTCACTTGCCTCCAAGCTTCATTCATCTTAGGAATACAATTTAACATATTTTGGATAAAAACTGGTAAGCTTGTGACTGGTAAGCATAACACTGTCAAGGTACAGAAAAGTATGAAAGACATTGTCAGAATAGTTCATCTGCCATCAGTGGTTCAACTGTAACATTATGAAGCAAAGAGAATACTTTTTGTATGAAAATGAAACGAACTGTATCGTCACAGCAGTGCCATTTTAGAGAGTATCGTGTGGACGCGAATTGTTGGTATGTTTATCAGCCGTTTGGACTCTCATTCTGACGGCACCCATTCACTGCAGAGTGAATCCATTAGTGAGCAAGTGATGTAATGCTAAATATCTCCAAATCTGATCATGAACTGAAATATGATATTTGCATAACTAAATGCGTATACGTCATATGTCACATGATAAACACAATTAATGAAAAATGTTTTGAAGACATGGTGCACTGTAGGTAGTTCAAGGACTATCTGTTTACTAAACACTGTCTGTGGCATTAGACCATTGGTAGGAGTTTTCTGTCACACAGGTAAACTGAGAATTGTTATGTCACTGTCTGTGCATCCTTAACACAGCCATACAGTACAGACACACACGTGACAACATCAGTCAGAGGGCAAGGTGATCTTCCTTTGTAACAGACACAACACAGAATCTACTGAAACCATTTGCTTTAAAGAACCAGTTATCAGACACACATCTTGTTCAATGATTGAATAGTTGTTGACCCAGAATGACAGAATAGCCATTATTGGGTGAACTATCCCTAAGAGTCAGCAAATGCATATGACTTTATTTCAAATGAATCAGACAGTAGTTTTGTAAACCAGTTCAACCAATCCAGTATTCGATATTGACCCTAATGAATAAAACAAAATTGCATTTTGTGAATTTTGCAGAAATGTTGAGGTTCGGCTGAGCACCAAATGACCTGAATCTGGTGCTGATGGGAATAATATTTTAAGAGATCTATGTCATTCAAACAAAATCCCGTCTAAAACCACATTAAATCATCACTATTTAGTTGATGACATAACCACTGTAATCCACTGTTTCACCATTTAAGCATCTCAACAAATTAAGAGAGCTCACCTGTTCAGAGTTTTTCAGGTTTGCGATATTGCATCACATGGAAACGCACACCTCTTGGAAACACGCAACTGTGCATCGGCTTGTGACACATGTCAAGACTTAATCAACACGCGATTAATCAGCGCTGTCTGCGTGACAACAGCTCCGTCACCAGTGTAGTAGAACAGTCAATCCCATTATATCATAATCACCATTGTATGATGATGTAACTCCGATATTTGTTTATAAACAAACACCTCTGATAATGAGATGGATTAGATGAGGCATCTCAAAGAATACAGAACTGCTATTATGTAATATCTTTCCTTTTTATTCCATATTGCCAGACAGAGATTCATTGTGTGCTTTTGTAATTTGAGTTTGAGTGTATCAACACTAGTGAAGTTTACTCTAATAATGATACAGCCTCATAAAGAGCCAGTACATCCCCTACAGATCTAATTATGCCTTGTTAGGGTGAAGGGGCAACCCAGCTGTCCGCAGAGCTGTGTTCTCTGCAAGGCAAGGGGTGGGTTTGTGTTAGCCCATTCCCATTAAAACAATGGAATCGATTACAGACATCGGTCACAGACTGGGCAACCTACTGCTAGCTGTACTGTTACTACCCAGTATGTGCAGAAACCTTATTACGAACAGGTGGACAAAAGGAAAGACAGGCTGTTGGCTTGCCGTTTACATGGTTATGGATGATCCAGTGGGCACTGGTTGATGCCAAAGAAAACATTCATTCATAAACTGCCTGTCAATAATTTAGGTAGGCTGATGCTGGTTCAATGTTGGCTTGAAAAGAGAGGGGGAGCTGGTTTACATTTCTTAAAAAATTAAGGTTCATTGGCATTGCTGGTTCCTTGAAGAACCCTTAATATCCCTAAAAACATTTAATTGAGTAAAAGATTTGTATTGTGGAAAAAAGTTATTAAAGGTAATTTTTAACTGTTACTGTACTTTGAGAAGTGGATTCTGTATCGAATGTCTTTTTCTGTTTTGGTGATTCTGCCCACTGACAATTTACTCGATATTTTCTGGGTTTCCTGGGTTGCCAGCGTGTGGAAAACGTAGCATACCGCAGCCATGGAAGCAAGTAAATTGCAGAGTCTCCCTAACCTAAAACGTCTTGCTATCCATCCTAAAACATTCTATGACCAGAAGAACATTGAAATGCATTGCCTTTTATTGTCAGTTGCGCTTGTTCCTATGGGCATTAAATCTGAGGTAAATGGGCCGGGAGATCCAATATTTAAATTTGTAGAACCCATTTCAGATGCTGTTTGCTAAATGCTTCTACGAGGAACCTAAAAGAGATCTACTATGTACTCAGCATAAAGAGACTTTAACATAGAACATTTTAATTTTAACAAAATGTTCTTTAGAGTTTAAAAATAATCTTTGTAATAGTTCTGTTAAGGAGGAAACAAAAGTGGATCTTTGATGCCATTAGTGTGAAAAGCTCCTTTTGGAACTTTTCAGAATATAGTTAAGACATATTAACTGTTTCGTATTTATGTTGATTGCTAAAGCTTGTGCATATATGCGAGTGTAAAGGGGTAAACACTGGACGGTTTTGTTGTGTAAATCAAGTGTGTATAGGGTGAAACCTGCTGCTCTCTGACACAACTGAAGTGAATTGCCGGGTTTAATTTGAAGTATCCAGTATCATCAGGAGCGCAGTAAGCTCCCATAAGAAACATTATCGGGTGAGGAGTTCATCTCGATAATGGCTATATCATCAACGCACACTTGGTGGGAGGTCTAGGGCCTGCCAACAGTTTATCAGACACCAAATCCAAATCAGTCAACATATTGCATATGAAACTAAGATGCAAGATTGATATCTCAGCAGCCTTGCATGCTGTTTCAAACTCGCTGCTTATTAATATATTAAAGATCAAGTTTGTAGTTTCTAACTGCACTAAACATAATTGCAATTAGTCTATTCCACTATCTCTTGATTTTTGTTTCGGCTACAGTATGATCCCTAATAATAACCATTTCCAATAATACGATAACATTTAATAATGTTTTGTTGAGCAAATAAAATATTTTAATAATTATACCATAGCAGCTTTTTTTGTAGTTTTTACATGGCTCCTGAAAGCATGAATGAAAATTTCATGACATTTTTACCTCTTTGGTGCATATAAGTTACATTTAAATTAAAAGGTTTGAGAAATGCTTGTATGAAAATGCTTTATAAACCTAATCTTAAAAATACTATATATACAAATTTTATATATATATATATATATATATATATATATATATATATATATATATATATATATATATATATATATATATATATATATATATATATTCACATTCATTTATTAATAGCATGACATAGATCTTCCCAGGCCTAAATTAGAAAAAAATATATAGCAGTAAGTACAGATGGACGGTATGTTCCTCGCTCAAACCGGTGCTAATGATAGCACAGCACCATGTTCAGATGTGCCACATTCAGTGAATCTCTCCTGCAGTCAAAGGAATGGTGGGAACACAACACCTCTACTAAAAGAATTGAAACCAGCACCAAAGCAGCAACTGTTTCCATGGCAGCGTAACTTGTTGAGCAGAAGTGGGCAATCTTTCAGAAACCCAGTTGCATCAAGGTCTTCACTGCCTCTCACTCTGATTGAATTGCTCTCCTTCAAAAAACAAACGTTCCAGTTTTTCCGCCAGCTGACGTATTAAAGTGATGTGAGGATCTTCTTCAGACAGAAAGCAAAGACGCGCATCATCTTGTAATACGTGCTTTACAGACAGACTGAACAAAAAACAGTCTAACACTAAATCCATGATTAATCCTAGGCGATTCATTGCCTGATTACTCTCAAGCAGCATCTATTCAACAAGTGAAGTTTTGCATGGTTCTGAGAGCAGTGCATAACATTAAAAATAATTTAATTATATCGTAGTTTTTCACCCTCATGTCATTCTAAACCTGCTTGACTTTATTCTTTCACAGGATTTCGCAGGATATTAATGTTGCTCTTTTGCACAGATGTTGACTGGAAGCTGGGCTTCAAAATTACAAAAAAAAAATGTTTAGGATAATATAAAAATATCCTTCCTTTTTAAGTATTTTTCTTTTGTTTGGAAAAGAGCAGCATGAACGTTCTTCTAAACATCTTTTCGGTGCAGGACAAAAAAAAAAATCATACAGGTTTGGAATGACATTTGAACGAGTAAATGAGGACTGTCTAAACAAACAGGTGGACATATTGCCTCTACAACACTACAGGTCAGCCATGGAGCAAAATGCCACCACTGTTCCTGTATTACACGTACAGTGCTATGGTCTGAGGACAAATGTCATCAACCTGTCATCCATAAAACAAATTAATAGCAGCATTTTCAAAATAGACAAAGAAGGAGCTGTAGTGCATCAGCAAAAACAGTTACCAGAGTTTCATAACATCATGTTTCATAACCGCTTCATGGGTTTGCAGTTACATCAGAATATCTCCAGGATACCAGACTGCTAAAAGAAGTCTCTTAAAAAAAATAGCTGTTCTCAAAAAAAGCATAGACTATTGGGCATCTGTGCAAACCAAACGCTTCCCAGTCTGCCATTGGTCCAACAAACAGATCCATATGCCCCAAACGCATGCTTTGGATGAGTCAGTGTTCTTAACTGTAGTTGTCTATGCATGTAAGCTGGGTAGAAGATCTTATTTTATCACCGAATAAAGCTTCAGCGTCCAGTTTTTGAAGACCTTCCTGAGCGGAGGTTTATTTATGCGCACACAGCGCTGCACGGAGTCGTGACTCATGCTTTTGGACAATGCATTAAAGTGCACCTACCTTTTTCACCAAAGGAAGACTAATGTTCTTCTCCTTCATGAGTGCCTCCAGTCTCTTCCTCACAGCTTTTCTGTTCAAAGCAAAATATCTCTGTTTTAGAAAATGCTGTGAGTAAAAAAAAAAAGTTTACATTTACTTTAAATCAGTTTTTGCTCAGTAATTGCTGTAAATTTCATGAATAATTAAAAAAGAAACACCAATTAACGCATTAAATAAAATGTGAAGTTTTGAAAATTCATATACTCATTTGCATAGGATCTATATGAATTTTATTTATATAATTGAATGACATTTTAATTGCATATATAAATATGTATCTATTCATATGTTCAACTAAATATATACACCGGCGGTTATTAGTGCTGGAAGCTATGCTACTGCAAGCTACTAGTGACCCCAGCTGGTTACAAACGTATTCATTCCTATATGCTGTGCATTATATTCTCTACAGATTTGATTTCCTGCACACTCAATGGCACCATAAACTTCAGAATATTTTTTACGGTTTTTCAGATTGTATAACTTGCACAACTTTGTGCAAATACAAATAAAAGCAAAAGAAAGCAAAATAAAAAGGAAATAAAATAAACTACACACACAGCACAATTAGCAGTTTTCTACTTACTTTTTGTCCATAGCCAGATCACTAGTTCTCACTTGTTAGGGTGTACGAAATGTCATCCGCGTATGACAAAATTCTTCAGATGCAATCTTTACGATGGAGAACTGTGCACTGTAGTAAACGGGAGCGCGCATAGTGAAACTGATGATGAGGGCGGCAGGCAGGGGGCGCGCCTCCCACGCACGTGTTTCCTCTTGTTGTGGTGCTCGACGTAACCATGGCGACAGCGTTACGGGCGAATTCCCAACGGCTTTCTTGCTCCCTGTAAGGGCACTTGAGGAAGGCGACGCCGTTTGTGGGGACGTTTCTAAACAAAAGTGAGCAACTGAATCACTTCACGAAGTCCCTCAGCCAGTTATGTGATGGTCACTTCACGGATGTGATTTCCGTTTGTGCCTTTAAAAGAACACACATCAAGGGCTCTGCCCTTCGAAGGGAGTGAAGCACAAGGATGCTTACTTCTGTTTAGAATTCACTCAATATACAATATGAAATATGAATATATATATATATATATATATATATATATATATATATATATATATATATATATATATATATATATATATGTGTGTGTGTGTGTGTGTGTGTGTGTAAAGATTTTCTATTATAGATCAATGGAAATACGACTGAATGTTTCTGGGATATTCAAACTATTTATTAAAGGCACAGTTTTTTTTATTAAAAACTAACCATTTGTATGATTTATATTGGTTTACCATATAATTGATAAATCATTGCATGTTTGTGAGCTTAACAAATAGTGAAATAAACAAGTTCAATTCATATCATATGAACATAATAATAGATACAATAGATGTTGTGTTGATATATGTAGGTTATTAATGATATATGTAGGTTATTAATATTGATAATGGCTACAACAGTCAGTTTTACTTTAACGACATTTTCAACACATTACACAGACGTTGTTAGACAAAATGACATAATTACATAAGTGCACATGCTGATTTTAAAATATCACATCTAATGGAAATAACACTCGAAACAACTACATTTTGCATAACTGTAGGCTTTTTGCAGGCAGGTCACGTGATGATGCAACCTTATCCTCATATTTTCCTCATGAGGATCTGAAAAGAGACAGTGCCCTTGCGTGATTTAGGCTTCAAGAGACAAAGAGCTCAACAAATGTGTCACTCTGCCTGTAACTGATACAGCATGCATCTTTAATACGGGTCTTGTCTATGTAACAGAGAACAAATCCTGTATTCACACCTCATGCTTCTGTTCAGTGACAACACTATCTCATCCTCGGTGATACACTGACACAAAATACTAAACTATTAATATTAAACTACTGCAGCAGCACGAAAGGATTGATAGTGGACAATAGGTCCACATATGCTGTTATTCAAATAACCTAGATTTTAACATTCAGAAACATCCATAAACATGCTATTGGACAGTATATATTTTTTTATTTTCCCTTGGTGAATATAGTTTACATACTCATGTGACATGGATCATGGAACATTATTGTTATGTTTACATATTCAAAATATGTATAGTATGAATTATATTATTATGGATATGTACATCTAAATACATGCATTTTCAAAACACGAATAGCATGTTTGTGTGTAATTACGTAGGAAATATACACAGTACACATAGCCTGCATATATTATGTGAAGAATTATTTTTAAACGCGATTAATCATTTGACAGGACTAATTAATTATTATGTTAATGGTACTTTATCTGCTAAACGTGTTAGTTTAGATTGTTTACATGCATTAACACTGTGCTTGTTTGCGGAAATTGATATTTTCGTATGAAATAATAATAATAATACACGTGATAAATGTGTTTTCATGAGTGTTTGCTTGTAAATTTACAAGAATGAGAAGGACGCGATTAAAAAAATAGTTTTTGTTTTGATTAAACCGTATAAAAAAGGATATTGCGTTTAACGAAACACTTTCAGCAAATACATTTTAACTGACTTTCGGCCTGTATGTTTGTCTGAAGTATTGCGTAGTAATTATTCACAAAATGATTTCAAAATTAAATTGCAGGTAGGCTACAACAAACCGCGATTCACGTTTCGTGTGGAATCTGCTTTTAGTAATCACAAGCTAGACGATTAGCTGACAGCTAGCGGAGTGAAACAAGTGGAGGTAAGCAGGAAGTATCTCGCAGGCCAATAATATTGGACAATTTACTGGAAGTGCATGAATAATAACGGCACAGTTTTGCTACACTGCTACATTTTCAAATATATTTCCCTTAGTATGTTGTGGTTTCGTCGTCTCGCGCGTTTCTTAGCACTCGGGTTATTCATGTGATGTGTGAGACGTTATTGGATAGCGTTTGTCACATAATTCAAATGTGTGCTTCAAAGAAAACGTACGTCTGTGTTTGTGTAACGATCACTTCTGACCACATGACATCACAATGGTTTATTTATTCACGCCAGACGTGCACCTTTTCAAGTGCATCTTTGCAGGAACGGATGGCTGCGTTTCAACACCTAGGAAGCTACCCTACCTAGACAGCATTCATAATCACTATGCATAATTATGTCTGTTCCTGTGGTCGATACTATAAAATGATTATTGTTATGTCTGTCTTCTAAATGCAGGTGAAGATGAGGAAAAACAAAGGGAAAACCAATACAATAGAAAAGGAGTTCATGTTTGAGTTTAAGGCAGGAAAACATCACTGTGTCCTCAAAGTACCACTTCACTTCCCTCTCAAAGAAAATGTCAATGATCTTCATGGACGGATCATGCTGCTTCATAAAATTCCCTGTTTTGTAGAAAATGGTAATGTGTTTACATTTATTTAAGCGCGTATATGATCTGATTCAGCTCTCGGATCGTCGTTGCATTATTTACAAGTCATATATGAATTACTGTATACCCGCTGTAACTTCTGCATTGATTTTAGACTTGAAAAAAAGCCTGGTCAGTTTCATAGAGAGGGAAACGTTAGTGGATTATGACCGGGATGCGGAAGCAGCCCTGCAGAGACTCACAAATGGAGATGTCGACATTAACAAACTTACAAATTCATGGGCCAAGGCCTATTCGGAGGTGAGAGCAAAGTCTGTTTAAATTATTAAATTACATTACATTAGCAATTTATTAAAGCCCATCCTTTTTTATTTCAATTTATTTTTTTATTGTACAAATGTACAAATGTACAAATATTTAATTACATGTATTAAGTATTATAATATATAATACAACTTTTTTCATGTGCTTTCGCTTAATAGCTGCTTTATATCACATGCTGCTGTGTTCAGACTTTTCAGGGAATACTAATGTATACAGATGTCATACTTATAGTTTTCTATAGTTTATTAACATTAAAAGTAGCTTAAAGAAATTACACACTTCAGTTTCAATTCTAAATGAATTTTTTTATCAGTTGTTTTTAATACATCTGTTAGTCAGAAGTCAAGTCACATTTATTTATATAGTGTTTAAATACAAAATAAATAGTTTGAAAAGAGCATCACGTTAATAAACAGGAAAATAAAAAACAGTGTTCATGTAAAAATCACCACTAATGAAACAAATACAATTTAAGCTGCAAGAGTAGCTAAAAATAATAGTGCCATTATTATTCAGCTCAATTTAGTTCAGTGTTGTTTTCCATGCATTTCAATAACTTCAATGATTATTAATCACGAAAGGAGCTTAATTCAGCTGTAATCATCTCTACAGAAGGCAATTGTGTCATTATTTAGCTCAAGTCAAATTTAGTTTTCAGTAACATTAAATCGATAATATTACTGAATATAAATGGTCTTTTAAACCAATAAATCATTTTGACTCTGCCCACACGAGAAATTACTTTGAAACTGAATATCTGTCCTATTTCCACATTCAAGATGGTTGACCTGACCGTCTGAATTAGCACTTCAAAGTATTGCAGGTTAAATTCTGCTTCCACTTGCTCCAGCGAACTTATAAAAAGAAAGCAGAATCCGCCCCCTCCCCTTCCTATCCAAGCTATGCACACAGGATAACCATTAACTTTTTACAGCAGCCGTACACAAATACACATGGATGCTCTCCAATCTATTTCAAGCCCATCAAATGGCCTTTTAACGACCACCTGGTTGTTTGCGTAAAAAGATTCTTACGTTTTTATTTAAAGCAGTGATCAAGTTTCCAGGTTGTTCTATATGTGCAGTATGAGGGCAGAAGTTAATTGAGAAAAATAGTATTAAAATAGATGTGCAGCTTACACGTTTATTTAAGGAAAAAAGTATGGACAAAACATGTGAAAACTTCTACTCTTGTGGATCTGTGGATCTGAATGTCTGTGCTTTGTGTCGTTTCTGTGTGTAGACTACACTGGAACACGCTCGTCCCGAAGAAGCCAACTGGGACGAGGATTTCGCGAGCGTTTATCATGAACTGATCCACTCCCCAGCCTCAGAGACTCTTCTCAACCTGGAGCACAGTTACTTTGTCAGTGTTTCTGAGCTCATCAGCGAGAGAGACATGGAGCTCAAGAAACTCCAGGAGAGGTTTGTTTGGAAGGGCGCTTTCAGATGAAATTCTGTTTTATGAGGAAAAAATGCCAGGGGGTGTAATTTGGATAATGAGCTCCCAACATAAATGCAGAATGTTACGATACTACGAGTTACGAGTAATTATCAAAAATAAAGTTACGTTTTGCTTAATTGCAAATTGTTGTAGATGCAGTACTTTTATTTATGTACACTTTTTTTTTATAGCAAATCATTATAAATCATTATATTTTAATATATACACTACAGTTTCAAAATTATGGTAAGTTAGATATTGCTTTATTGTTAGATAATGTTTTTGAAAGAAGTCTATTACTTTTCAGATGGAGTAGATTATATTAAAAGATATAAATTCTATTTAAAGAACAACATTATGTCTTTTGCTTATGATCAGTTGTATGTTTTTTTTTCCTAATCACGTTATGAATGTTTTTCATACCTCAACCCCTGGTTTAACAGACAAGGCTTAAGCTAGTCCTGGACTAAAATGCACATTTGAGCTGTTTTAAGTTGCACTGACATCTTAACATTTGTAAGTGTTATTGTTTTGTCTGAAGATGCACAATATTATTTTCAAATCACATTTATAAAAGCTACTTAAATTCCCCAATTGAGCTAAATCCTGGCTTAGACTAAGCCTTGTCTGTAAAACTGGCCTTAATACTTAAAGGTATATGGTGATATAGGTAAATAATAAAATAAATAAGAGTTATCATACAATTAAGCTACTTCATAAGAAACATGTCGAAATTGCCTAAAGTTTTGACTTTTACTATAAAAGCATATGAAATTTGTCTTTACAGACAGGCTGTTGAGATGGACAAAGTGATGCAGGAGCTGGGAAAGACCTTGTGTGACCAGGATGTGAATACTGTCGCTGCCCAACACTTTGATGCACAACAGGTAAGACCAATCTGACAGTCAGATTAAAACTAAGAAGATAAATAATAATAAAAAGCTGTTTTTTGTATTTTTTGGAAGGTGCTGGAGAACAAGTGGGCCAGTGAACTGAAGCAAGTCACGGGAATCCAGAAACAAGAGTATCAGGAATGGGTGATGAAGCTTCACCGGGACCTGCAGAACCCCAACAACAGCACTATAAAGTGAGTGAAAGAGAAACTACACTAGTAAAATACTTTAAAATTGAGTTGATGAATTATCATGCTGGGAAGTGAATAGTCGTGGGAATCGAGAAGAATGTAGCATCTTCAAAGACGCTGACGCAGATGTTTCCTGCTCAAGAAATCCTGTCTTAGCAATTTCATTCAGTTTCATTCGGATATAAATGATCTTGCCACCTCATTAGATGTAGTTTAAGTTGTAATTACGTTTTACGACATCCCCACTTTGACACATTGACACCGTGTAGCACACGAGTGACTAGTGTTACTCTTGAGCCGATGGCAAAACAACCCTATTTATCATTGTGATTGATGGACGCTGAAGAGCTTCAGAAGTTGAGCCTGTTATTTGTGTTTCAGCGAGGAGATCAAGGTGCAGCCCGGTCAGCTGGGGGAGGCAGGGGAAGCGGGGGCCCGGCTCTTCGAGGAGCAGCGACAGCTGGAGGAGAGCTTCACCATCCACTTAGGTATGGTGTTTCCTTGGAAACATTGGCTGTTACAAAACGCTGCATAAAAATACCCGCATACAACAAACTGCCGTGGTAATTTACACCCACTTCCAATGTGTTTTCAGTCTGTCTCTCAAGCTCATTATAAACTAAGTTTTGCTAATGTTTAATAGTTCGCTATACTTGTCTTCAAGGGGCTCAGCTGAAGACCATGCACAATCTACGTCTGTTGCGATCTGATGTGCTGGACTTTTGTAAGCACCGTCGTCACAGCAGCAGCGGGGTGAAGTTACGGCGCCTGCAGACCGCCCTCTCGCTGTACTCCACATCGCTTTGTGGCCTGGTGCTGCTGGTCGACAACAGAGTCAACTCGTACAGTGGCATCAAGAGAGGTATCACATCCGTTTCATTGCAAAGGTGAACCTAATCAAAAAGACATTGCAAACTGGTATAAACGGCATTTCCCATTATTCCTATGGCATCAGACTTTTCGACCGTGTCTCAGGAGTGCACAGACTTCCACTTCCCCAGAGTGGACGAGCAGCTGGACATCATCCAGCAGGTGGTGCTGTACGCTCGAGCTCAGCGCAGCAGCAAGCAGAGAGAGCAGCCCGGTGAGTGACACAACAACTGTGTGTGTTTGCGTCCGTCCAAAACCAGCACCTCTGCATTGCACCATCACATATCTGACTTCAGTCTCACCGCGAGGAAGTGTTCGGTTTCATTCGACAGGGACTAGCTACAATGAAACGTGATATACATTTTTTCAACGTGCACAAATGTTTTGGCAGAAAGTGGAATGCTCTGATACAGTTTTGCATTTTGCTAACTGTTTGTAATAACTGTTATATATCTAATGAACACTGTTACATAACTTTGACAGAAAGAGAGAACACAGTGACTAGTGATTTGCAGTGAAATGAATCGCTGAGATTCAGATTTTATTGTGTGGTAATAGTCACATTATTACAGATTTTTTGATCAAATAAATGCAATCTTTGCATTCCTCTGCTTTTGAAAGACATCTAGAAATATTTATGCTCATGTAACATTTGGCGAAAACGTTACAAAAATATAAGCTTTTAGAAGTGATTTGCAATGAAATTCAGAGATTCAGATGTCATTGTGTTTTTTTCACTTTATTCGTTTTTTTTTGCTTTATAGAGATACCAAGAAACGGAGGAAGTGAAGACAAAAACAAGATAATTGACAGAAATTCCTCCAATATCCTCCCAGGTATTTTTAACATCGTCTCTTGCTTTTAGCGCTCTGTTGGATTAGTCGAAACACTGGATGCTGTGCTCTCTTTCTCTTCAGGTGAATTCTACATCACACGCCATTCAAACCTGTCCGAGGTTCATATTGTGTTCCACCTCTGTGTGGATGATAATGTGCGTTCGGGAAACATCACAGCGCGGGATCCAGCCATCATGGGCCTGAGGAACATCCTGAAGGTCTGCTGCACCCATGACGTCACCACCATCACCATCCCGCTGCTGCTGGTGCATGACATGTCAGAGGTAAGAGTACATGCGTGATCCTACAGAAGCATTATTATTGTATACATTTAAAACAATGACTTATATTAACTTATTACATTTTCAAGTATTTGTTAAGGAAATCACGAATAGAGCTTTCTTGTTGATGCACGCAATGTTGATCTGTAAAAATGGTATTTGAAGACATTGCCAATATCGTAGGGTGTTCAAAAACCCAACCGAGCCTCAGCTTTCTATAACTGGAATCTATAACAATCTTAGGGTGTTCCAGAGCTTTCGTCTGCCAACTACCATCATTTAAATGTTTTTTGTGGGAATTGTTGAGGATTTGGCCTTTACATTGGCATCTATCTCTAGAACACGCAAACAAACAGCCAAACAAAACATTTCAGTTCCAGTCTAACCTGGGGCTTAAAGTTTTCTGGCACCGTGCTGGATCTCTGGGGTGCGTGCATACATTTAGAAAAAACTTTCAAGTCAACGATTTTTGCATGAGAGGAGCACAGCTTTCACTCTGAACCAAACTAACACTACTAGCCAGTCAGAATTTGTTGCACTTAAGCATGAGACGTGCATAGTAGGCTATCCGAGTTGCAGCCCCGATGAATGGAAGAAGCGCATCTCCATATAGTGCATATTTATATGGAAGAACTAATTAAAAAGCAGCGGCGCTTTGTAAACAGCTCAGAGTAATCATGCCATCTCCATAAGAATGATATGATTGCCGGAACACATTTTTGAAAAGGTCATCTGGTTGTTCACGCAAGATCTATTAACCAGTAAAGACTGTGTGTGTGTGAAAGGGGCTAAACTCTTCCTCCACATACGCCGGGAATTTGAATCGCATAAGGTTCTTTTGGGAAAACTGTGTGTATTATCTCGCTAGATTAGCGCCGTAAATCGTTTATAAAGCTTTGCCACACTGGAGAATGCATCAACCTTTTTCTAATCCATTTAATACATGCCATTTCTTGTACATCGTAATTTGAAAATAAACGTTTTGCGTGTGGTCCGTTCAACGAGTTTGCATGTGGTCAAATATTAAACGTAATTTAATCAATCTGTAAAATGACACGTCACCAGGCTGTGGGTGCCCTCTGTAGGTAATGCATAATGTACTAATGTACATAATGTGATGTACGTTTTTTATGTTCATATTATGTACATAATATTTGATATTCCACCTGCGTCGTGCTACATGTAATCTTATGTATTTGCCCTGAAGAGGCAAATGGCATTTTTGTCGTTGTGGTATATGTTTCTATTATTCAGTATGCATTTCTATAATTCTTGAAAATATTGTCTCATTGTGCACATTTAATTAGTGTAAATTTTTTACAAGCCAAAAAGCATGTCATCTGGCTTGCATTGATGTGCGGCAAATGAAAAGGACATGCTTTCTCTTACAAACAATTCTGTACTACTTTGTGGTTATTAAAATGAATGGAAAGAAAGAAAGAAATGCTAGGCATTAAAATTGAATTATAATTATTAAAAATAAATAATATATCTATAATATCTGCCAGTAAATAACCAGTGTTTGACATAAAAATAAAACAATGGACAATAACCAGTATTTTGTATCCTGATTAAATTGAACTCTTTAACTTTAGGATCAAACCAGATTCATTTGTCTTGTTTAGCTTGCACGCTCAACCTTAAAACCCTGTCGTCTACTTTAGAATTGGTCTATTTTGGATCGGGCCGTCTGCACCGACCAGTTGTGGGTAAATGAAAGCCTCAATCGCAGCCTCTCAGACCACAGGCCAATGTTGAGGAATGTTCAGTGTTCAGGAAATGTTTTTCATCTGAACAGGAACTGTGTGTTCTCCCAGCCAAAGGCCAAGGATGTTTTAAAGCCGAGGTCGATTCGGACAGGATTCGTTTTAAGGCCGTATGTCTGTAAAATAATTGTTACTGTGAAAGTCTGTAGAAAACGGCAAGATTGGTGTGGCTGCTGCATTTATACTGCATTTCTGTTACATATAAATGAGTGATCATATATTTATTTATTTTCAATATATGGCTTTATTAGAAATAAACAAATACAATTTTTAATGAAAGTATCATGTCATTTTAAGAACAGTTTATTGGGGATCTGAATAGCCCTGCGTAAGAGGTTGTAGCTTTTCACTTTGTGCAAATGTTGCTCTACAAGAAGTGGTTTGGTATGTTGGTTAAATATTATCTCTGTCACCGACTTCTTTTCTGTTTTTCCCTCGTCTGTACAGGAGATGACCATTCCCTGGTGTCTGAAGCGAGCTGAGCTGGTCTTCAAGTGTGTGAAAGGTGTGCAAGCAAAGATCTTAAATTTAAAACTGCAAAAATGCTCATTGATTATCAATATATTATATCATTATGCCAAATTTGTTTACATTCTACATGTTATTCTTCTTAATATTGATCTAAATGAATTAGATTAATATTATATTATTTACTTTTTAAGGTCAGTATGTGTAGATTTATCCAGTACTGTTCACATCTACGTGCCTACCAATCCATAGAAGTCATTTTCTCCATCATCTTGAATAATGTAGTAACGCTTAGAAAACAAGAATTGAAATCTTCTTTGGCTTTTACAGGTTTTATGATGGAAATGGCCTCTTGGGATGGAGGAATCTCACGGACTGTCCAGTTCCTTGTTCCACAGGTAGGATTTGACCTCGTGGACGATACAACAACATTCAGGAAATTCATTTGCAATGGATTAATTAAATTATTATAGTACAGTCTATATTTTCAAACAATAGTACCCATCGTTTGACACGTGCTTATAGGCTCAGGGGAGTCTTCACATTCACAGCTGCTTGCTTTACTCTTTAGCACCCTTTAAAATAACCCCCCTAGATGTCCCACACACTGTCTACTTGCACTGTGTATGTATACACTACACTAATATTGTGGAAATACCTATCTATATTGTATTTATGTTTCAAAATTTTAAGCGATTCCTGTGATTTTCCTGAATTTTCAGCGTCGTTATTCTTATCTGAAAGCAGCTGTTTAATATTACCATGATTCATTTTAATAGAAAGTTCACAAGAACAGCATTTATTTCTTTCTGACAGTGTAAAAGTCTTTGCTGTCAGTTTTTATTAATTTAACCGCAATATAACATTTCTGAATGATAACGTTATTTGCTTGATTTGTTTTATTCACTAACAAAGTGAAAGTGTTTAGCAGTTTTACGAATGTGGCATCAATCTGTCTTTCTGATTTTTTTTTATCGTCAGAGTATCTCAGAGGAGATGTTCTACCAGCTGAGCAACATGCTGCCTCAGATCTTCAGAGTCTCCTCGACGCTCACGCTAACGTCAAAACGCTAAAAAGCCGCACGCAGACACATCAGCCCCTGTAGCTGGCAATATGGACGACATCTTGTCACTTTAGGTTCTTAATTTTCAGAGAAGTACAAACCGTAAGCTGTTTTGATATGCACTGTCATGCGATCCTGTCACAGGGGGCTTAGCGACATGTCCTGATTATTTCAGTCTCGAATTTTCACCGGAATTCACTGATTTACTTCAAAAGAACGCATTAAAAGCGAAAGGGAAGTGTTGAGAGTTTTAGCTCTTGTCGTACTGCGAGTGCTGCTTACCTAACGCTGCATGGGGAACAGGTAATGCCAAGACAAGCTGTGTGTTTATGCTGCATTGCAGTCAACCACCTTTGGCCCCTCGTGTCACCCTTCCTCTCCACAAACACCAGATGGCGCTGTATTCGGTTGCTTTCACATGTAACCCAAGCTGCTGATTCCAAATGTCAAATGAAACCAACCTTCCAAGCTTTCTAAGTGATTTACCATGTGTTTGTATATTAGGTGCCAGTTGTAAACCATGGCATGTGTGCAGTTATATTTGAACTGTGTAATCTTTGGAAAGTGGGGCGTTTGAAAACAGTATCAACTTTTTTTTTTGTAAATCTAACCTTAAATAGGCTTATTAACCAGGCTGGTGGAAAAAACATTTTACCGTTTATTTCTTTAAGCCTTCACAAAGAAAATCTACATATTAAATCCTGTCTGTTAAGCGTTTCCTCCTAATGAAGATATTAGCATACAAAGTAGCAAAGTAGGGCTAATCTGAGGGTTAATCTGAGCATTTGCATTTATGTTAACCTTTTGTCTGATGCTACTGATATGCTAATTACATGTTCATTGTAAAAAGCTTTGTAAATATATTAGACTTTAGCGAATTAACTCACAGTTTCTCTGTTTGATAATAAATTGATTAGTTTACTGCACGTGTGTAGTATATGTGTAATACACGAACACAGTATTTTAGGCTTTTATCTTTATTTCAAATATCATTTTAGGACTGTATTATTATTGTGTAATTTTATAATTGTCATCTCTTTCCTATAATTTCAGCTTTTCCGTTTTTCTTTTTAAATAACCGGCAGTACAAACGTATTAATTTGATACAATGCATGCAGGGATCGTACCTGGTCACACAGCTCACAAAAGAGCAGACTGTGCTGCTGTCTGCCGCAAAGTGAACTCAATCAGTCTCTAATGGGCCTGCAGTCTCACTGTCATTGGCGCTCAACTCGGTGAGCTTGTGCTAAGGAAATGTGTCACCAAATGTCTCACATTCTTGGTATCAGTTAGTGGCGGAATCTGGTCTCTGGTTACCTCTGCCTGGGGTAGAGGACATAGGTGCAGGCTCAGCAGCGGGCCCCTCTAGCACAACCACCTCCCCCTCTTCACTTGCTGGTTTAACATCACAGCCCTGCTCTTTAGCCATCTGAGCCCAACAACTGTGCCTGACAGAGCACTGTTTATTCAGCCAGGCCGAAACACTGAACGCCCTCCCCGATGGACTTCCTTCTCCTGTTTGTGTGAGGAGTGTAGGATGTGTTCGTTTTAATTAGAGCTTATCATCTGCACACTGTCTACATGTGTCGTCTATACACAAAAGGGTAGAAACAATAATTGGAAAGTTTATTCTCCTGGTGATTATGTTGTCGAAAAGAAGCTGACACTCGATTTAATAACATATTTTTTTGCCATATGTCATTTGAACAGCAGTGTAGGCCAGGCCCAGACATTCCTTTTGGGATCTGATAGTGGCACGGACAGATCTGTTAAGTGTGCGTGTTTGCGGTAACAGCTCTTCCTGTCAGAGACCAACATGCAGACAGCACAACAAAATTATTCGTAGATAGATAGAATACTTTTAAAATTGACTTCAAAAGATATCAGACTGTGGTTCAGACTGCAGGTCATTAATAAGTTTAATGAAAAGCTAATAAGAAAATAAATGTAAAAAAGTCAAATAATCATAAGAATTGGGGGAAAACCAATAAATGATAAATAATTGATTGCTATTGAGTGAATAATCATGCAATCAATTAAAAAGTAACTGTAGTCTGCTTATTTGTTTTATTTTAATTTAATTTAATTTTAATTATTTTTGGATTCTTGATATGTAACGTCATTGGTGCACTACCCAGCACCGATAGATAGATAGATAGATAGATAGATAGATAGATAGATAGAGATAGATAGATAGATAGATAGATAAATGAATTAATGGATAAACAGATTAATAGATAGATAGATAGATAGGGACTGATAGATAGATGAATGAATGGACTGACAGATTAATATATATGTATATGTATATAGATAGATGAATTAATGGACTAACAGATTAATAGAGATAGATAGATAGATAGATAGATAGATAGATAGATAGATAGATAGATAGATAGATGAATGCACTGACAGATTAATAGATATATAAATAGATAGGGACTGATGGATAGATGGATGGATAGATGAATGAATGGACTGATAGATTAATAGATACATAGATAGGGACTGATAGATAGATGTATAGATAGATGCACGAATGAATGGACTGACAGATTAATACATATAGATAGATAGGGACTGATGGATAGATAGATAAAAAAGGCACTCAATAAGAAAGCCTATATATTTTTTGTAATAATACCCATGCTGAGTTTAATCTGGTGTTAGATTTAAGGTCTGTCAGGATGGTAAGATGGTTTGCTTATATACTACTTATATGCGTTTTAGTTTATTTATCCGTTTCATAGGAACGCAATTAAATCTCTCTTTTTCAGACGCAAATTCGGGGAACCTGAATGAAAGCGGTCCCTGTGTAAAATACGGATACGGCTCTCAAAACGAAGAGAAATTTCGTGCACTTTCCCCCCTCTCTTCTGGTGGTTGACCTGAGCTCAGCGCGAGGATTTAACCCATCCTCTACACCTCCCCGGTCCGAGGCAGTGATTCATGCGTTTTTCCCGGATAATTTCAGCACGTCATTGAGTCCTTCCCACAAAGTTGGGAAACGGCGGAGCGTCCGTGGAAGCGAGCGGACACACGAGAGCCGCGTCTGGAAGGTAAGATCGGTCTCTTTTCCCCTTCTCCACAGAAGTGATTACACGGTATATAGCAGCTTCATATAGAGCCATCTGCGTGGTCGAGCTAAGGAAGGTTTCAGAGTGAGTGATAAACGCGAGAAACTTGTTCATTGAATCAAAAATAACTTCCGCTTCCTGCATAATACGCTCGCGCCGCATGAAATCACCGGAGAGGAGAGCAGCAAACATGTTTGTACCGTTATACAAACACAGAGCAGCGCTGTTTGCCTTTACCTTTCATTTTAGCTTATTTTTTTTATCGCCGTGGAAACGTACTGCAGGCTTGCTTTTCGGGAAGTTGAAGGTTTAAAGCTCGACTCGTTTAAACTCTCAAACTTCTTGTAGCCTACTCTGCGTTTCCATTATATTTGTGCGGAGTGCCAAGTGCCAGCCTGGCACCGACCGTTTAACAATAAGATTCGAGTATTTTTTTTTATTTCTTTTTCCCAAACTGAAGCATTTCTAAAGCTGTAAACATTTGGTGAAACCCCCGCTGTTTCTGACACATGGCTGTGGGGGAGGTAAATACTTAAGTATTTTGAGACTTTGTTTAGTCTCTGCTTCATGTTTTGGCTGTGTCTCAAAACACAGCGAGCTGCCTGCCTAGACAGCGTTTTTGGGCGTCCTGGGCATATTTCGGCGTACCGAAGCTCTAAACGATCTCTTTTTCGTTTAACTCCTTTAAATCGGTCTGAAAGACTGAACGAACTGATTCATTGAACCAAGAGCCGTCTTATTCGAATATATTCGACTCCAGGATCCAGGTGAACAGCTCTTTATTATCATAGCATTTGACAATAATAAACAGTTATGTACATTCGGCTTTATTGGAACATTTAAGCCTGTAGTGTGCCACTATAATCATGAACTGCTTGTAGAATCAATTAGAAGAGGATTTTGAGAAACATTGAATGTGTATTGGTACCAAATGCAAGATACTGAACAAACATGTTGGTTCAGATGTTCGTATTTTCAAGCGGAATGAGCCGAGGCTACAAAGGTGGTTATATCTGGTCACATTTCCATCCACCAGCAGTTATTATGAGTCACCGCTGACAGCTAGACAATATTTATGGGGAGTCTAGACAAGTATTTATTTATAGCAGTCTCTCTTGACATTGTTCGCCTGAAACTATTTAATAAACAGAAAATGACACATTTGAAAGCTCATTGCTCTGTGGGAGAGAGGAGTGTGCCTCCGCTATGTGTCTTTTATATCAGACGAACCTAATTTAATTATTTTCCCCTTCCCATTAAGTTTAGCTGAGCATAAAAATGCTTTAGGGCTTGAGATCCTGCACTAACGGGGCTCATCTGCTACTTCCTTAAGAAATGTTCCTCACCCGAAATTCCCTTGCCAGGCCAGCTGTACTCAGCTCGACTAATACTAAACAACAGCGGATCAGATCACGCAACCTGCAGAGCCTCTTAAGCCAGTCAAGGTGTTTTTTTTTTTTTTTTTTTTTAATTACACATGCTCCTCTTTCAGCCCTCTAGACTGTGTAGAGTAGACAACTGAAGCATTATTTGAAGTCATTTTAAGTTACCCTTAGTTATTTTAAATGCGTGTGTGTGTGTGTATATAATATAGTATTTGTAATTTTCTTGCTATATGTTTATATATTTATAATAGGTGCCTTATTACAAGCATTATTGATAATATTATAATGCAAAGTTGTTCTCCACTTTAAATGATCATGAGATTTTTTTTTTGTATGGAACTGACAAATATTGCAAAATAAACAATAATAATAACATAACAATAACAATTGTTTTGCAATCTTAATGACTGTGAGAAAAGTATTAGTATATTAGTATTAGTATTTTAAATAGTAGTAGTAGTAGTAGTAACAATTGTTCTTATTATTTCAATTATTGCAATTACTATACTATGCCGTTATTTTGTGGTTAATGAAAAAAATATTAGTATTAATATTTATTTTGTTTATATTTAGAATAATCATTATTAATATTAGTATTATAATGCAAGTTTTTCTGACATTTAAATGTTTATATATATATATATATATATATATATATATATATATATATATATATATATATATATATATATATATATATATAATATTAGATATTATTATCGTCTTTATCTTAAACTCATGGACTTAAGCTCTCCTTACTATATCCAGTCAGTGTTCCAGTCACACTGTTCTAGTTACCCTATAATATCTCAACAGACAAGAAGCAGTTGACTCCTGGAATTTAGCTAATTAAACTGCTGCAACTCGCCTTGTAACTCAACTAGTTTTATAAACTCTTTTGGTGGAGCTCAACTTGTCGTTAAAACACACAAATGCATTCCAGAAAGCCTCCCCTCGCCTCAAGGTCAGAGTTGATACCACTAACCTGTAATACAGAACTATTGCCAGCTGGCTTAAGGTGAGTGATGTCTCCATGTCTACACTAAAGGGCCAAGTTTGCAGGATTCGGACGGCCGCCAACCAGCATTGGAAAGTCACCTTCCATTCTCTGGGCTCAGTTTATTCCTTTCAAGTTGTTCATTCCTTTAATGTTTGCTGGACTGGATTTCAGTAAATAATTGGAGCTGCCAGCGAAGGCCAGGCTGAGCTAGTGATGTCTGCTCAAGTTAGAAAATGAAATATATACTCTGATTGATGTGGTGTATTCTTAGAACTTCAAGACAATGGTGGTGAATGTAGATTTTGTGATGAAACACTTTGTACTGCATGCCTGAGGCAGTGCGGTTCAAATGGTTTTATTTGTGGCAAAACTCTCATGACCCATCTTGTGCAAAAAAGAAGCAAGAATTCAGGAAGGGCATTAATTCGGATTGGTTCGTATGTTGCTTTTTCAGTCGTGTCACCCTCGCACTTGTAGAATAACATGATGGCAAGATGACAATAGTGATGAAAGCCTCCGAGTACTGACACAGAATGCAGGAACACTGTGTTTCAACATTGCTCTACCAACTGTTTATTTTCTGCCTCTGCGTACGTGGTCTCAAAGAACTTTTATTACAAAGAACTGGGGAGTTGCAGCCTTGTAGAAAGGATATTTTTGGCATCCTTTGAAAAGATGCTGTTTGGTATAGTCAAAACAACTGACACATAACTACTTTTTTGTATGCCCTTGAACAAATCGCCTTCGATATAATAGTGTTGTTTGTTTTTTCAGCAAACGTGTGTGAATTTATATCAATTATGTATGCAATATATCTGTTATATAAATAGAACATTTTCAAAATGTAAATGTATTGTATTGTATTGTGAAATATTACAATATTACTGATTTCTCTTTTAATATTTTAATATAATCTAAATATTTAAGCACATTTGCCAGCAGAAAACCCTTATTTCTGAACCCTGCATAAGTCCGACTGATATTCCTAGGCAGTGCAGTCAAGGTCTTTCCATTGTCTCCACTGTTTATGTTTTTGGTTCTAAAGAAAAATGAGTGAAGGTTTGCAAACCTATCATCATGAATGCTTTCCCAGGGCTTTAAAAGCTGCTTTTATGGATTTGTTTGTAAGTTAGAACTTTTTTAAATATGCCTCTGCCTCTCATCAGCAATCTGACTGCTAGACGTTTTGCATCTTAAACGTCCATTTTGTGCATAATTCAATTTAGAACCTTTTCTCAGAGTGTTTTCATGGAGGACTCATTACGATGCCGAAAAAACAAGCATCCACAGATTTAATGTCTGCAGTGGAGGCCCCAAAGCTAAGCTATTTTTCTAATAGCAAGAAATGCTGTTATGCAGAGTATCAGGTCAAAATCACAATGGCGTACAGGGGCCCTGAGGACAGGATAAATGAGACTCGTCTCGAGTCGTTTTCCCATGGTGATAAGACCAGATGTTGGTAGAGAAAAGCCACATGGACTGATGGGAGAAGAGCCTTGTGTATAAACACTGATGTTTCAGTTGAATAAACAGATTCTGTATATGCCAGGAAACCCCAAGTTATGAAAAAAATGGAAGGGGATGAAATGAAAGTTTGTGATTTACTGTCCTTTCAAGTAACTCTGTGTCTGAGCGACAGTGAGAAATATGGGTTGGGGGAGAAGGTCTCTTTCATGTAGTGAAAAGGATAGAAGAGGACCTTTGATATCTGAGACGCGCTGAACTCTTTGAAAGGATAAACTGTGATTTAAGTCAGTATGGCCATGTGCTTTGATGATCATTTCAGCTCTGCTTTTGTTGTGCCATAAATGTTTTTTGGTGGAACGTCTCCGTGTTTTGTTGATTCAGTGAGTGTTTGAGCACCTTATGTGTGTCTTTTAGACTGTACACATCCACACCCAAGCTATCTTCCAGTGCCTTTTCATCTGGAATTTCTTCTCGAAAAGAAGAGTTCAGCTGTTTCCAAAACCATGACATAAACGTCTACAAGAATAGGCCAGGTGAGTTTTAAGAGGTGCAGGCAGTAAAAAGTCAATCCCTGGTTATGGATGGGCACGTAAACATAGAAAGAGCTCCCGAATGATTGTCATTTCCAAATCGCGTCTCCTGTGTGACGGAATTTTCCATCTGTGAATGGCTGCAAGGCTGTGCCTGCTACCGTGGCACCGTTTGTTCCATTCCCTACTGAAACTTCATTTAATTTGGGATGTTTTGATTATATGAACTATTTTTGAAATGGAATGGGCAATGAAGTTTGAAATACTGCTGTCTACAGCAGATTGAAGAAGTTGAGAGGCGTTTCATTTCTGCTCAGTAGTAGCTGTTCTAGCTGTACTATGACTCATTTGATGAATGTCTATCCTTATGACTTTATACAGATCTATAAATTATAGAGGTACTGATTACTGATTGTGATTTTGTGGCTTTTTGAAATATTTAATTTTGATTGGGCAATTGTACCTTTCAGTGGTTAGACTGCCAAATGAACTGTAAATGAACTGCAGGTTCCAAAGAGGTGGAAAAATTGCATAAAATTTCCTGAAACTTCGAGAAAGATTGCGAAAACATCCTAGGAAGTCTGGAATGTTTCCAAAACTCACTGGAAATGTTCCACCTTTTTGCAGCCCTACTTATGAGTCAGTTAATTTAACGAATCAAAAAACATACTCCACAACCAGTGTATTCTGATTTCCAAACGAATTACGTTAACGAGTCTTTTAGTGAATCACAAAACATAACACAGCCAGTATAGTCTTATTCCAGAATGAATGTAGTGAAACTACAAAAAACAAACAGTGTAGTTTGGTCCCAGAGCGAATTAACTTATTGAATCAAAAAACATACATATCAAGACCAGACTTTCCTTTACTATTCTCAGTGCTTACTTAGTAAGCAGCTTTATTTATGTAAGCAATTATGAAACAACCCCTTCAGGGTGTTACAAAGGAAAATATTCGGCTTGTTTTTTACGATAATGGTTGACCGACAGTCCCAGTGTTTTTTCCCTTATTTATTTTACTCATGCATAATACCCAACAGATCGACTGATTCATAGTAATAAACAGGCCTACAGGGCTGTTTTTCCCCAGTAACTGGGAGTGTGTGCCTTCTCGACAATTTTATCATTCCTTGTGCTAACATAATCACTATTTAATGAACCAAAGATAGATGGCAATAAACTTAGTCATCGCAATAAAGACGATCCATAGGGAGGAACATTAGAACACAGCCAAAGATGTATCACACACTCTCAAACACAAAGGTTATTTTGTGAAGTAAATAATTAATTACCCTTTATTGACGATTCTTGTGACATTTTAGTAATGTTTTGTATTTCTTCACCAAATAGTGCAATAACTGTAACCAATGAGTCATGCATCTTACCTTAAAGGTATAATTCATCTGAAAAATGAATATATTGAGTCATCATTTCTGAACATGTATGTCTTCATTTGTTCTTGTCCATACGAAGCAAGTCAATGAGATTTTGTGTTTTTGTTTTCCTCACTGTATGGACAAAAACTTTACATTTGGCCAACATGCTCAATAAGTGCATTAGTGTGCAGGTTAGGTTTTGGTGTTGAGGTTAGGGATGGTTTTAAAGATTTTGGCCTGAGGGTTGGGAGGTAGAGGTGTGAGAAGGGACTGTCTTTATACACAGTTTAACCTGATCTGGGCCATTATTGCAGGGTTTTTTCAGCTAGGGAAATGAGATGGATCAGGGGGTTGGTGGGTGGGCTGGACAAGAGGAGGAGAAGGAGAGAATACAGTCCTGAGGTAGAACTGATATGAATCCGTTCTTTGTTTCATATCAGTGTCGGGCTGCTATGCTGGGGGCCATGTTAATGTTGTTTGGGGCCTGAGGTGATAGGATTTTGATGTCTGTAAGAAGAATTTCTGCCCTGCACAAGGGGTTTTCCATCACACAGGTCGGGGCAAATAAGAAAGAGCATTATAATGGAAGAATAAGTGTGAGAATGAATCTAAGGGTAGCAGAAGGAGTTGACATGGATGGAGTGTGATGTTGAATGTACTTGGTAAGATAACTTTCTTTCTTCCATCCTGATACTGCCTCGAAGGAAAATGTGCATGCTGTGAAAAAAATGTGTGTGTTTGTGTGTAATCCAACTGCTTTGAAAGTTCAAGGGCAATGAAGTCATGCTTTAGCTACCTTGAGAAGAATTTCAGTGTTTGGTATTTGTGAAGGCTGTGATGATAAATACAGCAATGCTTCACACATTTCTACATTTTCCTGATCATTTATTTTTGTTTAATTTTTTTTATAAAATGTGTGTATATATATTATGTAGATTTAAAATTTCAAATATAAAAAAATAATCATGTAGATAATTTGAAGTCCTTCCTTTCCAGACCTTTCTGGTAATTTCATAGCACTCCATTAGAGCTTTCTTTATTGTGTCTCTCAGGTCATCGTCAGCCCACATTCCCCTCTCTTTTGACCTGATAAGTGTCTTTCTGTATCCAGTGTCTATCAGATAACTCAGCACTCCTCTCCCGGGAGCTGCATAAAGCCTGAGTGTGAACGGGCTCTGCAGATTGTGTGTCTGCACCTGAACCTGATATCATTGGGTGAGAAAGTGTGGGATCTTGCAGTTCAGTGAAAACAACCTCTTGCTTTTACAATGCATTGTTGACTATATTAGGTACAGGAAGTAAAGTACAGTAAAAATCTGTTAAAAAATTATTTACGTGTTTTTGCTACACTGCTAAAGTAACAAGGAAAATGATATAAAATAGTTCTTTTACGTACCCAAATATGAAGACATTTTCTAGAGTATATATTTTACTATATTCAAGATGCTGACAGAGGACACAATTCTAAATTGATAAGTTAAAATGGACTATTTATACTGATTCATGGAAATTATTTGTTGTGATATTCATGCTGAATCATCAGCAAAAATCTGCACAAAAATTCACTTGAGTAATTAATTTACACTTTTTTTCTTTCTATACATCACTTATCTTATGACCATTAAACTTACATTTTAACAAAAATGTTTACCACATTTCTCATATATTCTAATCATCCAGATGTTTCTTATTAAGCAACATGAGAACAAAATGTCAAACTGCTGTGTCTTTGAGGGAAGGTTTATCATATGATCGGGACCAAGTGCTGAGGTCAGGGGTCACGCTGAAGGATACTAGGATAAGATTAATGCGCTCAGAGTCGTGTGATCTCAGTTAAGAGAAGAATTATGCTGGGACCTTCCCTACAGTCAAGATCAGGGTTCACCAGGAAGGAGTCCAAGACAAAGCCCAAGATATTCAGTCGACTGCTAAATAGCTTGTCAAAGTGGAATGTTAAATTGTGGGATTAGAGCTCCACTGTCGCCTCGAACTCTTCTCACTTTCAGCCAAACCATGTTGAACATCATCTGAGGTTTTTGGTTGGACGTCCACTGTTGCTTGTGGTTCTGATGTCACTCTGGAGAAATGCTCTCCTCGGCTTTAAGCTCAGACACTTGGGCTGTTGTTAAGGGTGTTTCTAAGACTCTTAAGACTTGATAAAAGCTTAACTGAAAGGGCTTGATTCCTCGGTATATCAAGTTACTAACGTTGGCTCAATGTTCACAAAGCCTGTTTTGTATGGTAATAATGCCCTTCAGAGCCATTAAAGCTTATCTGCGGGGGCAGAGGGGTTTGCGCTATTGAATAGGTCTGGGATTGTGGTGTGTGTGAGAGGAGCAGTGGCGCTGTCAAAGGATCCTTAACCTGGTATGCAATGCTAAAACCATTTCAGATCAGGTAGTTTGAGCATGTTTGTAAAAATGTGCATTTCGGTGATCAAGATGTAAAAGTTCTGGCTAAATGACCCCGTGCCTTTGCTTAGCGTGATTCATGTCACGGTAAAGGCACGCCAGGTTTAAAGCAAACACACGTGGCTTTCATTTGACACATAATTTAAGGCACGTCAAACATGCTGCTACATTCTATACGGTAGCTCCGCTTATAACTTCCAGCCTCCCCTGTGTCTCTGAACCATGATACCCCTGGCATGATAACACTTTTAATGCTTCGTGAGTGACACATCTCCTTGAATTGTCAGTTTTCATTATGTCAAATTCTCCCCTTGGTAACAAGGGTCTGAAATTAACTTGAGTAACACAATCCTTCGTGCTGACCTTAGTTTGCATCGCTTAAAAAGAATGTTCTGTGGTGTATCCTAAAGTAAAATCTAGACTCGTCACTGTTTCAGTTTTTTTTAAAAGAGCAAAATATAAACGTTAAGTACATGCTATTATTTAATTAATACTTTTTTTTTTTTTAGTAAAAACAGTTTATGACCTGCCTAAGTTTTTGAGTGGAGAATACTTTAAGTAAATGTATGTAGCTATGCGTGTTATTCATGTGAATCTGACCTGCTTTACGTGGTCAGTGAAGTTGAATGCTTGGATTTAACTTTACTCTTACAAGGTTAGTCTTTTATTATACACTGGTAGAATATGTAACCTTCAGCTTTTTAACAATACTGTGTGTGAGGAGTGAGTCATTGATCCATTTAAGTAACTGATTTGTTCAGAAATGCTGCTCATCCGGGAATTAAATGTGATTATCTTTTCGAGTGAGTCATTGAATCAACTCAACCAGTTTGTTCAGAAACACTTATTTGTTTAAAATTTGTCAAGTGAGTTACTGTTTGTTGCTCAGAAGTTAAAATGGCAGAACAACCTTAATAATATTGTTTTGTGTATTAACTTCTTGTTTGTTTATTAGTTTTATGAGTCAGTTTTAGAAAGATTGTCAGTTTGTGTATTATTAATGAAGGTTTGTTTAGTAATTGATTCTTGCCATAGGTTACATGGCACCATTAGGTTGTTTTCAGTTAGTCATTGAATAATTTGCTCAATCTATTTGTTAAAAAACATTTATTCGTTCAGGAACAAAGCAAGTGGAAGAGTGTTGAGTGAATGATGAATCAACTCAACTGATTCATTTAGTTAATTTTATAAGCAAAACATGGTAATTTGGTTTGCTTGGAGAAAAAAACAGCATCACACTTAATTAATGCTTATATGCCACATATATGCTACTATGTTGATATAGTTTAACTAATTAAAAGCATATCAAAGGTGAGATGGCGAGTGTTGGAGATGGTGAGATAATTCAACTCATCCACATTAGAAAGTCTATTAACTGCGACTTGGGGAAAACGGGCATGGATGCGCTTCTCTTTTGTAATAGTTCTAGAAAAGTCGTCAATAAGGATGACCTTGAGGGCTAGTTCTGGATAGAGGTGGGGGACGTTGTCAAGGGATGGGGGGTTGTCTAGGCATTGGGACAGCAGGGTGGAGGTCCTACAGAGATAGACTGGGATAGACCCCTGATGGGCTCCTTTCAGGACTGAAGGAAAGGGTGTAAAATAGTTGTGTCTTTGGAGCCCCATTTTGGCATATGCTTTGTGCCAAGTATTGTGCTTGTTTTTTCTTTGACCATCCAATTATGGACTATATGATGAGATCGTTAATAGATATTTCACAAATTCACACAATGCTGAGCCAAAATGTGCACTTTATAGAGGAGCTAGCTGTTTAGACTGCTCTATATTTAGATTAAACATTTTCCTTATTTATTTAAATACTTAAAATAAGGCGCTGAAATAACAAATGCTAATAAAGTCTTTGTTGTATTTTCTGGTTCTTTTTTTGGTCTCTTGACTATAGCCCTATTTAATGAAGCCCTAAACACAAAGTGAACTTGTAGATTTTAATCATTTCCACAGTTTCTTATAGATTCTTCAGATGAAGATGATATGCTTTCTGTCTGCCAACGTTGAGCAGATGGCCCACATAGACGGAGGAATGTAACACCAAATATGAATTTAGCACCTGGTTGTTTTTCATCCTCCTGAAAGGTGGCGGCTGCTCTGAGTGTTCTCACACATGTCTCATAATCAGATGGCAGGGTGACAGTCAGCACCAGAGACACCGAGACACAGAACTCGCCGTCGCTCGTGGTTTAATATCTGAGCTCAGGAAGAGCTTGATGTAATCGAGAGAGAGTTTCAGCACTTTAAACATTATCGAGAGCACCTCTGAAGCAAATCGAGTTACCTGAACCGCTTAGAGTGAAGTAAGTGATCGAACACAGTCTGTTTTTGATGAAATCTGATTTTAGTCATACTTTCTAGTGCTCTTTGCTTCTCATTTGTGTTCTAGCAACGCTTATTTGCATTTGAAAAGCAAATAGCCTCTCTCCAAGGTCAGAATGCGAAAAGCTTGCTTTGTTGGAAGTTTCGTGTCATTTTGAGAGAAGACGTCCTTCACCTGATTGACATGTCGTGCCCAGGAGAGTTGTGGGAGGAAATGATATTCAGAGAGGGAGTGCGTTGGTGTTGTATTTCATACGAGATGCTTTGTTTGTGCATGTATGGAGAAGAGTGACGGGTTGTGGATGAAGTCATCGCTGGAGGTAAATGTTGTAGCTAGCAGATTTGATGATAGACATGAACAGCTTGGCAGGAAAAAAACAGTTGCAACTAATGGTTATTTTGATAATCTCTCATCTAATCTCATCTAATTAGATGGATTTACTGACTTTTCAGGTGATTTATGAAACAGTGAATCATCAGATTTTAACGTACTATTAGGTTTTTGCCTTTTTTTATAAGACATTATAAGAAAATACTTATAATGAACTTGTGGCCAATTTTTTGTAATACTTAACATTCAACATCAAAAATTAAATGTCTATTTTATTAATAAAAATATTATTATTTATAATAAAAAATAATTACTTTAGTAATTTATATGTATAGTGCTTTCTTATTACTGATATTTATATATTAATGATAAAAAATGATTTATAATTATAAATATAAAAGGCAAAACTATAACATATAAACTATAAAACGTTGATATTCACAATTGTGAATAACATAATGATTACTTCATTTTATTGACTTTTTACGTATGACTTAACATGTTATTTTGTATGTCATAATTATGATTTACCAAAAAAAGTGTCTTCTATATAGTTTTGTGACACATTGAACATAAGTACAGTAGTTTTCCTATAACTGATTGTCTTTATATTTTGTATGTTCACACAGATTGCATTTTGAATGTTTTGAATACACACAAATACATTTAACATTTTGAATGTTAAATACATTTTCCCATTCTGTAATGTTCAGAAATGATCAAACCTCACGCACTAGGTTAGTTTTTAATTCTGGACGGATTCTGGATTCAAGCATGAGCATGAATACCACTGTGAACTTATTTGTTTTGTAATAAACAAATAAAGTTAAATTACTTATTTAACCGAATAAACTTCAATTCAGAGTCCTGGATTTTAAATCAACAGCAATCATTGTTTAAAGCTCTGTTCCCGGTGGAATGTTCCAGAATAAGCATGAAGAAAACAAACCCTGATATTAGTCATAAAAAAACATAATTGCACAATCTCCCCCGGTGAACGAAACGCAGCCACCGAGTAAAGCCCTCAATGCGCGGTTCTCCACTGGAAGCGGTAAAAATCTGACTCATTAACGTTGCTTTTCATGAACAAAGGCTGCTAATTAGAGGTGGCAACTGCAGTGAGGAGGCCCGGTCGAATCAGCTCTGAGTGAACGAGCTAATGACAGAGCGAGGTGAAGGTGGGCCTTAGAGAACAACATCTGCAGGGATGTGTTTTATAGTGTCCATCACAAAAACAGGTCATGCATACTATTTGTCTTTTCCTTCCAGATCAAGAATGCTGAAGACACGATGGATCCCGTAGTTCATCTGAGCCCGTTGAGAGTCCGAATCTCTGCTCTCCCTCACCCCACCCGCCCACCTCATCCCTGGGCACCCGACCCTGCGCCTTTCGCCTTCTCCTTGAAGCTCGAGTAGAGTTTTCACACCGACTCACGAGAGAAAGGTGAACCCTTCTGTGTAAATATGACTGGATGGAGGTCTCAGTGGCGTCTGGTCCTGCTCAACTCGCTGACGTGTGGCCTGGAGATCTGCGTGGCAGCCGGGATCACCTACGTGCCCCCTCTGTTGCTGGAGGCCGGCGTGGAGGAACAGTACATGACGATGGTTTTAGGTGAGGTTTCAGCCTAACATTGGAATGTCGAGTTAGGGTTTATAATTGGTTAATAAAGGGCCGTGCTGTAAACAGCAAGTCAAGGTTGTTTCCCACTAAGGAGTTGATCCTATAATGGGGGTCATTATCATAATTACTGGCTAAATCACTCGCTGCCCCATCCAGGTGGTAATCAGGTGCTAATTGGAAGGCACCGGACTGCAGGAAGAGGCCCGGAGGCTCGAGGGGTCAGCAGCTGTGTGCAAGCTTGTATAATTTTACTGCATCCTGTTAAAATTCTCTGGGACTTTCCTTTGGACTTTCATCAGTTAATGTAGCCGTCATGGACTGCATTAGAGTCGGAAGCGTCTTTCTTAGATATAGTGGGTTTGTGCAGTTGACTGTTATTTAAATGAGCACTTTTTACATTTCTCACCCCCTATGTTCTGCTAATTATGTTAGGGGTTTTGAATTGCATTTTCAAAAATTTCTATTTAAGGTAGTGAGATTATTTCTTCGTTTTTGAAGGATCGCGCAACACTGAAGACTGGAGTAAAGATTGTGCATCACAGGAATAAATTACATATTAAAGTATACTGAATTAAGACACTTTTGTATTAAATTATAATGTTTCACGATGCTGTGTTTTGAGTCCAGTAAATGCATAACAAAATGCATAACAAAGCATAAAGAAATTAGTCAACAAAATTAATTATAATAACATGAATTTAAATATTAGTAGTATATAGTGGTTTATGTATATCACTATTCCACAGCCCCAAACAGTTTAAAGTGTGCAGTTTCAAAGAGAATGATTTGTTTTTGCCTACAAGAAGACAGTGATTGTTTTTATTCTTTTCATCCTAGAATAACCAGCCCTATGCTCTAAATATATTTTTTTTTATTCAGGATGCCATATGAGCAGATGCATTATTTTGTGCCCACAAATGGCTTCCACATGGCTTTTGCTGTAAATGAATCTCTCTCCAAGACTATTTGCCTTGGATCCAAAGCAGAAAAAAAGCAGTTCACAAACGTGCATGTGGTCACTTTGCACCAGACGGACAGAAGATGTGTGGTGTGTTAATAAATACTACACACCACTCTCTTTGTCAACAGCTGCAGTGGAAAGCAAAGAAAGATCCTTTGTGCTCATATCTATTCGCAAGCTATGTAAACTCAAAATGTCGTTGCCATTAGAAGTGCTTTCAAAATATTTTGTGTGGTTGTACGTGATTGCAGAGGTTTTGTTGAACTGTTTCTTAATGGAGTGGGTTTTGGAGGCATTTTATTCATTTTAATGTTATGGTGACCTGAGAAATACATTTCTTTAGTCTGGGCTTTTTGGACCAGATGGTCGTGTGATCACTTAACAAACGAACAGTGCATTATAGGTATACGTTTTTTTCCATTGAACTTAAACCCATGACCTTGGTTTTGTTAAACCCATTTTCCATTGGAGCTACAGAAACAATTAGGATGACTATAATGAATTGCACTGTGTAGTGTATATAAAAGAGTCATATGATTAATTGTCTTGAACTGTTGCGAACAGCACAAAGGCACCTTTAAAAGGAAGTGGGCAGAAGCACACTCTCCCTCCACTTTGGGGAAAAAACAGCTTGTGTTGACTTACAGGCGCAGTTGACCGACATTGTTAAATAAATCTCTAGGGTAGGCAGTTACATGGTCCTCTCCGGTATTTCTACACATGGTTTCTCAATACCTGCTCAGTGCCTTCAATGTGGTTGCCTTAAACTTGTTTTAGGTGTGATATTCCACACATGCTTCCATTTTCCAGTTTACAGTTAAAATGTGTTGTAGTTGCATGTGAGAATTTGCAAACATTGCCATGATGCCAAAAATCCCAGCATAAATTGGACTCGAAAACACTATATATTCTATTGTTCAAAATTGTTAGGTCTGTAAGATTTTGCTTTAAGATACTTTTATCCAGCAAGGGCACATGATTGAATGATTAAAAGTGTCAGTAAAGCTATTTATAATGCTACAAAAGCATTTCAAATAAATGCTGTACTTTTGAACTTTCTATTTATAGAAGAATCCTAAGAAAAAAAAAACAAATGCATAAAAAATATTAAGCGACTGTTTTCAGCATGGCTAATAAACATTTTAAAAAAATCTCTTTGGCATATTAGAACTATATATATATATATATATATATAGCTTTTCCATTACAGAAATTAATAATGTTATTTTTTTTATGCTCATAAATAATGCTATAAAACTGACTCCAGTGAATATATTTAATTGCATATATTTTTATATATGTATATATATCAACTTTATATATATATATATTGAATAAAAATAGCTGCTGAAGATCTAGACTTGAATCGAAATGGCAATCAGTGCCCAACCAGTGCACTGAGTCATCTGCTTTAATTAGAAAAGCTGTGGGGACGAGGAAGCCGAGCCAGATACTGGTCACCTTAAACTACAGGCAGCATTACAGCAGCCTGAAGACGAAGCCAAAAGATAGAGGCCATGTCTGTGATTCCGTGACATGTTGTCTCCAACGCCATTTCTTGTTTAATATTCATGTATTTTTTCATTAGGTATTGGACCTGTCCTGGGACTTCTCTTCATCCCCCTGATTGGCTCAGCCAGCGATCACTGCAACAGCAGCTATGGCCGCCGACGACCCTTCATATGGCTGCTGTCATTGGGAGTTCTCCTAGCTCTTTTTATCATACCCCATGCTGACGTTTTAGCCGCCAACCTTAGCTGGGGCAGCACCCGCCGCAACCAGGCTCTCCAGGTGGGCCTGCTCATCCTAGGCGTGGGCCTATTGGACTTCTGCGGACAGGTGTGCTTTACGCCACTGGAGGCGTTACTCTCGGACCTCTACCGTGAACGGGATGACTGCGGGCAGGCTTTCGCTATGTTTTCTTTCATGGTAAGCCTTGGAGGTTGCGTAGGCTATCTGCTACCCGCCCTGGACTGGAGCGACGGGCTGCTTTCCTTCTACCTGGGTGGTCAGGCGGAGTGCTTGTTCTCCCTCCTCATCCTCATCTTCGTGGTCAGCGTGTTAGTGACCATGAAGGTGTCCGAGGAGCCTTCGTCTACCCTGGAACCGGGGCCGGCGGAGCCCGGCCGGTGTTTTCCGCGCTCGTGCTGCTATCTGTTTCAGTGTAAGCTGCGGGCTCTGAAGTCCGGCCCGCTCATGTGCCTGCTGAGGACTTGCTGGTCCATGACACCGGCCATTTATCGCAGCTACTGCCACGTGCCGCGTGTCATGCGACAGCTGTGTTTAGCGCAGCTCTGCAGCTGGATGGGTGTCATGTCCTTCATGCTCTTCTACACAGATTTTGTCGGCGAGGGATTGTATGAAGGAGTTCCCAGCGCCGCTCCGGGTAGTGCTCTCAGGCAGCGCTATGATGAAGGTTAGTAAGTAAAATCAAAAACGCCCATATTTACTTTCTTAAAGCACATTTGTTAAGTTATTCACCTTTGTCCGTTATTGGTCTGTTTAAACTAATAGTTCATTTGTAAACTCATATTTGGCCTTGTTTAGGGCTGCGCAATTTAGGAGCAGCTATTCAAAAAATAGTGACTAATGCATTTATCAAAAAAAAAAAGAAATGTGTGAAATAACATTAAATTTATAGTACCATTCATTACAAACAATTAGAAACGTAAGCATAAGAATGTATTTAAAGTACATCTCTCTAATATGACGCAAATCTAAATCTATTTTAATTGCATTGTTGCTGCACATTTTAGATGATAAAAGACATTCTATAAAATGTGTTCTATATCAATGGCTTTATCAACCATAAAATTACAAAACCAGTATGTAGAGATGGCTCAATATTAGTTAAACCATCTTGCTTTTATTTTGGTGAAAAACAAAATTGGCGCTCTTCAAACATGATGGTTGGCATATTGCGTTTCCAAATGCACAATATATATGACAAAACTGCAGATATTAGTTGTGGAGCTGTTCTGAAATACTGAAAACACCAGATAATACAGCCCTGTTCTTTTATGAATTGCCTACTTTTCATGATTATTTTTTCTGTTTTTCTAATTAAGTATGACTCAGTAATACATGATACAGAAAAAAAGCAGTTAATGCTAATTTATTATAGAGCTAAAAATTGATGTCCTTTTGTGGAGAATTATTTATGTTTGAAGAATATTTCGTCTATGCAGATGGGGAGCAGTTGCAGCTAGGTGTGGAGTAAGTTTCTAAGCAGAACTTTTCAGCTGAACTGAACAATCTGAATTCAGACCTGTTTTGTCACAATGCTGCATTTCAAGCAGGTCATGCAGTGTTTGATTTCCTGAGAGATTAATGATTAATGATATTATTTATCTCGTTCTGCGACTCATGTGTCATGCATTCCCACTCAGAGGCGTTCCTGTTAATGTTTTGTTAATGTTAAGGGACAATTGTTGGTTAATGTTTGCACATAGATTCTGAAGGCTTTCATTAGACAGCAAGACTGAAAAGAAAGGATATCAGTGTTTGTTTCATGGAGTTGAGCATAATAAAGAACATTACCTTCACCTCACTGTCTGCGGTCAAAGGGCAGTTTTTCAAAAGGAATATGTTTTTTTTTCTCACTGTCCATAAACTTCTTTCCTGCTGTTGGTGGTCTGTCATTTCCGTCCATATCGTCTGTCTCTACACCGTGAACTTATATTCACCTCCACATGTGGCCAGCCTGGTGCTTGAGCTTCCAGAAATGTTCATAAAAACAAATGCATGCCTTTAGCTAGTCAACAACTAGCTTACAAAATCAACGCCCTGTTAAGCTAGCATCTGGACCTCTCCCGCTGAGCTTTGACACCAGCAGAAAGCTCCTTTAGCAAAACATTTTGACAGATGTGGTCAAGATCACTGTGCAAACAAATGAAATCTGTCAGTGTAGTCGACCGCAAACTGAGCCCCACGTAACAAAATGTGTTGGAGATAGTTGTTCAGTACAGTGAACATCTCAGCCCTCTGCAGTTTTGTGTTTAAATTATGGATTCCTTCAGTGAGGAAAGTTCCTGGCCTGTTTGAAGTACAACGCCAAAGCCTGCAAACACATGCCTTAGTAAACATCACTCGTGGGATTTATTCAAAGGAAAAATTCTCCATTATGCTCAAATGGGCAAAGCAAACAGTTTGAAATGGCCTCATTTGTCAAAATCACAAAGGCTGGGGATTGTTGTTTACCTGGAAAGAATGGTGCGCCCACCGGTGTCCTTTGAATTTGAGCTATCTTGTGATAATTATCATCGTATGGAGCCAGTAAGATTTTTTTTAAGAGATTTCACCGTGGCTGTATTTATTTGATCATAAATAGAGTAAAATTGAAACTTTAATACGGTTTAGAATACTTTTTCTATTGTGATAAATATTGCAACAAAGCCGAATTTCCAGCATCACTACTCCAGTATTCAAATGACAGCATACGTACACGCATATCATTTACTAATTTAAGTCATGTTGCTGTAACAGTTAAATGTCATCAAGTCCCAAAAATGTCTGAATGTCCAATGCTATGAGACTCCCTTGAATGGATACTTAAATGATTCTATATATAATCAGAACCAAGACGTTTCTCATGCGAGGTTCTCTAACATCACCCCTGCAGGGATTCGTATGGGCAGCCTGGGCCTGTTCCTGCAGTGCGCTACCTCAACCTTCTTCTCGCTGGTCATGAGCAGACTAGTGCATCTCTTTGGCTCCAGGATGGTCTATCTGAGCAGCATGGTGTGCTTCACCCTCTCCGCTCTGGTCATTTGCTTGTCAAAGAGCGTCCTGTTGGTCACAGCCATGTCGGCTCTCACTGGCTTTGCCTATGCCACGCTGCAGACACTGCCTTACACGCTTACCTGCCATTACCACAAAGAAAAAGAGGTAGGCATTTCATATTTGCATACATTTTCTCTGTTGTACAGAAAATTGGACCATGTTTTGGACCAACTTTTTCCAGTGTGCAAAAATAAAAATAATAAAAACTACATATATTTCTTGCAAATGTCTCATTTGCTTCTCATCACTGGCTCCTTATCACATGTTCTTCAGGTCTACATGCAAAACAACAAAACCAAAAAAACGCACACGAATGGATTCACCATCACAAGGGATTCTGTTTGTCTGACACTAGACAATGGCCCTGGAGATCTCAACCACAAGAGTGGCATGTCCAATGGGCATGTTCCTTACAGAAGAGAGGAACCTGAGTATTACCCACCTCAGCACCAGAACGGTGCCCCCCTTGGTCTGGAGTCAGAGGACTTTGAGAAACGTGGGGTGGGACTAGACTTTGCTATTCTGGACAGCACCTTCCTTCTCTCTCAGGTCTTCCCTACCCTCTTCATGGGCATGATCGTCCAGTTCACAGAGTCCGTCACCGCGTACATCGCCTCCTCTGCCATCTTTGGTGCCATCGGCATCTATTTCGCCACCCACATCATCTTTGACCAAAAGGACCTCAGAAGCTGAAAGAAGCTGTAATTCTTGTGAGTCATTTCACGGTTGACCTTTTATTAAGCGCCATGTTAAATACTACTGACTAATCCACAGAAAGTAATGAGGAAAAATTATATTTCAATACTTTTGCGTTCTCCTGAGAAACATTTGTGATGGAAATCGTATGAATACAGTGGAGAATGTTTTTTTTTTTTACATAATTCCCACATAGGGCCCTGTACCAATCATAGTTAAAAATGCAAGGCTATAATAGTCCTTATTACATTTTACTGACTGCATTGTTTATCCTTTTTTCTTCATAGGTCATATTTGCTTTGAGGATGAATTGTGCTTTATCAGATCTGGGACCAATGGACATCAAACTGGACTTGATGTAATTCCTGTAGTGTTTTAAAGCCTTTTTGTAAAGAACTATTTTATTGTATATATATTTTTATATTGATAATATATACATATATTTATATTCCTATGGGAATTTTTATGCAACCCGTTTTGACGAGGTCTGTATTTATGTAGTTTCTTGTTTGACTTGTCAAACAAAAGTGTCTTAATTTTTTTTTTTTTTCCAAAACCTGAAATCTTGGTCAGTAACCAAGACTAATAATAGCACAATATTGTCATGTACAAATCTCAATCTGGTGTTCAAATGACAATCTGGGATATTTTTCTACCTAAGCTACCTATTCAAAGTGTTGCAAACCATCATCACCAGTATGACTTTTTTGTTACAGTAGGATACTTTTACAAAACGTTCACTTTTTTAATGTTTTATTTAAGTAATGCATCTGTAAGTACACTCGCCATTGGTCAGAGAGTATGTGTGTGGAGTTTTATGTGTATGAATGTTATGGGGTGTGAAAAGTGGCAAGATTCTCAGGATGGACCTGTCGTCCAGTTGAAAAATCATCAGTCCAATCACAGCACAATGAACTAATAAAAGAGGTACTGATATAAATGTTCTTATTCTTTTCTATTTTAAATGTACTATTTAAAGTGGTGAATTATCACATCCAATGCAACATGTCTATTGTTTACAAATTCATATATATTTTTAACAATGAGCCGATGATGTTATGCTGAGCCGCGTTATGTCTGTTTGTTTCCTGCAACAGTGGCATATATAAATAATTTTCACTTTTCAAAACATTTCCAGTGGATAAAATGCTTATTTCTAATTGAATAGTCTCCCAGTGAAATACAGAGTAACATTGTTTCATGTTAAGTTGAACTTATTTTATTTTTCTCTCTCCTTTTTTCCTACATCATAAATCTATAGTTTGATTTAATTAAATATTTATTAGGCTATATTAAAGAGAACTATCTATAAAAAGAACACAAGCTTAATTTTTTCGTAATCCGTTAGCGAATGTTTAAATGACGATTGGTTAATCGTTTTATGTCAGCTGAGGATAAAACCTTTCCGCTGAAGAAATGGCATCAAACTCATTTTGATGCTGTAAATTAGTGCAGTGTCATGTTTTGAAGTGGATCCATGTTACGTGACACACAACTATTCAATGTTCTCTTTTGTTCCTTGAATTATAGACTTCTGAAGTGTTTGGACAATTAATGCGGTAGATAAATGGGTCAGGATTTTGCATGTAAAAAAACAAACTGCATTGCGCTTTATTTGGCATCCATAGGGATTATGTCTGACTCAGTTTTAATTATAGTTTATTCATTACTTTCCGCCCTGAATTCAGAGGAATTATTTGTTTGCATTCAGAGATGATTAAAAATATTTAAAAATAATAAATATACACACACACACACACACACACACTAGAATTCTGGTCTTATAATCACTGCATTTTAAGTTATTAAAAAATGCTGATATTGCAGAAACTTTTCCCTGTATGGTTAAACGATAAACTAATATTAACATAATTTGCCATTTTGACTGATTTAGGTTAATTAGATTTGAGTAGTGGACTTTTGATACGCCAGTCTCAAATATCACTAATCCCCAAGGAAATTAAAATTTAAATCTTAATACTTCATCCAAAAGAATTTGCGAGGTTTTCAACAATGCCATATTCAACATTTGACCATACGCTGGGACCTCGCGCTGTACAAGGTTACGGATAACTAATCATAATGATGGCAATAAATAATCTAAAAAAATATTTCAAGCACTCGCAGGGTAAAAACTGGAGTGACTCGTAAAGTATTCGACGCGCTTGAGATTTCAACATAATAAGACAGCGCCACCTGTTGGACATTTAGGCTCTTTAATTTTTATGTACCTGCCAGGTGTAAAAGATCTATCTATCGATCTGTCTGTCTATCGAGTGCTCAATCATTTAAGCGACATCGGCGATTAAAAGAGTTCAGCTCGCGCTCAAACGTGCCTTACTATGCGCTTTTACCGAGATGAATAAATCAAGGGGGCACATTCAAAATATAGCTTAGTGAAAGCTTCCTGAGCAAACAGCGCAGGAAGTGTTTTGCAAGATTGACATGGCTCCGCGGTGACAACTGGCCTGTTTTTACACCTTCCTTCTAAATAAGGAAGCGGCCCGTCGGGCATATGACCGCCGGTCCAATTTGGGAGCTGCCAACGGAGCCCATCATCACGCCCCATGTTCTCTCGCGCTCACTCTCGCGCTCGCTCTCCCCGGGCCCGCTCGCGCGGATCGACGGCGATTGGGTTTTGGCGTTCAAACCGACCCCCGGCGGCGGTGAGGTCAGCGTGATGTCATCCCGAAGGTGAGTGATGTCATCCCGAAGATCTCCCAGGCAAGGTGAGCTTGCATTTTGGTGAGTGTGTGGTGCTCCCCATCCAGAGAGGTGAAACATGGTAATCATCATCGCCGCCGCCACCGCCACCAGCTCAAGCTCTGCCGCCCTGCTCTTCTCATCTGCCGAGGGGCTTATTGCGTTACACGCTCGCAGCCCCGACCTGCCTTCCAAAAATAAGCCCCTGCCACCATGCCGAAAGAAGAAAAACAAGAGTGGTATTTTTAGGGGCATTAATTTTGACCACGTGCCCCGAGGGTAAACCGGATGGCCACTGCGCAAAGGTTCCTCATCAGTATGTGCGAGAGCAGCGGGCGCTGGACGTGGACTGCGGTTGTTCTGCTGGGCTTTCTGCTTGGGATCGTGTCCTCCTACCCCATCTCGAACAGGACTAATGCAACTTCACTGGAGAAAAGGTGGGAGACGCTCTTCTCCCGCTCCGTTTTGGGGATCTCGGTGGAGAAATCGGACCTGAACTGGGAGAGTGACTATTTGCTGGGCATTAAAAGAGTGCGGAGGCTGTACTGCAACGTGGGCATCGGGTTTCACCTGCAGGTCCTGCCAGACGGAAGGATAAACGGTGTCCATAATGAGAACCAGTACAGTGAGTTGCATCCAGAAATGTAATGCATGACGCGTTATACCAGGGATGGATGATGACTGAATGAACAGCTTTTTTTTTAAAACGTTAGAATAAATAAATAAGTATGTGTGTGTGTGTGTAGATACGCTATGTATATAAATTACTATTATTATTATTATTATTACTATTTTCTCATGTGTCCTAAAGCAATGACATATCTATTAAAATAAACCCTAGTGTCAATCACTGCCGAATTTCCCGAGGCTCAAACATGACACGAATGCTTGGACGAATTTAGACGCCAACTAATTTTACACAGCGTCCATCTGCTTGTCGTACATGCCAGAACTGCAGGGCTTTTTTTTTTTTTTTTTTTTTTTCTTCCATGTCACAGTATAAGAAATGAGCCAGCATGAGAGAAAACGCAGAACAAAGGCTCTGTGCGTCTCCTGGATCCACCCACTTGTGCAGAACGCGTCCTGCAGATTGAGTGAATGAGCTGCCGTGTGCCACACTGTCTTGTATGTAACGCTGATGTTCTGTTCAATCAGGTCTAATAGAAATCTCAGCGGTAGAGAGAGGAGTGGTTAGTCTGTACGGCGTGAACAGCAAGCTGTTTGTCGCAATGAGCAGCCGCGGAAGGTTATACGGAACGGTAGGTATGCCTGTCGTTTGATTTCATTGTATTGTGCGGAAAACGCCACTTCAGCCTTGCAGTGTTAAATGGGTCATTGACAAATAAAGATTCATTCGGGATTACAAAAATGCCAAGTTTAATGACAAGTTCTTTAGTGTAAATCTTAAGATGGTTTCATTAAAAAAAAGTTGATGTAGCCTGCTTATTTAGGCTAATGGCTTTAAAATGTGTAACCATTACGATAAAGTAGGGCCTATTATAGCCTAGGTGTTTATATGTGTGAATGTATAGCCTACAATCTAAAGCAGTTTTCTAAAAAAAAAAAAACTAAAGACATAATTAATAATTATCAAGATATTTTCCTACTTCGTTTGACCTGAACAAAATGTGCCTTTCCTAAAAGGCCACCACCCGACATTTTTGACTCAGAAAATACCGGCCAAATGGTTCTCGTTGCGAAACCGTGCCGTTCCATGCCGATCTAGGCCAGTTGGCACAGTTGCGGTTTCTTTTTTAACTCTAATGTGCTGGCGCTACGAAATCAGGATTAGAATGTACATAACCTTCAAGACTGGTCCCGATAAACATTGGAGCGAGAGAGATGAGGAAGATGTTAGACACGAAAAGTCTAAAAGTCCCCAATATAGCATTTACTGACATGCAGTTAGATGAGTATTAGCCTTGATCATGTGATGTGTCTCACTGACGAAAAAGAAGTGTAGAAGCATCAAACCAACGGATTATAATCGTACAGTGCAGAAACGTTTCGACGTTTTCTTGTGAGAATGGAAACAACCGTTCACGTCATTGACCCAAATGCATTTTTTTCTGCCTTTGATTCATTTTGAAGTGCACACAAATATATGCACCGTGCTCAGGAACATGTCATTCTCCTTGGAAACGTCTTGATTCCACTGCTTTAGCTTGACGATAAATTCAGTGCATTGATTGTCATTCATTTTTAATAACTGCTGGCTGATATAAGCTGTAATGTTGTGCATGGCTTGAATGTAAATTTGACCTACTTTGCACCTTGGATTACTTAGATGCCAGATCTCACCATGAGTAACACATTAGCTGCTTTGATGACATACACTCTTAAAGAGAAAGGTTCTTTATTGGCACTGATAGTTCCATGGAGCCTTTCCATTCCCATTTTTTTGTAAGAACCGTTCTCTGAAATGTTCTTTGGGGAACTAAAAAGGTTCTCCTATGGCGTCACTGCAAAACCCCACTTTTAAAGCCTGAACCTTTTTAAGAGTGTAGACAGAATCATTTAACTAAATTCCATCTCAACCTTGAATGACTCCAGGGTCCTTTCACTGTCAATCGTTTGTGATAGTCAATCATTGTCAGTGGCAGCAGTTTATATTTTTTTTTTTTTTTTTTTAACACATAAATGAATCATGAACTTTGTTTAGCACACAGACTGTGATGTGCATGTTATTAACAGTTCCACATTTTTGCGCAAGCGATAAATCTGATGCATTGATAAAATCTGTTAATTAAAGTTCCTTAAAAGATTTATGCTGTTGGCACAGTCAGAGATCAGTTAAGCAGACAAAGTCATTTTGTGTGCAATAGAAATGGGAGATAAAAACGATGGACTGATAAGTTTGGCTTTTCAGATATTCAGCTGCTTGGCATTTCCATTAGAATTGGCATGGGCCTTGAAAATGAATCTAACCTTTGGTCCACTTGCATGTTACGTGATGATTATGTTAGAAAACTTTTGAATTCTACAGAAACTGGAAATGCCTCGGTTTTTAAAGCGTTCTCGGTAAGATGTTGCTTTGCGAGTTTTCCTGCACTTTACCCTAGTTAGATTAGAAAGGAGTGTGTGTATGTGATGGAGAAGTAGTGTGTGGGGTTTAGAAGGAGGATGGGAGGAGTAATGCCAAACTAACTGTCTAACCCATCCATTTTTAGAGGGCCTTCCGTGACGAGTGCAAGTTCAAGGAGACACTGCTGCCCAACAATTACAACGCATATGAGTCTTCCATTTACAAGGGCTTTTATATCGCCCTCAGCAAACACGGCCGCTTGCAGCGAGGCTACAAGGCTTCCCCAGCAATGACTGTCACACATTTCCTCCCACGTTTATGAGCAAACCTGGCAATAACACAGTAATTTGCACATGTTGGATGTTCTCGTAGGTAACCCAAACATGCTAAGAGGTGAACTGCAAAGAACTAAAATAACACTTACAGTATTTATTCTCGTTGAAATAATAATAATAATAATATATGTATATTTCGGTAGCTTACTTTGTGTCTGAACTTTGTGTACATGCCATTCTTTGCTGCTTATGATTTCTATTATGAATATTATGAGAGTCGAGGAGCTTTTTTTGCTCTCACTTTTTATGGGTGCTTGCCATAACTGGTGTAAACCTTACCCGGCATTGGACTAACATCCTTAGCTTTTACAGTGAAATGGATACTTTTTATTACCTCAAAGAGCCACGTCCGCAATGAAAAAAGTTATGGAGGGAAAAATAAATATCAGTTTACTCTGATCTTCACATGTTCCACCATTTTTCTAGGTAGATGAAAGCACTTATTTTTCATGATTAGGTCGTGCCTTAGCCTCTACTATTTTGCCTCCTTTTATGCATGCAAGAAAGAGGTTTTTGTTCCATATTTAGATCAATAACCAAATAGTCGACATTAAAAACCTATTGCATGCATCTGCATTGGGAGTTAAACTCAGAGAGGGCTATTTTACGCCTCGTGTAAGTTCAGAATCGGACTGAAAGTCTGTGGACGGCTAGTCCTGAAAGGTTTGGGTGCTTCCATTTGAATAAATATTGATCAAGCTAGTGAAATGCACAGAACTGCATTAATCTTGAATTATGTGGCACGATTATATGATAGCATAGCTGTTGCTTAGTAATAAGAAAACTGCTGATTTGATTCATCAGATTAAATATAGCGTGTGATTAAGCTCTTTTTTTAATCATGTGTATTGATATTAGTGGTGTCTATGTTTTACCTCTACAGTCAGTGAGGGCTCATTCACCAACATGTTGACTGCATACTTGAACTCCACCTCAAAAAGTCTTTGGAATGTAAAAACCAATATAACCGTCTTAATCTGTTCGAGATAACATAATTTGCATTACTTTATGTTCGGTTACAAGCATAGACCTGAACACCTGTGCACACTGCTAAATTCCCAAGTCAGATGACTTTGTCTAGAGGATTTGCTTCAAGTCACACTTGAAATTGAATTGAACTTCGGTATTTGTAGGCATTCCCCTTCCTTTGCCCCGCTTTTTTGTTATACAACTACAGGAATAGTTCGGCCAAAAATTGGCTGTAGATGTACTCTCAGACCATCTAAGATGTAGATGAGTTTGCTTGTTCATTTGAATTTTTTGTTTTTGAGAAATTTAGCGCATTCTTAGGCATCCTCTGCAGTGAATGGGTGCCGTCAGAATGAGTCCAAACTGCTTTTTAAAAATGTAAATAATCTGTAAGTAATCCACACGAATCCAGTTCATAAAAAATGCCTTATGAAGTGAAAAGATGCATATTTGTAGTAAAAAGAATCCATTAAGATGTTTTTAGCTTCAAACAAGTCTTATTATCCATAATATTGCTTGTTTTGTCTAATGAGAAAAAATATGTTGGATCAAGCAAACTTGAGCCAAAATAGTTGTAAAAAATGTTGGTGAATTTTGATATTGTACAAATGCTCAGCTTTTCACAAAAGATGTGAACTGATGGACTGGAACCACGTGGATTACTTGTAGATTATTGTAGTGTTTTATTCGCTGCCTGGACTCTCATTCTGACGGCACCCATTCACTGGAGAGGATCCATTGCCAAGTAATATTCTCCAAATCTGTTTCAACAAGAAAACAAACTCTTATAGATCCTATTTGGTCTGAGGACGAGTAATTTTTAGGTGAACTTCTCCTTTAAAGAAATATTAAATTCAGACAGATTTATTAGAACATCCAGTTGAAGGCTGAGGCTCTCATTTTCCATCTTCATTTTTCTTGCGGTTGCTGCTCCCGCTGCAATCAAGCTCTGTTTTTATGTTTGCTACAAACCCTTAAAACACGTACAAAACACATCATGTTAGAACACGTGTTGGATTTCTGTCGCAGCTGCAATGTGCAGAACAGAATTAAAGGTTTGATAATCACTGCAGCACTAGCAAGTACATATTGACCTTGATTTTGAGACATATTAATGATACAAAGGAGAAGGATGTTATTTTTTATAACAGTTATGGCTGGGATGTTTGAGTCAGGTACACTGATATTTAGATTATATACAATATGCTCATGGAGTGTGTTTGTGACTTTTGTTTTCTTAAAGGTATATTTCATCCAAAAATGAAGATTACTCGCCGTTGTATCTTTCCAAACCTGTGTGACATTTTTTTCTTTTGTGGAATGTAAAAGATATTTTGAAGAATGTTTTGGACCCTATTGACTCATTATATGGAAGTTACATGGGTTTAGAACGACATGAGGGTGAATAAATAATGACATAATTTTCATTTTTGGGTGAACTGTCTCAGCAGTATTAAAACTATGGTCTACGGCTATGGTCATTTTTCAATGTTCTGGGAATAAAGAGAGATTTTCAGCCGTACTGTGTTGAAAATATGAACTTTATATTAGTATTGACGGCTATGGATTTAAAATTCTTTGTACCCCAATATGGCATGCAATGTGATTGCTTCAATGAAACTGTCAAAATGACTGCTTTTTTATGTATGTGATGACTGATGTTAATTTATTGATATGTATCTCCACTGTACCCTGTCCTCTACCACATTTCTGATCTCTTTAAACTTAGACGAAACGAAAAATAGAATTTTGCATGGTTTTTAATGCAAAATGATGGACAGAAATGCGCATCTAGAAGTTAAGCCCTCTAAAACTAAGTGCTTATACAGAAACGGCTATTTCTCATGTAAGTTCCACCTGTCTCTTTGTACTGTACTTTGTCTCCAGCTTTGAAATGGCCCCAATTGCGGCTTGCGAGATGATTGTAAGGGGTGGTGCATGTGTGTGTGTGTCCTTGTACGTATGCAGCCTTTGTGTTTTCTCAGTTTTGTATTCCTGCACTGAGGGGCAGACGCTTCCTCCAAATTCCCCTCCTATTTTCTAACATATACCTCACCTTCTGCCTTAGTTCCAATTTGTTGAAATGATTGTACGATTTGTTGGAGACGACAAACTTTTTGCCAATCATTTTGTTCTCTGAAAAAAAAAAATGAAAAAAGAAAAAATGAGTAAGAATTCTAATATATTAAGAAAATGTTTCCTTTTATTTTTATACGTATGTGCTGTGCACAGCAGCCAACTGTATTACTGAAATGAAAATAAAAGGTTGTTTTTTAGCCTCTGTGTTTCTGAATGATACTTTAAGCATAATTAAATTGGGGTTTTATTTAAACAGGTTTGGAGGATTAAGTGGGGGGCGATGGTAAAAGTTGTGTTAGCCCCCCCTCGTGTGGTAAAAATCAGAAATGCAAGCAGTTTTTCGTAATATTACAATCTTGTATCGTTTAAGGTTTTTATTTTACATACCGTTAAGCAAAATTAACAATAAAATTAACAATTGATAAATTACATTTTTAGTATTTTCTTTACAAAAATATCAAATATATTAAAATGTAAGATTAATAAATGAAGCGATGTCAAAATGTAAATAAATAAATTAATACCTGCGCTTATGAATGAATGAAAACGCACATTAGTCCTGCGGACGTTTCAGATTAATTCTGCCTTATTCCCCCGCCTTTAATAATGTCATAAAATCTGTCTTATTTTCGAATCGGGTTATGACGCTTGGCCTCAATGGTAGTCTTTAAACAGGCCTGAGTAGAAGTTGGGATGAAATGTGAATTTCCGTTTATTATATTTTCTATAAAAATCTAAACTAAACACTGGTGCACAAAAGAAAACATTAAAGACGTAAAAAAATATAATAATAAAAAAAGACAATTAGGCTAGCAGTACAAAATAGTTAGCAGCGGATCAGAATTTGCCCCTTCAAAACTAGGTTAACTTATGTAAAGCTGATGAACCCAGACCCTGGTTACAGCCTTTTGTAGCTGATCAGCTTCAAAGTTCTTGGTCTGCAAACATGACCTTTGAACTCATTTTGCCCAGCTATATAAACTAGCGGCGAGTTGCCCCGGTGTATCCTGAGCTCTTCCCTGATTCGGTGTGACCATGCGCGCGCTCCTTCTTCTCTGTCTGGCTGCTCTAAGCACCTCTGCATTAATAACTTGTCATCCTATACCAAAGGAAACAATCCGAGGAGATTTAACAAGAGAAAATCTGAGCAATATGGAGACCATGATCAGCTGCTACGGATATTTCCTGATGATAAAAATGAGTAAAACAACGAGGAAAGCAATTTATCAAGAGTCCAGAGGTAAGTTATATTTATTTATTTGTTTATTTTGACAGTTTTAGGGACATTATTGGTGCTCTTTTCGTTTATATAGGAGCTGCTTTACCGAAGAAAAGAAGCAAGGAGTGCTTCTTACTACTACACATGAAAACAAATGATATAATGTACTTGGATACAATTAAATATATATACCTAATATATAGTAAGTATATTATTTATATATATATATTTTATATATATAATATAAATGTGTAAACAATATAAGATTTTACAATGTTTTAAAGACTTTTGCAATGCTAATTGCTATATGGATTATTATGGATATAATGATTAAAGCTAAAAGGATTTAATATAGTGCTGTCAAATGGTTAATCACACACAAAATAAAATTGTTTATATAACATTTGTGTGTGTACTTTATAGATTAGGTACACAGACATGCATATATATGTGTGTATGTATGTGTGTGTGTGTGTGTGTGTGTATATATATATATATATATATATATATATATATATATATATATATATATATATATATATATATATATATATATATATATATATATATATATATATATATATATATATAATATTTTCAAATATATTCTGTATGTGTGTGTATCTATATATACATAATAAATATACCGAATACACATACATATTGTAAATAGAAATATTATTTTTGATTGAATTAATAATTTATAAAAAAGTGCTTTAACAAAACACATTATTATCCTCAGGTTGATGGCGCTACTAATAAGGACTGCTTTAAAACAATTCACAGGAAGAAATCCCATCATGCTTTGTGTCCGTGGAGGAGTGATGCAATGATGATCAAGGTTGTTGGAGGTAAAAGCCCCACTAAGGCTTATAGTGCAGAATTACATCATTCTCTGCAGTCAAACAGCCATAAAACACATCACAGACAGAGACGAAGCCAGTATATTGACCCATCTGATCCCTTGGGATCTGAGAATCCGAGGTCAAGGACTGCTAATTATCGACGACCACACAGAGAGCACGAGCAAGAGCGCAGCGCTAATGTTTCTAAAGAAACCATCGCTTCCTATGATGACCCTTTACACGTACTGCTCTCCAAGGGCCCGGTCAGTCCAAATATACAAAACCAGAAGAAACACAAGCAAGTTGCACCATCTGATCCATTCCTAACAAATTACTGATCTAAATTATTTTATAAGCCTTGCACCAAAGAGAACCATATGTGAACCACCCATTTTGGATGATTCCAAAAGCAAGACACTGACATAAAGAACAAACCAAACAGTTTAAAGGAACCGTGTCACCAAGAACTATATATGCAATCTATGGCCTCAGGGCCTCAGCTGGTGTTGAGGCTAGTTTAGGTCACTGTTTGTCAGTCCTTTCACCTTTTCAAGTCAGTTAAAATTTAAACTACCTTGAAATGCTGTGGCGATGACACTGTTTTCATAAAAACTGTGACAGAATCTTTTTAGTGTACTGATGTAGGTAATATCAGAAAGTAGAAATGTCAGAGCTTCTAACATGTATGAAGTGGTGCTGGTCACCTCTACTAAATGATTATTTATTAAAAAGTACCGATATATTTGTATTTATTATATTTTATATTCATGTCTGTAATTAAAATATTACCTCAGAAATGTATCTTAAGAAAGTAATTACTTAAAAACTGTATAATGCATATATATATATATATATATATATATATATATATATATATATATATATATATATATATATATATATATATATATATATATATATATATATATATATATATATATATATGCATGCATTTATATAGATTGAAAACAGGATTGTAAAATACTTTTTCGAAGCTTCCTGTCCTCATTAAATCTTATCAGTTTAGGATCCCAGCACATTATATGAAAACCGTCATAGATATGTTGTATGATTAAATTTGTTAATGCTTGTTAAAGCAGATTTTTTTTACATTAAAGCTTTATGATGAAGACTAAGGTCAAGTAGTGTGACAGCAAATAGCAAGATAAAGGTAATAACAAACTATTTAAATCTGATGTTGCCATTTGCATTGGTGATATCAGTAGGATTTGTTGATGTTTGTTTTCAGTGATTATGTAATTCTGAACGAGGCAAACAGCATGGGCAACCAACAACATAACCTTTCTTTCATCAACAGATTGTTCAAGGGCACAATTTGGGTGCATGGGTTTGCAGAAATAGATGAATTAAAACTTTTCTAATATCTTCAATATTAACTGTTATGTACTGCTGAATTACATAGTAGTACACTCTGTAACTATAATGCAAAAATGGCACAAATGCAAATATAAAAATATTGTGTCTTTGCACATCAGTTTCATGTTTAGCGTTAATTTAGGGCAGGTTATTATAGACATGATTCAGATATGAAACAAATGTTCACCTAACTTTGTAAATTGTTACAAAGATTGCATAATAAAGAAAACATTGCATAATATTAAAGAAACTGCAGTGATTCCAATGAGGGGAAAAATACAACAACATAGTTGGTGGACACATTTATTTAGTTAAAATTGATACTTTTATAGCATTTAAAATGAAATCAATAACTTGGATTCAGATACATTTTTTAAATATTGTCTTCCAAAAATATGTTTTGTCTATCACAAAATTCAGTAATCTGCTTGTAAAGTGCTTGAATACAGTATGACTTATGTTTATGTAAACACTTTTTTTTTGAAAAAACGGTTGCTTAATCTAAGTCTTGATGTGATCTCGTCTGTTGATAAACACACATTTCACGTCTGAAAGTGCAGGATCTGCATTACTACATTTCAAAGTGATAAGAAATCGGCACATTCCAGTGTTGGGGCAGATGGAATACCGCTGAGAAGGATCTACACCCCGGGGCATGGGGCACTTCAGGTCCTCAAAGAAATACTTCATAGCTATGCTCATATAAGCCCCGTGGCCAACCACCAAGGCATGGACCGGCACATTCAAGACACCATCATCTGGAAGTCCTGCTGGAGCCTTGTCAGTTTCATCTGGTAGGGATGTTTCGCCATCTTGCATTTCGTCTTGATGGTTATTAGCTATTCGCTGGAACATAGCCTTAAGAAAATCCTTGATTCTGACTTTAACCTGAAAGAACAGAAAAAAAGGCTTTGTATATATTGTAAAACTATATTTAAAGCATCACAGAGTGTCTCCAATTCATCTATTTCTGCAATGAAAAATTCAGGAAATACAAGTCAACTTTAGCATTGTCACAGAACAATACTACCAAGGGTCATGAAATTACCCAAATACCCAAAGGCACAGGATAGTCAGATATCACAGACAGCGAAGCTAGTGTAACATGGGAGACAGAGTTTGACACAATCATTGAATGTGTACTTATTGCATTCCTAGTGGAGGCAGCATTTTTTTATATTTTGTTGCAGCAAATGTTTCTATTTAGTTCCTTTCGTCACAAAACAATTTTACCTGCTCCATGGTCTCTCCCTCAGGCGGAGTGAACTCTGGTAAAGGTCGTCCGGCGGCTTTAGCCATATTTTTCATTTCTGTGACTCGACCTCCCTCAGCTATACCAAAACTCTGGAGATTAGAAATAGGTTTGAGACACATAAGAAAAGTTGCTTTGAAAGGCCAGACTCTGAGCTGTAGTCTATACTTACTCTTTCTTTGAGTGACGGATCTGCTACTAGTTCTAAATCATGACAAGTTCTGTTGTTCCTCACAATGATCTCTGCAGTCTGTGATTTTACAAAGACGTGATTATTCCAATAATAAGTGCATGTGCAACCTTCTAACAATATAACAAAAATTATAGATTCCAAACATATTATGAGCATTATTAATTTTTGCATTACTGTAAATATAGTAATACTTAAAACTTCTCGCTTCTAATGCTTACCAAATTTTATCCAAGAAAACATGCATTTACAGCTCATTTGACCTCAATTTGATTTGGGGGTATTGTCAGATTTGTGGAGAAACATCTCCCTCTACCTGTGACCAGACTGTATGACTTCTACTAGTATGTTTCTGCTTACCTGCCTGGCACGTTTCATGTCACTGACAAACACGTTTGTGAATTTTACATCCCTGAGGTACTGACCAGCAGCCTCAGACTGTTGTATCCCAATTTCAGAAAGCGGAGAGTCTATTTTCTGACCTAAAACAAAGACGTGAGCGATACATCTTGTGGTTAGAAGAGCATTTGCTGCGATACAGTAAAAAGGCCAATAATGAATGCTTATAATTAACAGGCTAATGGAATAAAGGTATACTGCTAGTTAGTAATAACATATGTTTGTTTGTTTTTTTCCAGAAAAAAAAAATTACCTTGTAAAAGGCCATCTTTGTTGCACTGCGTCTCACCACTGGTAAAGCAAAACAGCACGATAAATAAAAATAGCATTACTAAGCAGCACACATTTTTTTAAAAGTTATAATTGTAACTTAATATGTCTATTGTACATAAATATGTAAATAAAAAACAAAACAAGGCATTCTACAGACAGCAGACTTTGTCCATATCGTTCAAAAATGTGTGTTTAAAAAGCATATATATATATATATATATATATATATATATATATATATATATATATATATATATATATATATTGTTTAATAAAGTAGTCTACAGATTACGTCAAATTTTCTTTTGACCTTTCACTGTATGAGGGATTTGTATTGACCTTTAAGCATAAGCTAGAACAGACAGGAGTAATATGATATGAGAAGCCCAGTAAACTTTAAACTAAAGTCCTACGAGTAACGTTATATTTAAACTGTAATAAATGTCAGACAACGTCATATTTTATATACATACCTACCTACCTACCGTATAATATCGTGATATTATAATTAAAATTGATACAACATGATAAAAACTATTCTCTTAGATCATTTTTATTTACCCTTACTGAATATACAATGCATTGATTATCAGCATGCTATGTAGAATAGCTATGAATGAGAACAACCCTCATTCATAAGTAAACAAAACAAAAAGCGCAACTTACTGACGGACTATCGTTAAACCAAAAGAGAGCATTGGTGCAGCTATAAAGATGCCGTCAATAGCGTCGCGGGGTTATATGATATTCATCCTTCGCTCCCAAAGTCAATCACAAACTGTCACGCTTCTTGCGTTTTCAAATAGTAGCCTAATTTTTGCTACTTTGCGGCGACAGCACTGACAGCGCTATCTCTGTACTTGATTAGCCGGAAGTTCATACGCATGGCTGGTAGGTTCGATTCAACTTCAAAAGTCGGTTCTTTTGAACGATTCAAAAACAGTACAGCGATTCTTTTTGTCAATTAAAGCTATGCGCGGTCCTATTTAGCTGTACTTGTAGGGTTTTTATTTTAGGGTCCTTTTGTAATTTGATTTATCCTATGATAAATCTACTAATGATTTAAGTAATTCATACCGGCTGTGGGCAACAGCTCAACCGATTCCTTGAAAAGATCCGACTCGGAAGAATGATCCGTTCACGGATCCGTCATAGCTTGTTCTGACGTAGATGTTTGCGGTCATTGGCGCCAGTGGCGCGTGGAGGGGTTTGAAATCACATAAGGTCTGTCAGAGTCTGTTATTTAATTTTCAATTGTCGTTTTATTTGAAACTGTAGATCATCGCTATCACTTTAAGTCTACAAATAGTTACTTTATTTTTATGTTATATTTGAGTCGCTCAATAACTAGTTGTGAAACATAGAGACCAAATAGACGTACTAAAATAAAGGAAACAGGAGACGGATACTTCTTTCATGGTAAGTTTATTCACCTTAGCATACAGTATGTCCTCTCCTTTAACTTCATTCATGCTCTCAATGACAAATAATTTGAGTTCAACAGAAATCCAAAGAATATCCACAGAGTTGCCAAGCCCTAGTGAATTCATCTCCTCAAAATCAGCTGTGACAATCTCTAGTTTAGTTCTCCTTATTTGGCGGACATTCTGGAAGGAAGTACAGTTGAACAGAAAAAGTTCAACCTCTGCTTTAATTTTGAAATGTGTCATTTTCCATCTGGTCTGTGTCTGATTATCAACACTGTTATCAAAGTGATTCTTTACCAGGTTATAACATGCTGGAAAGATTCCCATTGTTGTTTTCACTGTTAACATTGCCAATGAAAGGGAACAATAACATAGGACCAATAGCACCACACTCTTTAAAGCAGATTTATTGAACAGAGGTTGTGCAACAGACATAACTGAGGTACATGATATGGTTATAGTGGAGGGAGGAGGGCTCTTCGCAATGTTGTTGCTTATTTGATATTTACAGGTTTATTTCCACAGATATGGACCATGTACATAAGACAAAGTCAAACGTTCACCTCCTCCGTCTACTATTTCTGAAGTCCAGGTGTAAGCCTCGTAAGCTTGCTATTCATCTATTTTGGAAATTGAATTCCATTAATTTACTACATCGGACACAGCAGAAATATCATAACCTCTTATTTGTGCTGCCCTTTCCAGGTTCCCGAAAAAACTGTTGTGAGTTGTGCGAGGTAATGGAAAAGTCTTTTATGTCCAGTAAACCTGAGGTATAGAGATACCACACTTACAGAATGTGACAGAGAAAGAAGAGGAGGAAAAAAGATTAAAAGGTAAAGAAACATGCCTTAATAAGAGCACACTGTACAAAGAGCATTTCCAGTCAAATACTCAATTCATGTTCTTCTTTTACCCTCTACTTCTGTATTCTCAAAGTATTCTGTAAGCAGTAAAATAATTATAATACAATTGTTTATAAAATAGCAGCACACTGATGTGACATCACAACTATGTAAAGTTATTTTTGTGTATAAGATGAAACAAAAAAAAAAATCATAGCTTTTTAGCAGCGAAAAAAACAATAATAACTCAACAATATTGACACTTGATTGATGTCTTCACACTCTTTCCATCTCTCATCACTTTGGAATACAGTATCATACCCCTTAAGGAACGTAACTTCGGTCCATATTCAAACTCGATTCACTTAGCCACCCACACAATCTATTAACAGTACTGTAATTCATTTTCAGAACAGAGCTAGAAAAATAATAAAGACAGGCTAACTTAATACAACAAGATTGACCAGGGGTTTTGGTGCGAGGATGGAGGAAATGTGACTTCTGAAACTCAAGCATCACTAAGAACTGTTTCTGGAACAAGGAAATGCAGGAGTACTTGAAAACATCTCCTTTACCCAGAGAACGACATGCACACAAACACACGCATACATAGACGGACACAAACCTAAGCTCGACTGCCCCTTTTCAAGGTAAGCTATGAGAATTCAGCATATGAAAGCCGTTTTGTGCTGCTGATGCACCCTGTTTTTAGCCACTGTGTAATAACTTGTGGAAGTTTTCAAACCCCATGCCAACCTTGAACAACTTTTGGAAGCAGCATATTTTGGATGGCTGGGTAGTGGATCTTATGCTTAAGCTCAGCAAAACAGGGTGAAAGTCTACATTAGACTCAAGGCACTACATAACATTTTTTCTGCAATGTTGCAGTTGCACAAATCTTTTCAAATTGAAAACTGCCCTTGGAGCGTGCAAATCGTCAAACATTTTTTCTTCCATATTAATCGGTTTTCTGTTGTTTGTTTTTTGGTCTTTTTGATTATTTAATTTTTTTTTTATTATTTTTTAAATTTACGTTAATATTATTATTTCGTTGTTGTTGTCATGGTTTTCAATGATTTATCGCTATAATGAACTGAACATGCCATGAACTATGGGAAACCAGCCCCAAAAAAAAAAAAAAAGAAAAAGGAAAAAAAAAAGACCGTAAAATCAACCATTTGTAATCCATGGCAAACATGCTCTCTGAATTGAATTCCCCCAATTATGCGCTAGCGGTATCAATGGAACTGGTTTAGATACTGGTCTGTAATTCAAATATGAGACATAAAAACTAAAGGACAAACAAATAAACAGACAAATAGATTAAAGATCTTAAATATCAGGTGATATATGGAAACCATAGCTGTTGTTTCTCCTTTGGCCTCCTTTCCTGCTTCTAACACCATATAAGCATCCTCATCTCAGCAGCATGCTTCACACCTCAAACCAACCAAGTTTCATCGTCATCATCCTCGATCATTCTTGCCTACACATTCCTTTACTGCTAACAACATTAGCACACATTTGTTTGCAAACACCTCATTTTTCGAGTCCCTGATGGGACCAACCATAAATCAGCCTAAGGCTCCTTCAACATGCTCAAAACAAAATACGTAATAACGTAATAAACTGTCTGTATACAATACATCTGTAATATTTAGTTGGAGGTTGCCATGAAGGACAACCTTACCCACATATTTTAAAAACAGCTCTTCTTGCCTTTAGAAGATACAAGGGAACATAGTCATCTCTGTCCGCTCCCTGTTCTTGCCTCCTCTTGTTCTGTGCACTGGGTTGGGCTCAGCCCTCAAGCAGTTTCCAGGCCAGTAAAAAAGCATTTTATATAAGGCACTGATACAGGAGGCCCTCCAGACCTTGTGGAATCACTATTCCCTGTCCAGTCCTTTGACCATGTGCCCACCACTGAACCAGTCTCTATAACCAAACACTTGCAGATAGATGATTAAACAAAGCCCACATGACTCACAAGAGTGCTTGATATAGAGTAACTTGTACACGCTTGCACATGAGCCAACATACACCACACATAAATGCATGCACACAAGCAGCTTGACAAAAGCTTATTTGAAGTGTCTGTAACTTTAGCATCAAGAGACAATAACTTGCTTGTTACCAGAAATAATTATAATAATCATAATACAATAATAATAGTCTATTCTCAAGATATAAGCCCCTGTTGCCCTAGCAAAAGAGCACTGCATTCTTAGCATAAGACTTGTGTCTCACCACTCCTTTTAAAATCCCTCTTTCTGGTCATAATGCACAGCCAAGTGAATGGGTCCATTCATACACATGGCACCTCATTGTGTGTTCAAGTTCAGGCATTCCAACATGAACCAAAAAATAAAAAAAAAATCACAACAAAACAGGAAAAAAACATAGCCCCACTTTTTGTACCCTTTCAAGCCAGTCTGATACAGTAGACTCTATTTTGAAAAGCCCTTTACACTAACACTTTTGCATTAAATATCATATTATTGTTTACACAATCAAAAGAGTTTGCAAAATACTACACGCTTCCCTTCTAAGAGTCTGAGGCACCGTAGAGCTTTTTGCATCAGTATCAAATCATTTTAAAAATATCTATTTTTGTATCTAAAATAGCTTTGATTTTTTTTTGATTTTTTTATTTATGGGAGCAATTTTTACTGGAAAATGAAGATAAAACTCTACAAAGACTAGCAAGCACTTTTTGTTGGGGTTGTTTGTTTTTTTGTCATTTTTGGTTTTTGTTGTTTTTTTCTTTTTTTCTTGAAGACTGATCACAGCGTTCCTGCAGCAAGCTCACAAGTTGATGTCTCGTACATCGGTTGGGGTGCTGGACTGGTCTTGGTCATCAAGTGCTTTGCTGCGCGGGCCACCCTGTTCCTGCTGCTGCTGTTTCTGCTGCTGTCGGCGGCCCTCCCTCAGGTTATTCATCAGCACTCTTTCAATCTGCTCCTGGCATGCCTTTAACAGATCCTGCAATGCATAAGACACAAGGCATTATACCAGGGGTCACCAAGTCTGGTCCTGGACGGCCAGTGTCCTGCAGAGTTTTGCTCCAACCCTAATCAAACACACCTGAAGCATCAAGCTCTTACTAGGTATACTTAAAACTTCCAGGCAGGTGTGTCGAGCAAGTTGGAGACCCTGCAGAACTCTGCAGACCCTCCAGGATCAAGCTTGATGACCTCTGCATTATACAAACTGGCCACTTAAATAGCTATGTCTATACTTATCACTTCAGAATCACTTCAGCAAATGCACACTGACAAATGTGTGTGTGTGTGTGTGTGTGTGTATATATATATATATATATATATATATATATATATATATATATATATATACACACACCCCCCCCAAGCATGCACAGAGTTGCACTACAAACAGTTAAAAAAACAATAGCTCTACCACTGTAGTTTGCTATGTTAATTGCATCCATATCCTGTGGATAAAACAAGGCAGTGTTTCGTTAAGGTTTTCATACCCTTTCACAACAGCATGTAATGACCTAAGGGGATCTCACTTGAGCCCACCAAAGTGTTCTGCTCTGTAGAGCTAAGAACAAAAAAATTGTGACATTTGAAATTTGAATTAATATATATAGATGACCAATGCAACCCTGTGGGTGTTACTTGACATATTTAAAATGTCTTTTACACTGTCACCAAAATGAGCAATAATGCCCTCTAGTGAAACTAAATGGTTGCACAGTGATCAAAGCTCTCTGTCTTGTTTAGTGGGTATGTCTGAGGCACACCAGGCGTCTGTGGGAAGTTTGCTGTGAATGGCCCATGGGGAGGGCCCATGGAGAATGTGTTGCTTGTGGAGAGGCTGCATTCCTTTGACATTTACTGCTAATTAAAAGCTGATGGGCCAAAGTCTGAACTTATATTATGCATGGCTCCTGGGCCATATGCCTATAGAAGCAGTATATTACACAAGAAAAGAAAAAAAAAAATCAGGTGCTTGGAGTGACTGACAGAAAGCACTGAATCTTTTTTTGAGGAGGAAATTAGTATCACTCAGAGATTGCTTTCTAGCATGTCATCGTGGATAACAACAGGCACCAACCTTCTAGAAAATTAACTAAAGCATAAAACATGTAAAGGAACTGCCTGTGTCTTACCACAAGAATGCCAGGCCTGACTTCCTAAAAGACATTTCCCTGTGCGCTACTCTTTATAGCTGCGCAACCAAACTCATGCCAAGCCCCAAAGGCTTCATTCAGGCAACTCTAATAGCTTCAGTGTGTGACTACTGGTAAAATCAGGACTTGCTCTAGAAAAGCTTCTCAATTATTAGATTCAGAGAAGGGTGGTACTTGGTGAGCTTCAAGATAGAGTGGGTGGTCCTTGCCTAATCCAACTCCGCCCTGATTAAGAACACTCTCTATCCCTCTGGAAAATGACTACGTTTGCTCCAAGTTATTGACAATTTATCGAAATGCAGCTCTACTGCAAAACCAGCAGACTGTCATTCAGTGTGTGCCATCTTGGACAAACAAAGATTAAAGAAGAGACTTAAAGTAGCCACAGAAAACAACGTCTGTTTTTTATTGGGAAGTGAAAGCAAGGATTGCCGGGTTCAGAGCAAGGCCATCACAGCATTGAGAAATGAAAGGGATTAAGATGTCCCAGAGGCCTAATGCAAGAGGCCAGGGGGCCTAACACATGATCCTGTGTACCAAAAAAGCCTTGAAGTTCTTCTCTAAATAATTTGCAAATTTTCAGTTACAAATAACATTTTGGTTGTCCTCATGACATTATGACTTTAGGCAAAGGAGCATTCCCAGCATGCCAGACCCAAAGTTACTAACATTTCACCTACTTTTAGAAACTGAGGTATGTAAAAGAGTTTTCACTGTGCATTTTCTCTTCTCGATTAGTTTCTCCATATGCAGAGCTTTAGCTTGTAAAGCTCTATTATAAATATTCTAGAGGTGCACAAGGACACAGTTTCATGGTTCTTGAACCCCTTCTTTAACCAAGTAAAAAGTCTTTGAAAACAGAAAACGACAGCCCAATGAGCATCATTTAATGTATTCTCTGTAGCTACAGTAACAAACTTTACTGTAAACACTCAGTACCAGGTGAATATGTATTGACTTTTGCTTTTTTCTTAGAGAGACCTTAGAGTATTTGTGAAAATTTCAAGCCAATTTTTCAGCCTTCCTGGTTTGGCATGTATGTGTGTACCTTACTGCTGCACAGAATATGCTTCACCAGGTGTGTCTTGGGCTACGCACACATTCCAAGGGCGAATGGAAGAGGCTGGCTGCCGCTATCATATGTCTACTGGAAACTACAGGCACTGGACACCACAAATGTCAGCAAGGTTCCTGGTGGGTAGGCTGGCAGCATCGTTTGGCATTAAGCTGACTTTCCTTCATACTCTGCCTGACCGCTCACCTCCCAACCTCTGCCTCAATCTGGAAGGTCCTCATACACTAAGGTAAAGTTAAGTACACAACATTTTGTTTATTGAAGACTAGGTTTTTCTGCATTACTCCTGTTATAGATATCTCTCTGTTTTCATACTCACCTACATGTTGCTCCAAACCTATATAACTTTCTTTTGTGGAACACAATAAAAGATAGTTTTAAGAATGTTAGTAATTAAGTAAATTTGACTTCCATGGTATGGTATGGACACTGAGACTTTTCTCAGATTTTCTTCTTTAATGTTCCGTGGTAAAATGATAGTCATACAAGTTTGAATTGACATCAAGGTGAGTAAAGGAACATGCTGTGTGAACCTTTCTTGTATGTTTTCTTTAAGGTATAGCTCAGGGTGAGCAGGGTAATGTGCATACACCATATCTGCATGTTTTCAAAGGTATGGCTTGTTGGCATCCTGCAAAGTGACGAGTTGTTCATGGATAAGGCAGTTCATTCCTTCTGCCCTGGACCTCACACTCCTCAGACACTGAGCACCTTTACTGCCATGGAGGACTATTTGTTTTTCCTCTGCTATGGTGTACGACTTCACACACCACATGCTGGGGCAGCAGGCATTCTACCAGCAGCAATGCACTCTAGGGTATCTTGGAGAGGGTTGACCTCTTCAGGTCAAAACAGGAATTAAATGTCTTTCCTGGGTTCTTCTCTTAGCCTTGATTTTCTATTCGTGTTTAATTTATTTCTCCTCTAAATATAAACTAAAGGACCTAAACAAAGTTGAATGATCAGGAGTTAGTTGCTTGCACGACACTGTGTATTTGTATGCAAGTCATATGCATAAAGCCATAGTATCCCTGACACATTCCCCTAGCCCTGCAGATTCTTTCCTTACAGTCTCTCAGTCAGGGTCAATCCCATTTCACTTCCAGTAATTCAGTGGCTGAATGTGAAATTGAATTGGAGCTGGACCCAAGCCCATTGAGTAAATAGGGGAAATGCACAACCTCCTCTCACAGTCCTACAGGCACAGCAACACTCGCCCCACATATTACCAATAGTATTGCTGTCCCATCATATCACCAAAAAAAACTGAAGAATTTTCCTATCATGGTCCCCATACTTTGTACCTTGTATGATAATGATTATATATTTTTACTAAAATGTCAGCGCACCAATACTCACAACTTCTGTGTTTGTGATCTTGGCGAGTAACTCTGTTAGGTTGTCTCCCCACAGTGAGCGGTTAGTGCTGTTAAGCTGCAGGCCACAGATAGCTGCTGCCACGCTTCCCGTTGCAATCATGGATGGAGGGTGCATGGCGAAGTTGAAATCTGAGGAAAGAGCAAACCAAGCATTAAGATCTGTCTTGCTCCGAGTTCATAAAAATGCACTTTATCAGACTTTTCTACAGTATTTTGGATAGTTATATCAAATATTATGAAATTAATACTAAATCGGAAATACTAATAAATAAAGCCCTTTCCATTAGGTCTGTGCACAGTCCTTTGCTAATGACTGCAGCCCAGGATAATGAGGGTTCACTTGGCTTGAAAAGAATCTGAAAAGCACCCCCACCCCCATCCCTCTCCTCCAGTCACCCTTTGCAGATCGGCCCCTTTTCTTCCAGCTCCTAAGTAAATCGTGTGCTCCCTGAAAAAAAGCCCTATAGCCTTCGGAAAGGATGGAATAAAGAGCCACAGTCCCCCTGCCAGTGCTCACTGCTGTAGGTCCTTTTTCCACGTGTGGTCACAGGCGTACATCTCAAAGACCAATAACCTTGTTAGCTTTCTCACTGTCATTCATAATGCAAATAAGACAGCTTGTGAACGGGCCTGAAGCCCAAAAAGACGACTGACTGTGAGAGGGGGAGAAAGAAAGAGGAAAAGAGAAAGAAACGAACAGCTTAGGCTGTCTGCCCCCTGCCTCATTGATTTCTGTCTTTCTTCTTTTTCTACAGCTCCCCCTCTCCCTTTTTCAGACTGTTTTTCAACACTTTTTTTTTTCAGACACACTCCCCTAAGGTTGAATGGCACACATGCTCTAGCTTTGTTGTTACAACAGCTCTGGATTTGTATCAGAGTTGCTGCTATCTTTTAGCATATTAATTGAGTGTGGCCAATGATGGACCTGGGTCTAGTGAGCAAGAGAGTGTGGCTTCATTGTCTGAAACCATCACCTCATCTCATCCAATTGAGAGATGCAACATCAAGCCCTCTCTGTGGATTCCAATTCAACTCGACAGCCAGCACAAAAGATGGGTGTTGGGGGAGGGTGTTGTTGAGTTTTAGACAGCAGGGGCGGCTGAGGGGGGCACTAAGCATCATTCTTTAGTCAGTGTCCAGTCCTTCGTAAGGTTTTGGCAGAAGAAAAGACCCTCCTACCCACCTCATTCCCCCCATGCCATTCCTCTGATGCAGGGCCACCTCTGGGCTTATGGTCCCACACTCCCTGGCAGTCTTTGCATTACCATATTGCCATATTCAATTGCAAAGCAAACTGCGTGTGATGGCTCTAAGGGTGATTTTTCTTCTCTTTTCTTTTTAGGAAAAAAAATCAAAGCTGTGGGGCCTTTGATAACTGACGAGCATGCCTTCATAGCCGTCTCAAGAATCAAAGCCAGACATTTTCTCATTTTGCAGCTCAGTGTTGACAAATACATGAACTTATTATACACTCTTCCCTTTGTAGTTGATTCCGAGCCAGAGAAAATTTTTATTAAAAGAAGTTCTAGTCAAGCAGAAGAAGACAAAACCAACCACATTGCAACTCTTTGGGCATTTTGCAGCAGAGAGAAAAAAGCATACAGTGGAAATTGGGTTGCCACACAGCTTGCATGCACTGAGTGGATTGCAATCTGATTTTTCACACTCTAGACAAGAAAAGTTTGTCGATGGAACAAGAGTATGCGCGTGCTAGCATCAGAGCTGGACGCTCTGGTTTGTGAGAGTGGTAAGGGAAGAATGGCTGTATTCTACACGCCTTCATTGATATTCATGCAGAGGATAAACAGTGTATGTAGCTGAGTGGGGACGCCTGTGATGGAAGGCTCCTAGTACGCGGCGGCTGGCTGGCCTGGTATACCAGCCTCTCACCCCCTTCAATGGACCATTCTCCTGCCCTCGCCACACTGCATCCCCAGACCTGTGCCAACACAGCAAGCTTGGTGGGTGCAATGTGCTGTATATGCATTTAACTTGTAAATTAATTAAGCGTCCGGAAAGTTGAGGAACAGCCAAAAAAGCTGATGATTTGAGAGGCAATAAATCAAGTGCCAGACGCTTATGCAGGTTTGTGTTAACAAAGTCTTGTTTCAAGCAGCCATGTTCAATCTGACTGATAAAGATCACACATAAACATGAATTTGGCTCAGTCAAAATGGAAAGGTAGGCAGGGCATGTAGGTCAAGATCTTAGGGTTTTAACGTTAACAGGGAAAACCTTTTAAAACAGATATTTAACTAAATGCTAGTTGTTAAACCTACAACATAGAATGTAAAAGGATTTTTAATAACTCCTGGTTATGTGTCTAATCGTGTATTAAACAATTCTCATTAAAATAATTGGATTTCTGGGACATTTATGTATAGCATTACTTGATAGAATTGTATTACATTAACTGCCTATTGTCATTTTTTGAAAAGGGTCCAATCTGCCACAAATCTTTAACTAGTAATTTTATCATCAAAAGCAGCATGCTTGTTTGCCCTGTCAAACCATAGTAAAAACAGATGAATTAAAAACAGGAACCCTCTTTGACTGTTAAAATCCTGTAACAACTTGTTTCAGTCTTGCTCCAGTGCAGAGTAACAACAACAGCAGTCAGGCCGGTGTGGGAGGAAACAGAGCCTCTTGAATGAGAAATGATATGAATTGGTAAATTTAAGCCCTGCTGAACTCTCCACCAGTCACTAGTTATTTCTCAGATAAGTAACCATCTGAAGAGTGGCAAGATTATTGAATATGTTTCTCAGGTGTGTTTTGTCTACAACCATCTTCGATGGAAAAGTAAAGGGAGTGCTGGGTGTTAAACTGTAAGAATGGGGTATAATCACATTTAATGAGCTTGTTCCTGTGCAGGCCTACAGACTGCCCTCCAGAGAAACATTTTATCGTGTGCTTCTTCTGCACTGACCCTTACATGCCTCTGCATATGAAATGGAGGGTTGTTCCTTTTGTCTCCTTTCTTGCGGTCTCTAGCAGAGCCTTCCAGTCATTTGCATATCTCTGAAAGGCCCCTCCATATTATTAATTAATACTGAACTGTGGTCTACTCTGCCTGACCAAATCTCGCTGAGTACTCTGAACGGAACTGTTTTATCAAAAGAGAAGAACCATTAAAAATTAGCTGTCGTCTTTCCACACTCTTCTCTTCCTTTCTCATTTAGATACAGAGGCCTTGATTTATGGATGTCTCAGAAAAGAAGAGGATGCGGAATTCTCTGCAAATAAAGCAAACTGTACAGAAGAAAGAAAAGCAGCAGTCAAGGCATCCGCTCAGCAATTAATTTGGATACACCTTGAATCCCTGTTGTTAAACTGGTAACTAGATTGTGTATATAACAACAGTGGAATTTTACCAAAAGACCAAGCATCATCCCAGTTTGATCAGTGCCTTATCCAGTTTTCATGAATCCTGTTTATGTCAGGGCAGTTGCACAAACCAACAGGAGAATCAAAAACGCCTGTCAGCTCCTCCTACTAATCCCTCTCCCCTCATATCCCACTTTCTCAAAGTCAGAGTCACTCCTGAGGTTCCTGGAGAGCTGAGCAACCCCAGGGAGAAAGAGAAAAGCCAGAGGGAACAAGGGTGGTGCACTGGATCCCATTACCGCCTATGGTGATGTTGGGTGCAGGCTTGGCTGGGAGAACCAGCCCCACAAAGGCTCTTGATTATGGGAAAGTCATCATGCCCTGGAGCATCTGGGAGGCGTGAGAAGAGGGGATAAGATATGAAAACATGACATGCTTCACTATTTGGCTCGGCTAGAACAATACACTCCTCACGTTTTCTCACCCTCCTCTCATCTCAATGTTTGATCTCCTAAAGGTGGTCCACCTCTAAGAGCAGGAATGGTCTAACCACTGGCTCACCAACAGCACACAAGAATGTCCTTAACTATACAACTGCCCTTTGAAGTGTCACTGCATTCAGGCCTAGCCACTGATACGCCCGCCAAACATACCAGGCAAGCACATAAGGCTTCCAGAGAAATTCTCTCCATTACACATCGCTATTTCAGTCCACATAGTTTCTCATGAATGTAATGAGATGGCATCTGATAATTTGCCTGCAACGAGAACCTGAATAAAGTTGCTATTGATACTAAACCCACAGAAGTCGGCTTTAATTTCAGGTTTTGCAAAGAAAAAACATAGATGTTTTGCAACACATCACTTATTGAAGTGATGATGCAAGACATTAACACCAACGTGACAGTGGATCTTTATCACTTATACTTAAAACATGAATGGAAGACAAATATGAGTTGCCAAACACTATCTTTCTTTTTTATTTTTTTGTTTGTTTTTCAATTTATAGACTACTTCTCAAAGTTATTGTACAAATGCATGTGAGAGAACAGCAGGATAGGTTCTGTGCAGTACTACACATATTAGCAGTTAAACATTCATTGCAGGCAATTATTTATTTAAATCTGTTATATCTATTGAATACGCTACCTGTTGCACAAAGGGCGATGAAAGTCTGTACGTGTTTACGGATCAGGTCCAGCTTATCCTCAGGCAGCGGAAGTTTCCTCATAATGTGCTCAATAAAGTCATTGGGTGTGACAGCAGCCAGATTCCACTTCAATTTGCCCAGGACAACCAGCTCCCATTCCTTTAAAAGAAGGTTTGAGGAAACAAGCAAAATAATTACAAATTCAAACCTAAATCATTTATGTGATTGGAATCAACTAGCAGTACCTGAGGTATTCAGATCTTAAGGTTCATTTAACTGGAATGACAAATTGCATCTTCTCAAGTGGCTTCATGTCTGTATATGTTTTTCTTCACTACACTGTTAAGACACTGGATGCTGGGGCGAATGTTCTTTATCAACCTTTTGGATAAAAGGTCTAAAAAAAATTATGCACTGGAGATAGGTACTAAATGGGTTCAAACACTGCTGTTACTCATCTGAATGTTTATGTTAAACATTTAAGACAGTTATGATTGCACAAAATCTAGCATCTGCAAATCTCCTCCAGGACATAGTTTGGTCTTAGCTATGCAAAGATACAAGCTGAAATCCTAAAAGCTACAAGGCTGAATGCAGGAACACTTGAATTGAAAAATGGATCACTCAGATTGCCCAGTCACTTCACAGAGACTGTCCAGCATCGGGTACTTTCCTCCTTAGCAAAGAAGTGTAATTGTGAGTATGTTTTATAGCAATCTGTCAAGACAAAAGAGGTCTGAATACACATAGTTAAATGTTGGACCTGTCATTAGCCCATTTGCAACCACAAACAGATTAATTTTACAGCTTATTAATTGTATATAAAAGACTAATTAGTTTGAGCTGTAACCTCAATGGAATAAACAAAGCTCAATAATAAGCATGTATGTGACTGTACAACACTGCTGATGACACTATTTCGTCTTTTGGGGGCACTCTTGATTCATAACATGAACTTGCTTTGACCTAACTCACAGTGACAAATGTAAATGTAAGATGCTAAGTCATTTGCCTTCAGTCAACAAGAAGACAGCATCCTTGAAATAACCACTCCCCCTTCCTGTTTGAAGTAGGGTGAGTAACGGGGAGCAAGTGACTAACTGGGGAAAAATTGCACTCGTTGGGACAGTCTTTATGACTGAGCGACTCGCTCAGATGGAGGTGGTTCCACAAGTAAACCACATGCACTTTAGTCATGAGATGGCCTAATGTGGTTGCCATTGCCTTCAAAACTGCTCTAAAGCACCCACCAAAGATTAAGTTAAATGTATAACGCTGCAACAATTAAAGTGAGAACAGAATACAATGGCAGCCATCCGCTGATGCATGATTTCTCCACTTCCTCTTTGCTGGATTTCATTGGTGAGTCACGCATCCAAAAGTACAAACAGTTACACGTTCTTGTCAGTTTTTTTTCTCAGGGGAAGCTCCTTATGTGAACATGAAGCCTGATGACATGTTGGAGCCACATTCACTCAATAAAAACCATGGACTCCTGGTACACCAAGAGAAGTATGATGGAATGTAAACTATGAGCAGAAACATTCTCAAAAAGAAAACCAATTACATGTTAATGTGAAAAGAAGACTTTGCCTTCTAACTGATCTGTGAAGTTTGGGCAGTAAAAAGTAGTATGTATTATCAGTTTGGCGTTTGTTGCTTTGTGCTTAAAAAGATACATCAACTCAAAATTTACTCACCCTAATTTTTTAAAATGAATACAACACATCCATGGGGTCCAATCATTGTTGTTTTGGACTCCACTGACTTTGATTGTATGGACAAACATTCTTAAAATATCTTCTGAATAAGAAAGAAAGTCAATCAGGTTTGGAATAAAATGCGGTTGAGAAGTTCATTTTTGGTTGAACTGTCCTAATCAACTGAAGAAACAATTTTGCCAACTACTGAAGGTTCAACACTACATTAAGTTATTGTGTACCTGTACTATCCAGCTCAATCTTAGGTCATACTCTAAGCAGATTGTCGAACCATTATGAAAACATAAATGACCACAAATACCAGTTTTAAGTAACTTAAGGGCTCATGTTTTTCTGTCAACTATCAACTTAGCAGTTCAGTGTCACCTCACAAGTGCCTTGAGGCCAGCTCTAAAACTCAACTCAATGGCACTCTTGCAACACAGTCACGATGCAGGAGCCCACTTCCTTCTAAGCCCTCCAGCTGTACCTCCAGGCTGCCTCTGCAGTTTCATTTACAAGAACTTCTTGCCAGATAACGAGGACAAAAATGAAGATGTGGCTATGACAGCTGATCGTCTGCTTCCTGCATTTGTTGGACTTCTCAGACCAGCGGAAGCTCCAACAACAACACAAATATAACAAAAAACAAGGTTACCCACAGCCACAATTTGCTGAGGACCCAGAAATAAAATAGTTTTTATCTTTGGCTTGAGCTACTACAGAACTGTCCATTTCCACCAGAAAGACACTGATGAGCAAGTAGTGTCAGGAGCTGAAGAAAAGTGTAGGCATAACATTTAAAAAAAAATGTATACCACACTGTACTGTATTTCCCCTTGACAAAATGAATGAGTAATGAAAAAATTACCAGTATATTTTGTGTCGTCAGAATTACTATTAAGACATGATATAGTTAGCAATTAGAAAAAAATACAAATAATAATGATTATGTATATATATATATATATATATATATATATATATATATATATATATATATATATATAGTAGTGGTTATCAACTTTTTCTTTTTCAGTTGACAGTTTTAAAAATCAAGACTATCCATATTCATCCAAATTGTACAGGTGGTACAAAACTTCAGCCCTGTGGGATGCATAGTTGTCACTAGATGGCGTAATAGCTCTGTCATGCATGGACTCTAATACCCTTGAGTAGATATTTGAATGTTTGTGGAGATCATCCATCAGTCGGTATATGGAATATTTAGTCAAACAGAACCTAGTCTTTGCTGTCGACTACTTTTAATTCTTATGGCACTGATTTGTAAACATACACACTATGAAAAATTCCAGCACAAATTAAAGTATACAAGTAACTGCATAACCTGAAACTTTATTTTAAGTGGGATGACTAGCCTACCGGACGATTTAGTGCACCCATAACAGCAGTAGGCTATATACTGTAATGTAAACAAACAAACACTTATTGTGAATAAGGTATGTTGGCACTTGAGTCACTTGAGATAAGTTAGTAAGTTTCCAAAGAGTTTATTTGGTGCTTACCAGCAGTTCCTGCGGTCTGATTGAGTTATCAGTGTAGATGCACAGCTTCTCTGCAGTTAATGGACGCGTCTCTTTCAATTTAGACGAAAGAAACATGCACACTGCGCCGAGCAACTGCAAGTTACATTTTCTTGTTGGTACCACCGCTAAAAATCGGTCCAAGTAGTTCATAGCCAGTGGAAAAACTTCTTCCTCGCATTTCTGTTCCTCGCAGACCTGGAAAGGGCAGGGCATAACTTAATAAGTTCAGAGGAAAAGATGCACGTGGCGCAACAAAATTAGTCTAATTTATAAGACTCGCGATGACTAAATATATGCATCAAATAATTACGACGATTAAACGAAATACGTAGAATTGTCCATCACTTGCATAGATAACAGGTTGTAAATCGTCACGGTAACATTAGAGATTGATTCCAAAAAAGTGCAATTTCTGTCTTGTCGTTGTTATAAATGTATCAAATTAATGGATGAAAAGGGTACTCTTAACATCTTTGTCAATAGACTCACATTCCTTTGGTTCATTCAGTAAGAAATGAATTCAAGTCACAATCGCCCGAGCCAAAAAACACCCATGCAACACAGTACGGGATCTGTTTTTTTAATTCGTCATATTTTCATAAAATATTTAAAAATATAAATAAATTGTCTAGGTCTACTATTCATACCTCTAAATATTCACCAACGCTTTTCACATCATTCCCGACAATTGACAAGCAATCGAATCGACGTTTTATATGATTAAAACACGATTTTCTAAAAGAAGTAGCATGCGGTCTTAGAAGAGTGCGTCACCATCGGACCGAAATATTTTTTTCAAAAATTTATATAAATTCTCCTGCTTGATTCACCTGACAATTTAAGACATGAAAATAAAGCTCAGGTCCTCCCCTAACGTTTCCAACATTCAGAGATTAGAAATATAAAAGATTCTGACAAAAACCGAACTTAATTCCAAGGCTATAGACTTCGATCAGCATGGGTTGAGAAGCAGTGCGGGCCCTCGCCCCTTCCGCAACCATATATTTCAAAAAATTGTACAAAATTATAGAAACGTAATTCCAAATATTTTCAACCACGAATATGTACCTTAAACGCTCATTTATCAAGTCGTGCACATGTAAAGAGTTGTTACGATCAATTTGTTGCGATAAAGTTGTTGTGAAAGAAAAACCAACATGGCGATGGTTAGATGTAGCACAGCGGCAAGCAATGAAGTGCATACGTGTGCATGGAAATATTTATCCAAAAAATCAATAAATAACATTAAGCACGATTCTGTCCTCTGTGTTAACGGAACCGAAAACGTTAAGAAATCGGCGCTTATGATCGCTGACATATGTCGATATCCTCCATCCCCCTGCAAATCTAATCGTGAACTTGGTCCAAAATCAGCGCTCATGATTGCAATAAAATAAATAGCCCGACAAATTCGGATCTGCCTTTTCGGAAATATTGAAGAAGCTCTTTTACTTGCATTCCACGGTGCTTACATGACAGAATAAAGGAGAAAACTCTTTGCTAGTCGTTTTGAAGATACGGTGTAAGCACGGAAATGGTCGGATAAGTACAAACCTCCAACATCCAAGTTGCCACCATCCTCCGCATAAAGGGCTGAATATCTTTCTGAACGCATTTAAAATATGAACACTGGGGAAGAAACCTCTCTTCGATGGTCAACAAGCTTTGTAGTACCCTGTCATCATATAGAAGATTCGGGTCAGGACGGGCTCTTACAATGGTGTCCATCTCGAGACAAAGCAGTTCCATGATTGTTACAGTCCTTTTCGATCTCAAATAAGCCTACAAACAGTCAAACACAATGGTTGCGAAATGTCAAAAAGAGCAGAAAGGGCTTCTCGGGCAGATAAAACCAGTCTACAAGGCTGTCCAGGTTAGTCCTGATCGTTTTGCAAACTTTTCCCCACTAGTCTCTTTCTCTGCTCTGCTCCTCTCGCTGCAACATTTGAGGTCTGCAGATGTAAGGCTGTGTGACGCAAGCCTCATCTTATTATTGGCCAGACGCAACACGCTCGCTCTTCTTTTCCAGCCCTCTTGCTCTTGCTTATCAATAGCCCCCGCAAGATGGTCAAGAAGTGCAATATTGGCTGATATATTTATGGATCATGCAAGATGTTCATCTTTAGTCAAATCGCCCATTAATGCGCAGATTAATGACGCTGGCTTTACATAAGCAGAAACACAAACACAGTGCGCACAACGCAACACTCAACTTATATATAGCAGTCTTTCTCAAAGTGCCCTAAAAAGTGGTTTGGGGTTGATGTGATATTATTTCGTATCAAATGATATGCATATAACATGCGCATCCTAGCTGAGCAGTACAGTTGTGCCAAGCAAACATTAGACTTTCTTTTTTTTTTTTTTTTTTTACTTTGAGGACACTAAAACGCCACATCGTCATCACAAAGTCGAAATAGAGCTATCTTTCATGAAGCTGCAACGCCTGTGGTCAACGAGATAGCTTTCTAGGAAATGCAGCGAAAGCATGAAGCAACGCTCACTCGTCAGAGATAGCAGCTGAATGATAGTTATTCTCCTGAGCTGCCCCCAGTGTATTATATAAAGCATCATACTGTCTCTATTTAGGGACAAAAAGCCAAGCCTCAAAAAGGAGATGTGAGCTTTCCAAAAATGTGATCTGCTGTGCAGGTGACGGATTTCAACATGCAAGCTTAGTCGGAAATTCACTTAAGAAGCAAACGAGTGGCACTTCTACGCGCCGTGTAACAGGGAAATCAGAATAAAATAGAGTTATGGTGTCTTCAAAGACCTTCTAGAGAACACGGCGAGTTATTGATCACGGCGCATCTCGAGGTTCTCCAGCCTCTAACAGTGATTCTGGAGAACTCAACAGACCGCAGCTATGTACTTTTGCAACAGTTGTTTCGTTAACACTTGTGATATGAATGTAATAGGAAATGTCTCTTTAAAACTTTTTTTCTCGCTGTAGATTGTTTCCTCCCCTTTTGTCAATCTGCATAGCCAATAGTTCTTCAGCGCGCGTCTGAGGCATTCGGATTGTTACTGGGCAGACTTTGTCTGTGAAAGTTCAGCTTCTGAAGTGCCAGGAAGAACCTAATTATTCTGCCGATCACCTGATGAACGTTTCTTCTTCTCAGAGTCTGCCGCGTGCAGATGTCATAAACAAATTCATACAAGTGTACAAAGAGCGACAGCAAACTCCGCAGCCCTCAGAGTGATGCTTTGAGAAACTCCAAGACGTCTTCATTATAAAGACCGTATCCTATAAAGATAAAGTGATACAGATGACACACTGATTACAATTCATGCTTAAAGGGCAAAACGATGTGATATAAATACGTTGTAATATTTTCAAAGTTAGTCTGCTTATTTTTTTTACTATCTTTTACTTAGCCCTCGTGAATTTAAATGAACAGAGCGTGCAAAATAACTGCTTTCAGCGACAGCATGGGATTTAGGGATAATTAAGCAATTGCAATTATTCAAATTCCGAAACAGCTATTCATTTCATTTCCTTGTTAAAGCATGCGCGTTATTTAAACTGCACTTTTACCCACATGCAGCCGACACGTACATTTTGGCAATGCAGAGGGCATCACGAGTGGGTTTTAGACATCCAAACGCCGCATTAATGGCTTCAAACAATGGACACTACGAGTCACAATAACATAGAGGATGCATCCTTTTTCTTTTTAACAATAGTATAAATCTGTCGCATTGAAAGCCTCAGGGGTTAATATCATTCAAATGTTCTTTTAAAATAAAACAGTAACTAATAAATGACTCAAAAATTCATTATAAGAACGTTTTAGATTTTTTTTTTTTAAATCGTAGCTTATTTTTTAAAACAAAAGTCACGTGAAAGATGTCAAATATATAAAAATCCCTCTATATCAGCAACTTCTTGACTCCCCATTCTCCCCAAAGCTTTAAATCAATACCTATAGCTTACTTTGAGCTCATTTCGGGACATTCAGGAAGCCGAACAGTTTTAAATAATATGTTCTTTTTTTGTACGCCGTCAACATGAGCATCCTTTAAACTTCGTCGGGATATATCTATGAGAGTTTCCAAACAAATCGCTCATATGATAGCCAGTCCAAAAAGACACGGCAGAACATCACACCCCTCTTAAATAAACTTAAAAATCGGTCTAATTCTAATGCCTGTCTGTGGTTCACGCCTCTTTATTCTAACCTGACCATGCTGCTTTTTTCGCGGAATAATGACGTCACATAAACGCAGCTCTTTATGGGCTAAGCAGCTCGTGCTATTTCCCGGATGCCTGCAATTAACGCGATATCCGTGAAAGACACGCCCGAAGAAAGTTTGCCAGAATCTCCAAATATCACAGCTGATTTTACATTTAAGTTTATCACACATTACACTGTGTGTTTTCTTACACTGGACCTCACATATCTTAAGTTTTAGGTTACCATAAATCAAGGAAGTCTTTCTGTGTGGCCATTATCAGACAACTAGACAAAGCAAAATAAGTTAAATATTAAATTAAATATGTATCTCTGATTACATAAAAGAAACACAGGCTAATATTCATTTAAACACAGAAATCTCACAGTTGTATGAAACAAGCATCCTATAATAGGATGTAATAAAAAACTAATGTTAAGATACAGATATTCAGTTAAACCCAGACATTATTCTTAAGCATTACAGCAATTATCTACTGCACTGAAAACACACTTCCTTTATGTGAAACCATTGCTGCAAAAAAGAAAAAAAAAAAGAAAAAAGCCACAATTACTAAGAAACGATTCTAATATAGGCTACTAGAATTTTTTTTTTCTTGCTCGCAAAACTAAAGAAATCGATTTTAAAAATTAATGTACAAGCCACAACTAAATTATAACATTTTCATAAAATATATTTTATGATATTAACATTTGTATCATTTTTATAATCTTTCTGTAAACACGTTTATTATCATCAGACATTAATTAAACAATCTTTGTGCTAAATAATGTTGCAAATATAATCATGCGATTTAATCTACAAAAATATTCTGCACCTTTAGTTAATCCGGTTTTATTTTATTTTACTTGCAATTACAAATATTATTTGCGTTTCTAATGTATTGTTTAATTCTGCTTAACTGAACAATTAAACAAGAACATTTTAAGGTTCATCATCATAAATCACAATTTTTGTATATTATTAAATTACTATAAATATGTTCAAATTTCCAATTTCTCTGAACAAAATACATTGTTTTCCTTGAAAATCATATATTTTGGATTAAACAGGTGAGACCTGAACGGGCTTGTGTGCATTTTTAACAAAAACATTAAGCAGCAAATGTGTTTACTATTAACAACTACAACAACAAAATTTTTACTTAAATTCTTGGTTAAGAGGCACAGTAAGAGAATAACTAAATAACAGATTTTTCACAGTTATAATGTTGTGGTTGAGCAACTGCAGATGTCCTTACTGAATAAAAACAAGAGCACTTAGCCATCACAAAATATTTGATATGCTTCATTAATTGACATAGTTTACAAATTTTTGTAAATGGCAACTACTAGCTGTTGACAAATTGCTCCATCTTTCTTTGTAGAAAATTAGAGTTTCCACAGAAATGAACATAAACACTAAATAAATAATAAATAAATAAATAATATATTTTTTAATTTAAATCACTCTATTAAATTATCAACACATTGTTAATTTATCTTACCTCAGTATGTCCAACCTATAAAATCTGTTTTCAGATTAATCCAAATATAATTTAATTTAAAAAAGGCTATTATTTATTTCATGGTTTTAAAAGTTTGAGGGGCAGGGGGTTGGGGGGGATGTGTAAAGAGATATGTGTAAATATGGAATAAAATAGTTTCTCTACATGACTTTTTACTGCTATTAATTTGACCTGATCTGTAAAATGTTTTATACAGTAAATATCTCATTATTTTAATTGAAATGAACAAAGTCTTATTGCTGACTGGAAACCTAATAAAGGTAGTGTCCAAGGGCTAATAACATTTTGAGAGACGCGGAGAAATTGTTAACACACTGGTGAAGACGCTGTAACACTGCTTCTTAGTTTTATCTTATTTATTAGCACAAACCCACAACAGGTGCAACAGACCTTAGGAAATAACTGTATAGAACGGCAGTCACAAAATAGCTTCAGGCATATCTCCTATTAGAAAAAAAAGAGAAAGACTTTCTTTGCTTCACTTAAAAAAGAAAAGAAAAAAAAATTACTGGAGGAATCTTTGTTATTTTTACCCCATAATCATTTGAGACATCAAAAGCCAACCTGGACAATGTGATGACAGACATTTTCTTCAGACATAGTCTGTCTGGTCTAAATTGACAATGTAGATCCCTGTCAAAAGCCCCCTGCCAGCATTACAGCAATCATCCTGCCGACCCCAGAATCCTCATATAAACATCATAGACAACCGTCTCACGCTGCGCAAAGACCCTTCTCCCCATAAGTGCATGCAAATATTATTGTTTCCGAGATACCTCTTACAGGTACTGTCTTTTCTTTAACACACCAGCACATTTTAATTTGGACAGCACAGCTACTGCTGTCTTCCTCTCCTCTGTGCCTCTCATATCACAAGCCCTTGAGTTTGTCACTCACGCAACAGCTGCTAGCTGATACTTTACTATTCCAGTGCCCATTTTTCCCTCTCTCTCCGAGCAAAGAACCCACACAGAGAAACAAAAGCCTTGTTGGAGAATGCAAGGACATTTCGGGGGCAGGTTATGTCCCTCAAGAATTCGTCAGCACAAAAAATGCCATCCAAACTTTGCACGGCTGACTCTTCCATTACTGGGAAAACATCCTGAGAAGTTCCACCTGGGAGCAAAGCATGCTTCAGCTTTGTCAACAATGTAGCAGTCGAGATCAAATGCGCTTTGAGCAGAAACACTGCTTGTTCTCTCCTCTATCTTGAAACCAACTTGAAACTGTATTCACTTGTCTTTTGCACTGAATCTTGTTGCTTTTTCTATCAGCTGAAAACCACCTGCAGCAGACTAGTGCGCTAAATGAGCTAAATGTGAGCTTCGCAGTTCTGTTTTAATCGTGTCGTGTTCTCCTGCAATCCCACACTCACACCTGCACTGAATGCACGAGGTACGGCATCTTGAGATGGGTTTGCACCTCGGTTGCCCTAGTCACCTAGTTGTGTTCTTGGATAAGGACCTGTGGGTCCCTGGCAAAATCAGGTGGGTTTAAAGCATAGATGTGAGAGAGATCATCTGCAAATTCTCACGTTCAACATACTTCAGGTGTCACCTCATTTACGGTTTTCAGATATAGTGCCAACCATATATAGCCTAAAAACACTTCTGAATTTACTTTCATATCCCTCACTTGAATGAGAGGGATATAAAAGTAAAAAATGTTACACATTCATCTTAAAGGATAATTCTTCCAAAAATTACAGTTCTGTCATCATTTGCTCATTCTCATGTCCTTCCAAACCGGACTGACTTTCTATCTTCTGTGTAACGCAAAGAATATATTCTGAAGACTGTGCTGTTCGCTCTTTTCTGATACAATTACATTGAATTGGGAGTGAACATTTTCAAATAAAAAAATGACAAAAAAAACATGGTAAAAGTTGTCGATATACTCATGTTGCATGTACAAAGTGTTCCTGAGTTTTTTCAGAATTTTTTGTTTGTTTTTTTACTTTTTTCATCAAAGAGATTGTTCACAGTTATTTCATTAATTACCCTTAAATCGTTCCAAACACAAAAGACCTCAGAAAACAAAATGAGATTTTTTCATGAAATCCGTGAGCTTCCTGACCCTGCATTGACAGCAATGCAACTGATGTTGAAGGTTCAGAAAGGTAGTAAAAAAGTAATTTTATGAAGCTACAGGAATATTTTCAGTAAATCCAGTAAATAGCTCTAAAACGTTGGTTCACTACCATGTTACATTGATACAGTCACATCTTGCATATCTCATGAGTGTCGTTAAAGGTTAAGAGCATGTTGGAAATATACCCTACACCAAGCCCAACCCTAAGCTACCCGATTATGTTAACAAATGCAAAAGTGATGCAGCTGTGCTATTTTAACTTTCTTATGCAGATCTGAGCTGTTTTGTTGAACCGTAGGTTTGTACCAGAGCTCTAAGTGAATCATTGTATAATGTTAGCTACTGAGCAAACCTTCTTAATTTAGAAAACGCAAGCATATGATGTTGGATGTGTGATGCATTTACTGCCTCTAGTGTTCATTTCAACTGGAAACTGCAGAAATTCGTGTGATAGAACTTTTTCTGTGTTTTGCAGAAATGTAGATAGAGGCACATATTACCAATTAACTTATGTTGAAATGATCTTAAATTGTGTTCCGAAGATGAACGAAGGTTAACTAATAAGTGATGTAGCAGTGTCCAACTGGAGAAAATATTTTTTATTTGTTTGATTCGTTTTCAAATGTTTGAGTTGAAGTTAACGAAATAATTTGGTTGTAACTGTTTATCGGTGAATAATGACTTCAATTTAAATCAGTTTTTCAATAAGAACCTTTATATGATTTTAGAAGACTTGTAATGCACACATTATATGAACTAAAAGTGACTCTTTGTTTTATGAAGGGGAGAAAAAAAACAGATTTGGACTGACATGAGTGGGAGTAAATGAATTTTCTTTTTTGGGTGTACTACTCCTTTAGTACAACTAAAGGATCTTAAAGGTTCAGTGATAGGCCCCCCATTCAGGCCTCTAGCCCTCCAGCAAGGGGCATTACAAATCAAACAGTCCTCCATCACGATTACCCTACCACACATGATTTCACAGTATAGCCCCGCTCTCGAGTCAGGCTTCAATAATCTGATCCTTTTGGGAAATTCTAGTGTCGGGTGTAATTTACGATCCGTATCTTTCAAGTTCCCCCTGCCCCGCTGCTGGCGTCAAACCCCGGGAGCCACCGTGTGTGTGTTAGCAACATGTGTCGCTTGCTATCTCGCTCGCTGAGGCACACAAAGGTAAAGGGAAGCTTAACATCCTGGGAAAATCTCAAACAGAGTGAAATTACCTTGATCCAAAGATTCCTGCCGCATACCAGCTCGATGAACCCATAACACACCACAGTAGAACAGCTGAGAGAGATAAAGCGCAGTACAGAGCACGACAGAGTAGAATAAAAGAATCAAATACCGATACAAATATAAAGATGTCCATAAACAGGTTTTCGAGTATCGTAAAAACCATATTCTTGACCAGATCCACCAAAACAGGAGCCATGAAGAGAATCGATCAATGTGTGACGTCAATGGTGATTCAGGCACACTTCCCCACAGGACAGACCCATGATTCTGTTTGGGTTTATTTAAGAAGGGTGGAGGTTGTTTTGGCTGGGATGCTATTGTGTGAACTTAATACTTGGGGGAAATTTTCAGGGATTTGTGGAATTGCACCTTTTAAATGTCAGACACAATATTGTTGGATGTTGCATTATTTTGGTTGGGTGAGTCTGAATCTCTTGGGTTTTAATTCTGCATTCTCTAGGTTTTATAATACTGGTTGTTCACACCTTGTTAACCTACAATGAACTAGAGTTGTCGTCACACTTCCTAGGTAAACAGAACACTTTATGATTCTCTACCTCCACTCCCTAAAAACAAAGATAAATCTGGACCAATGAAGGTGTTATCATTCTTAGAAATGATTCTGTGTAAGGAGAGAAACTAATATAATTAGAGATCATGTTTAGAGTGACCTTGATCAATGAAAAGAGAATGTGCATGTCAGAAAACTTAAAGGGCTGTAGCACTGCGATGTTGTTACAGCAATGTTACGGTACTTTAAATAAATATTTTTTATTTTTGTATTCTTTCCATACAATAAGTATTCTTGTAGCTTCATAACATTACAGTTGAACCACTGATGGCAGATAAAGCATTTAGACGTCTTTCATACTTTTCTGGACCTTGACCGTGATAAATGTTTGGCAGTCAATGGAACAGTCACAAGCCTCCTGGTTTTCATCAAAAATATCTTACAATGTGTTCCGAAGAACGACATTATATTTTGCGCCCTATACATGTACCCATTAGCTATTAACACTTTTTTTTAAAATTCACCTATAAAATTAAAATCTTACAATATCTGTACATAAATGTATTACCTACCAAGCACTGATGCTTATATTTATAATTTTATTTAAAATGCATTCCAATAACAGATGATCATGCACTGGCTTAGGAGTGGAAAAAATTTAAAATGCATTTTTTTTAAATAAGCATTTACGAACATTCTTGACATTCTTTGCATAACAGTGCTAACAAGGAAATGTACTCCATAGAAAAGTTATTGAGAGCAAATATGAATTTTAATTGATTACTGTTTAAATAAAAGACAGGGTATGTTTCCTTAAGTTGCCATGCAACTTGACAAAACATATCAAAGCTCTGAGTCACTACATTTGCTGCGGCCTATTCACTTATCTGAATAATGCATTGATAAAATTAAATCTATTTAATCAGACCATGGCAGTCAAACATTCATGAGGCAACAGTCCGCAAAGAAACATTTAAAAGCGACAGCACACTTGTGGTCATAAGCTAAATTTTAGAAATGTGGCATGATAGATTGCTCTACACTGAGAAGAAAATGAAAATGGTAAAACAAACTGAGAGCGAGGCAAACTAGGTTTTCAAGTCATTTAGAGAAAAGCAGTTTCTCTAGCTGAATGCACCTGTTTGCTGAGTGCCACTTTGTAAAAAATTATCAGCTCTATCATAACCTCAACATCTTGCTCAGCTCTTGCATGACAAAATATATTCTTACATATTTTCCCATAATAGTGAGAATCGTGTGCTTAAAATGAGTACAACACACAGACATAAACACACAACTGCCTGAAAGCCACTTTATCAGATCTGAGTGGTTCTATTCTGGCTTTTAACTGTTTGTTGTGTTTGGAGAAATTCCAAGCCATTTTAGATATTTATCAAATGATACCTCTATTCAAAGGGATTCGGTACTGAATTTCCCTTTTCCGTTTCCTGAAAACATTCCCTACGTGTTGCCGAAAGCAGACGCAGATGTAGAGTTTGTTCTGCATGGGATGCTCACACCTGCTGAAACTTCACGAAACTGACACTTCATAACTGAAATAATAAACAATAAGTTTTCACCTCAACCAATACAAGAACCCAAACAAAATATGTATTTTGTAACTTTAAGAGTTCCTGATTTGAGGTGACGAAGCAAGAGTTGAACAAAGTTTACTTTATGCAAATAAGCAGCAACATAATGCATCGATTACCAGTAAGCATGCATACTGTGATCCAACTCCTAACAGTAGTAGAAAGTAGAAATGTCCACTAGCAAACAATAACATAGCAATGCGATAAAGTCCATTAATACACCAGGTCCCACTTTATATTAAAGGAATAGTTCACCAAAAAATTCAAATTGCCCCATAATTTACTCCCAAGTCATCCTTGGCGTTTATAACTTTCTTCTTTATATGTGATTTATGGAGCTTCAAAATAGCAGTCCACCACCATTACCAAACTTGGAAGAGGCAGGATACATTTTTTAAAAAACATTTTTGTTTTTTTGTACACCTAGGATAGCTTGTGGATGAGTAAATTATGGGGTAATTTTCATTTTTGAGCAAACTATTCCTTAAGTGGCCCTAAGACTTGTGTACCTACATAGTAATTAGATGTGTACATAGTATGTAACCACAGTGTAAGTACACATTGGTACATAGTATCTACAGATGTAATGTTTGTTTAACTACACACATGTAACAACGCACTGAATGGTATGTGTAAGTACATTGGTGTAACAGGACTAATAGCACTTTTTGGTAAAGAAAGTTTTACATTTTATATTAAGTAGACAATTCCTACGGATTTACCATTGTATTTACTCTGATGTTACAAAGCAGTGGCCAGGAAGTTAGGCTTTACATATAAATTGTGGTGTCCAAAATGCTACACTTTATATTAAGTGGACAGTTCCTGTGGCGTAAGTACACTGGTATTACAGTGGTGCACTAATTCCACCAACTCCAGATCCAACTTTACATACCCCTAAACCTCCTCGTTTCCACCCACTGGATCTAATTTCCACCCCTTAACCTGCTCGTCTATACCCTCCGGATCAAATTGTTCCAGTTACTCTCATACATATTGTTGTTACAAAATGTAGTCATATATGTCCTGTTACACATTTTTATTTACATAAACCATTCTGAGGTCTGTTACATGTGTGTAGTTACAGAAATATTACAGTTCTAGATACTATGTACCAATGTGCACTTCCACTGTGGTTATATGCTATGTAAACATCTAGTTACTATGTAAATAAACAGGTATTAGGTCAACTTATTAAAAAGTGCGACCCATATTTCATGTATCATTTCATATACTTTGATCGAATCATTCCTATAATTAGAAACATTAATGCTGGTTTTCAAGTCATATATTAGCATGCAAAAATCATGTATGTAAAATGTAATATTGGAAATAATAAAAATTGCTTCATAGTCTCAAAAAACATATTGATGCCTGTGTTTAATTCACCGTTTCTTTGCACAGGACTCATTCTTAACTTTCTGCCCTTCTCCTGTCTACATTTAGGGTAGAGAAAGCCATTCATGATCCATTACCTCTGGAATTCCTCCACATAGTTGAGAAGCCAGTCCACATCACAGGCCGGCACTCACCTTTCAATCACTCCTCTGCCCTAATCACGTTAGCTCATTCATAATCGCATTGCAATTACTGACAGGAGTGTGACCCTTGCTTTCCGCACTCCCAATCTAATACATGTGTTTCACCAAAGACAGAGGGTTGCTTTGTGTCGGAGAAACAGGGAGACGAGAGGGGAAAAGGAAAGAAAACAACACTGACATGCTGTGTCATGCGAAGGCTATAAAAAGGGATGCAGCCTTTTTCCTGAATCATTCCGGACAGGAGAGCACTATTTTTAGCAGGGGGGATTGTAAACAGTGGCAATGGCTAGAACCAGATCAGAAATCTTCACCCCAACAAGGGTTTCAGGGGTCCGAATGCCTCATCTTCCCCCTTCCTTTCTCTCTTTTTCTTCCTTTTCCCCCTACCCCCTTCATCCCTCTGTCTGTCTCTCCATGAAGGTAATCTCCATTACCCTCCCTCCATGCTGATTCAGAATTCAGAACTGTCCACTTCAATCTGGGGGTGTGAATGGTAAGAAGCCATTCATTGAGGGAAGAGAAACTCTGCTGGGGATGTGGAATGGAAATGCCTTGCTCCCCCCGCTAATTTCTCTAGGGCTGCACTTCCACTCTCTGGTGCTTCCCAGCATGTCAAGGGTCAGCCCCCACCAGACCTCCTGACTGATGGGTCAACCCCCCTGACTTCCCCAGAAGCTCTCCATGAGAATGCCAGAAAGGGAGAATGGACAACAAGCTTCTAATGAACTGGGGAGGGACCAATCTGGAACCCAGTGCTTGGGCCATAAAAGATGGCTCGGAGAGACCAAAAGACCTTTCAAAGTGACGGCTCCTTCCACACTGCTTAGCTTGAGTGGTTCAGGAAGTTTGCTGACAGTGAATAGAAGCAGTTATGAACAGACGAGCCATGGAGAAAGGCACTGCGGTGACGGCAGTAAAGCTACCTCTGAATTCCTACGCAGGGCCTGGGAGCATGGGAATGCATTACGGCTACAGCAGTCATGCCACCAGAGCCTGAATCAGTTGCCCTTAGTCAAGCCTTCATGTGCACAATAGTAGGATTGAGTCTGGGGTCCATAAACGAGGTCAGAGGGAGGAAATAGTTAGTTCTAGAAAACAGCGCGGTTCTTTAAACTCCTGTCACATGCTCCATCAAAACCATCATCTAGGTAATGTTGTTACATGTATCCAATTAGTGAAATTGAGATGGAGAAAGTTACATCGCTGACCTGACCCTGTGAGAAGCACAGACAGACAAACAAGCCTTCAAAAATACCTTTTGTGATGAAAGTCTACTAGACTCAACTGACTTGCATTGTGTGGACAAAACAACAATGTAAACATCTTCTTTAGTGTTTTCCGGAAGAAAGTGACACAGGTATGGAGCAATGTGTTTGGATGAAGCATCCATTCAAAAACCCAAAGAAACCAACGATAAACCGCATCTTAGAATGCCATCAAAAGAGCAATGTTGGTGGTAGCAGCAAGCATGTAGACCATCTTCATTGCCAAGCCGTAATTATACCCAATAATACCTTTAACACAAGCAGGCTGTTGTTGCTGTCTCTCAGGGTGTGAGGTCAAGCATTTCCTGTGTCTATGAATGGTCGCCATCATTGGAATTGTCATGCTGTGGCTGCTGCCCTCCCCTCCTTCATTCATTGAAGAGTCATATAAAGTTCGGCATCTCTTTCCCCTCCCTTCTTCGCGCTTTAATAGACCCACGCTTGCGTTTACAGTATACACCATTCACTGAACCTTGAGAGGAGCTTCAAAACAGAAATTAAAGTGCAAAATCATGAACAGTTCTTAGCTTGACCACAAAATTTACCTCAACAGTGGCATTGTTGTGTTTTGGACCCCACTGGCTTTGATTGTATGGACTTATCTTTGAGTTGAGGTTGAGTAAAAGAAAAAAAAAAATTCTGAAGTTTTCCTATCCACTTCGTGAATGTGAGTGACTAGTTTAAACTGTGATGCCAGGCATGGTGGGCTGGGGGAGTGTGAATCAGTAGTGTACCAACAGGTTTGGCTTCCACACCCTGTAGGAAAATAAATACACCATAATGACTGCTTATTAAAACATGAAACGTGGGTATGACTGAAAGTGTGCATTCCATAGGAAATCCATAACAAGCAAATACATGTTCTCTCATCAGCCATGACATTTCAAACACACAGGGGAGAGATTAACTACATATTTACAGTAGGTCAGCGACCGCAGTGAAAGATGGCAGAGTAAAAATGTCACTCGGAGCAAATTAACAGATTGTCATCTTCCTCGCAGGCCTTTGAGAAACTATAACCAGGATATGATTAATTGAAAAGCATAATGTTGTTAAGGAAGAACCACAAAGAGATGATGAAGAGGGACTAAAAGAAAAAAATAGATCATACATATCACAATGGCAAACATATCTGAGATGCTGAGATGTTAAACATTTTCCTGATAACATCAAATGTAAAAAATGTAAAACGTAATTTGAAAGAATTCCACCAATGGGAAACTCTAAGACAGCAGTGTTCATCTTTCTTTTAGGAAAGAAGAAAAGGCTTGTTAGCCCCCCTTGATAGCCCCCCCACACATGCCCACCCACTCGCTGCTCTCAGACTCCTGTCCTGGGCCCTGCAGTCTGCTGCGATATAGATTAGGTTTCAGCTCTGAACTTGCACTAGCGTTGCCAGAATGACAGGGGTGGAAATTTTCGAAGAAAAGAAAGGACAAGAGGTAGAAAAAAAGAACAGGAAGAAAAGGGTGTTTTAAATGCTGAGTAGAGGAGTTTGGTTATTATTGGAAAAAATCTAAGAGGTCATTCATGAGCCTGAGCCAAGCTATGAGGAAACTGCTCTCGTGTCTCAAACAGTTGGGGGATCTGGCCAAGTCCTACTTCAGCTGTTGTTCCAGGCCTTGCATTTATCACAGAGGCATTTCCCCCAGAAATCGAAAGACTCTCAGAGGCCAGGCGAACTGTCCCATGTCCTCTCAACATCCAAACTGCATGAAAAAGGATGCTGTTTGGGGAAAAAGTATAAAGCAAGACAACCAATATGACAACACCTTTGCGGCAAATCTACATCCCGAAGCAGATCATGTGAAAACTTAACTTTGGAGTAGCGCACCCTCAAGCTATTTCACATACTTTTCCCGCCCCGCCCCCTAAAATTCCTCACCTTTAAAAAAAAAAAAAAAAAAAGCTTTCAGAGTGGGGGAGCTCTGTATTTGACATTTGAGGGGGTAATGATTATGAGAACAAAAAAAATGTCTTTCCAGGTTTCTGCCATCTGTCAGTTTTATGGACAGCCAAGAAGGAAATTGGGTCTTTGGGTTGTTTGGCCCGAGAATAATGAGCCACTGAAAATGATTGTTATAGATGACCCCTCAGCGCCGTCCTCATATGGACCAAATCCAGCTGCACTCTGCAAGCTTCAAACAATCAGGGATAAATCAATTGGATGTTATGAGGAGGAGGAGGGAGCCAGGTTGGGAGCAAGGTAATGACATCCGCTGTGCAATGGAATAGAGGTGCTGGGAACGATTTCCTGAGCCGCGTGTCGGCTACAAGGGTTTAAGCTACCTCGGCTGCCTCCACACGATTACCAGGGGTGGTGCTCGGACCCTTTCAGCATGTGACACTTGAGGAGTGTGTATGTTTTGTGCCGAATGAGGGGGGCTGGATGCTCCTCAGACAAAACAGTAGATAACATGGTGGGAAGAAAGAAAGTCTTGTGAGACGCAGTCCACGAAGAGTTAAACATAGCGTGCGCAACAAATTCTTAATTATGCATGATGAAAAAGTTCCATAAATATTCCTTGTCCTTGTCGTGTGTGACATGGTTCAACTATAGTTGCTGTAAAATAATAAAAAATATGATTATGACACACATCACACAATAAAAAAGGGTTGCATTCTCTTAGGAATGATAAGGAACTCTTGAATGCTTGTGCAAGGTGTCAGTTTGTCCTGAAGCACTGATGCAAATCAGTCCCCCGAGGTGTTCCGAAACAGATCAATCTATCCTCGAGAAAAGATTTGCAATAAGTTTGGCATGCACATTCATTCCAAAGCCATATGACACATCTCTTGTGAATCTTCTCATTGAACGAGCATGCTGAATACCATAAGTATGCACTGGAAATTCTATCAACCATGTAAAAGAGGTTTAGCATCATTTAGACTCAATTAGCATCATGTACTTGATGCTAGCTGTAAATACAAGTACTGTCCGACACTATTTATAGCTACTGTGATGTTCTGCTGTATGTCATAACACTTGTGACAGCAGATGTTGCTGAATGAAAGTGAAAGCTCAGGGCCAGAGTCTTAAGCGACATCTGTGAGCCCTCCTGCTACATCATACTAACACAGAGGCCCTTTGCCCTCGGACAGGAAGTGCAGGCTGCAGCCGCTGCATTGCCAGGATTTCTCACAGCAGCCTGAGTTATGATGTGCCACCATCATCTGCCGCGTCCCAACAGCTGCCAGGACAGTTGTTGAGCAGTGGCGTTAACGCAATTAAAATGGCCGGTAAGGCTCACTTTTCTTTGAGAGAGTCTGTGTGCAGGTTTTGGCAAACCAGTTTTGATGTTTGCGATGTGATATATTTACCCACACAATAGCATTAATGACAACAGGAATAATGTGAAGATTAGGCAATTGGAGAGCTCTGCATCTGCCAAAGTCTTTTAGAGTACAGTAGAAAAGACCTTCACCCATTCCGGCCTCATTTCTCCTATCCAGCAGAAACTGGGGACAGAAGGAAAAGAGAGAAGGGGAGGTGGGTTGTGGAGGGGGCTGCTTAGCACAAAGACGAAGCCTGGATTAAGTCATGAGCAGCAAACGACATAGGTTGGATTTTTAGCGGGTGAGATCACATCCTCTTTCCTCAGTGGCTGAGAGACTCATCCTCGATCGGACAGCCGAGTGTTCGGCATGCCAAACGGGACATCCATTATTGGGACAGCGGCATGCGGTCGCACACACACACATTAGCATGTGCATGCATGCTTTAAAGTTAACAGATTTGAATGCAAATTATCATGCAAACATATACAGTACCACCTCACACGCAACAAAGTGGCAATTAATGGGAAGCTGCATGCAGACGTACTGTACAGCCATCAGTCAAATATACAACACATGCGCGCCTGAGCAGTCAGCACAAAGGGACAAGCAAGCAGAGTGTGTCTGAGCATGTGTGCGGGTAAGTAGCATGGGAGGGCCGCAGGGTTACATAACTGTGCTACAGCGGGGCCCCCTTGTTCTCTTCCATATGGGGGCACCAAAGGTTTTGCGAGACCCTTGTGTGGAAGGAGCTTGCATGAGCGTTCATTACAGCACTGGGAGAGACTATACATTTGATGTAAAACCAGATGGCATATTTGTAGTCAGGTTTGGGTCTTTGAAAACCCACATCGAGCTTCCAAAACTGAGTAGAAAGTAGATCAGTTTGGTGCTCAAATTGATAAATGGAGGTGCTCGTTAACACCACGCGATGCACCAGGCCCTCCCTGCTGATGTCGGAACTAACCTTGACCCTCCAACAGAGGGGTGACGAGAATACGATGCTTGAGATGGAGCACAGATGGAGATATTCTCTGCTTACAGTATTGACGCTACTATAAGGAAATCCAAGACAAGGAGAGAGGGAAAGAGAGAGGAGAAGAAGAAAAAACGACCTCGGTGTGTTGTGGGAATTTTCCTCCCTTCCTAAAATATTTCCTGTATGTCTTCAGCCGGGTTGCCTGTTTTTACCCCCAATTCTTTCCCTCCGCAGACTGCCTTTCACTTTGGGGGGCCCTCAGACCCCCTCAGCCGAGTGGGGAGCTTTCAGGGTACCCTGATGGATGCTAATGGGGGACTCTTTCAGATCATTTTACAGCGCCGGGCTTTGATCTGCCGGCTGGCTTGCTCTCCACAGGCTGGATATCCAGAGAACATGCAAATCCCCTCCTCCCTCCCCTCCACACACACACAAAAACACCTGTGAAAAAACTCCAAGAGCACGAGGGAAGAAAAGAAGAGCCGAGAAGAGTTCACAGACAAGAAAGAAAAGAATGAGAATGCGACTCAGAAAAGACAAAGAAAAGAGCAGAGGGAGAGTATGTCAAAAAGGCAGGGACTGAGAAAGAAATAGAAAGAGAGAGAGAGAGAGAAAGACGCTTTAGGGGGGGAGGGTGGTGGTCAGGGCCTGAGGCGGATGTGTCTGCGCTGTTGAGAATTAGGAAGGAAGAACTGGAAAAGAAAGTCCGGTGAGGGAACCTCGTCAGTAGCACGCAGCAGCCACACTTTGAATGGTGGTTAAGTGTGGGGACAGCTGGAGGCAGTTGATTGGCTAAGAGGCTATGGAACTCGTGCTTCCTGTGGCCAGCTGCTATACCCATGGCCCCAAGTGACAAGGGTTATAATTGATTACTATCTGGCAGTTCAGCAGAGTGTATAGAGTGCACAGAGCCGCTCAAGTACAGTACAGCTGGCTACACAGTAAAATGAAAGAGCAGTTTTTTTCCTTACTCTCTCTCAATCTTTTTCCTTTAGGCCACTGCAGGCATGGCACAGCACGTGGTCTGACATCGTCTAGCTTCCTACATTTGCCTTTCGCCTTCAGAAACCCATTGTGCATCCATCTTGAGATGAAAATAGACTGCATGTGAAAGTGGAGCCCGAAAAGTACCTGACTTCAAAGCTATACATTTAGGTGCATGGATTGCTTGCAGACGTTGCACGGCAAACCAGAGCCATTCATCCGCGTTGCTGGAGACCTTCCTGTGAGCTCAAACCTGTGAGCTCTATATTGTGAGAAAAGACATAAAGGGCTCTTGTACACCGGTGCCCAGCTCAAGTCCTAATTTGCTTTATTAGTTTCATTGCTTTATTAGATTCTGTGCAAAGGGGAAGAGGGAGAAGAAATTATATAAGTTTCTGTAATAAGAAGGATATTTTTGTAGCCTTTTGGAAGTAAAAAGCTGAGCCTGATCAAAGCCTCCTGGAAGACTGGCGTCGGACTGAGCTCCCTTGCTTTGAGAAGGGAAGATAAGTCCTTTCTGTGGCTCTTAACCTTTCCTCCTCCTCCTCTCCTCCCCTTTTAGGTTTCTGTCTATGATGTCATGTTTTAGGGTTCTTTAAAGGAAGGAAGGATGAAGGCTTCTCTCTTCAGCACCTCTTTGTACTAATGGAAAGCCCTCCTCAGGACACATCCGCCCCTATGGCCTCACGGCATCCAGGGGGCAGGAAACCGCTCCGGCCAGATGAAAAAGAGGAAGTGTGAGAGGAGAATCCTTGCTGGACCCGATCCACTCCGATGGAGCCTTCTCACTGTAGCGGAGCCTGAATGGAGATGGGGGACGAACTCTGGAACCTGTCCATTAAATGCAGCACCCGTTGTGTTACAGACTTGTTTTTTGTGCACAGAGCTTAGGTGATTTCTTCGGTTCTAGCCTTATTACCAGAAACAGAATGAGCAATTTGACAATGCACATAGCTAAAAGGTGCATGTGGTGTGACTTTGTGCGTCTCTTTATGACTACGGGTAACAGGATGGAGAGTTTTTACCTCAGTGGAAACAATTTTGACTCATCTTTTTGAAACTGTGCAACGAGTACAGAGTTTCACACCCTTAAATCAAATTTCTCACTTGCTTTCACTTACAAAGTAACATCAATTAACAATGTCAAGGATTTCAAATAAATTGTGGACATTTACGTGATTCACGTTTACATTGCAATGAGTGAGGAGACAAAGTTCAAAGTTTGTCATGGAACTGATCATTATATTTTGGATTTTGGCAACAGTACAAAAAGAGCAACATTGAAACATTCTCACTGTATAAATATATAATCAAATGCCACACACACACACACACATATATATATATATATATATATATATATATATATATATATATATATATATATATATATACTACACACCACACCACACATACATTATTTGTGCATAAATACATACATTTGTAATACGCAGCAATCAGGTACAACTACACGGCCTAATGAATATTAATTACGGGACACCAAATAATCAATATTCTGTAGCCAAACTGATTCAAATGGCATATTTAGGAACCTTAGAGCAAAAAGAAAAAGAAAGGGAAAAAAGTCATCCTCGTCATCATTGGATTTGTTTAGTTTTCGTTTTTTCCTTCCTAAATCCCTTGCTCCATTTCCAAATAGTCTTGACTTAGTACAGTGTGAACGGGCTGGAAAAAGGCCTTTCCTGGAAGAAAGCGGGGAGACGTAGAGAAGAAAGCCTGATGATGACTACAGCATAAGCAGAAGCATCAAGACAGCCTCCGCCTCGGCTTTGGGCCCAGACTCCCAGATGTGTGTCATCCTCTGGCTCCAACTGCAGCTGAAGGTAATTTTGCTGGAGAAGAACCAGGGAGGGAACACCCCACTAAAGTTGAGCCCCACAGACATAGCAGACAGAGCAAAACTCCCTCCTTTCCTCAAAGACACTGTTGTCATAGACAGGGACACTTCGTACCACCAGAGGGAGAGGCACATGGATGGAATGGGAGCGATGGATGATGTGATGACAACTACGATCTCTCTTCAGACACCGACTCCTGTTCCCACACTACTATGGAAAGCAAGACCATTACTAACTTCCCCAAACAATTTTGCAACATTTTAAAGTCTTTTAAAGACTTTTAAAGATCTGCTGCTGTTTTAAAATGTGACATACCAATGATGAAAGCAATAAGGGCTTTTTACATGCAGTTTTGCATCATGCTCTGCTGTATAGTTAGTGCATTGTTGTTTTGGTTTGTCTACGATTTTTCTTGTAGCTGATAAGTTATGGGCCTCCTCTTGTGTCTGCTCTTAAGAGGCACCTAAAAATACCCAGTGAGGTAATGAGAAAGCCTCTGCACTATTTACATTTTGGCGAGTTAGGCTTTCAGAACAGACTCTGCTGAGTGAGGTGAATCTGTGAGGTGACTGAGAAAGAAAAATTGTTAAATGCTCTACACAGAACTCTACATAGATGGCTGGGGGTGAGATTAAAGGTACAGGCATTAAGAAATGGAGAAGAGGACAAGGCAGAGCAGTCATACGGTGAAACAGGAAAGGAGAGAGAGAGCGAGAGAGGAAGGTGCGCAAGACAGGAAGACAGAGACAAACACGAGAGACAGAGGTCAAAAGAGACAGAGAGGATGAGAAAGACCATAGCCCTGTCTGAACACTGAAAATATCCTCTTTCCTCTTCTGTTCTCCTTCATAAGTGCTAATATGCGTGAGGGCTGGAAAACAGAAAGCAAGATGGCGGCTGCTCAGCCTTTACCAGTGCATTCCAAAAATTATTCTCTTAGTCACCCCACAGCTTTATTACAATTTTTTTTGTCTTCCTATGAACTCATATTAGTTAGTTTAGTATCATTATATATATATATATATATATATATATATATATATATATATATATATATATATATATATATATATATATATATATATATATATATAAAATCCAAGCCAATAAAATGCACATATTCATTACAGTTTCTCTGGGATATATTCAATGATATGTCTGCAAATTACTGTATGCAGGTACACATTTTAGCCCACCTCCTCCCCAGTACCACCTATCTAGATCTGATACATGAACTCTTCCTCTCTAGCAGCAGCAGCAACAGCATGTTTCCTTTTCATTTTATGATTTGAGCATTTATCAGAATTGCTTGCAGCAGCAAGTAGTCTGCAATGACCTAACCTATGCAAGTTCTATTTACAGTAATACAATTTTACAAACTATTCCCTGACTTGTCATGACATAAATTATATAAATAATGTATACAATTTATTTGTAAATATGTTTTACATAGGTTATTACTGAAATGATATACAAATACATAAATAACTTTAACTGGTAAATAAAATAGGACATAATAAATATGTTTAATTCATTTTTATACAAAAATACAGTGCTGGTAAGAAACACTGGTCCTCTTTTCATCCGTTTCAGAATCAACTGAAAAGAAAGACATGAAAAATAAAACATGGTAAAGCAGTAATGTCTTTGTGCTAAGTATTTATCAGGTAAGAAATAATGAAAAAGGCAGAAACAAGAAGCAAAGCAATAATCTGGGCAAGAAAGACTGAGATTAAATCATAGGATGATACCAAGTTTACTGTTTGTAGTAGACTAATTCAACTACAGTAAAAAAAAAACCTTATCAGACGGTAGATCGCATAAGCTGTGCTGGTTGCATTTTGTTGCACATAAATATTTGCTCTTTGCTTTGATGCATCAAAAACAGTTTCTGTTGCTTACAATGTCATAAACAACCAACCATAATGAAAACTTCCAGTCACTGTGAACTGCTGTCAGTACAAGCACTACAGAAGAGCATTGACAGGGAAGGACATAAACCAAGAAAAGAGAGAGTGAGGCCAGATGAAAGTAGGCAGGGAGTGATGAACTGACACAGAGCCAGCGGAAAAGGGAGCTGTTAGGGCTTTCAGGTTGCCGTCCCTCCGGACCATGACGTTATCTAAAGATGAGCCTGTGTTTGGTTTCTCATTCCAGCCTAATGGCCAGAGGCTTCTAGATAATGAACAGGATGGACAGACTTCCAAACTTCCCTGGCTGTGCAAATTTATGAATGATTGGGATCACGGCAGAGGCACGTGGAAGGAAGTACCATGTTTGTCCTTGTCTGCTCGTGCTCCTCTCTCTTGTGATAGTGTCATTCAGTTCAGATTCAGATGAGCTCCTAATGTTTTACATACATTGACACAATACACCTTCCAACTGTGGGAATGCCAACAGCAAGCAATATGCTACTGAGCTCAAACAAAGTCAGATAAGGCAAATATCAAACTCTCTGTAGTCTAAACAAAAAAACCAAAAGAAAAAGAACAAGGACCAACTACGCTAAATTAAAATCTACTGCCTATCAGGGCCTGCAAACTATCTTAACTGATTTTCCTCAAAGCTGGAAACAATTTGCAAGGTCTTGGGTGAGTAAAGTAATAGTGTAATACAGGCCTGATTAAGCTATTAAAGAGCCAGAGAGCAGAGTTACATTATGTTTGAATGGAAGGGGCCCGAACACAACAAACCATAGATAAGCAGTTATTCACAAAGCTAGTACTTATACATATACTTTGGCAGATGAGCTTTAACACTGACAGAGTGCAATGCTACCAGAGCAGATGATTCCCTCATTCAAAATCATGTCAATCACTCCCTTTTCCTCCCACCCTAAAAATATGAAAAGAGGAGAAATGTTTGGGTCTTATCTGCAGGAAATAGCGTTTGATGAAAATACACTCCTGGGCCAGAGCTTGAAAGTGATGGCCAGGCCCCTGCACTCATTACAGTGTCCCCCGACGCGCGGCCTGCCCTTGATCCTCGGTCGGACCCGACAAGGAACGCGGAAGGTAGACCGCGGAGGGCCGACGAAGCTGGGTGGCCTTCGCTCTGGGACGTGTTCAACCATCAGTGTGGTATGTCGGTATGTACGCTGGTGACTCCTGTGCCTGTTCAGGGACCATGGGTTTGTCCCCAATGCCGGACAATTGCCACCCTTCGGAGGAACTCATCTTAGGGAGATGTAAGCTAGAGAAGAAATGAAACCTATTCTTTCTGGCCGTACTTCAACGTTCTAGCTAAACAATTAAATGAACAATTATATTAATTTCTGTTCTCCATGTTTGACTTTATGTGAAAAGATAAGAATTTGCATTCTACGTTCCCAGAGTTCATTTCTGGTACAACTATGTACCAGTTAAAGAAATAGTTCAAATTTTGAATTTAATTTAATTTACCATGTAAACTGCAATATCTTTTTTTTCTTCTTTATTTTTTGTTACAGAGTATGACAAAATGTAAATATTTATCGATGTAATAAACCATCACACCAACTCATTAAATTAAATGTTGGATATAGCTTTGCCGTTTTGAAGTCTTTTATAGTGTTAAAATTATGTTTTTCATAATTTCTAAATGTTAAAAATGAGCATATAACTATTTCCTAATTTTAATTCTTTTTTAGATTAATATATATGCTACATTAACAGTAAAATCATTACTAAAATCTCTTTCATTTGTATTCAAATTTATATTTTACCAAACAAAATTACAGATTTAATTTAAATTAAAATGCTAAATCGGGTAAAATTCTTCTCGATAACACATAGAACGTATCAATACTTCAGAGATCGATCTTCCCATTCCTAATTGCTATTTTTTTCCACAACAAGCTCGAGTGTTTCACACAACTGAAGAGTGTCAGACTCGACATGTGATCCTTAATTGATATTCTCGTGAATAGAGTCACGCATACATATGCTGGGGCTTTCCCCGTTGGTAACCATAGAGACCCGATGTCATCAGCCCAGCACATCCCATAGGGCAGAGCTGCCGATCTATTTACGATACTCGAGCGCTTCTCATACTTGTGTATGGGACTCCGATTTGTGGTGCCACACAAAGCCCAGGAACACTTCACCTGAGAAAAAGTCCCCCACTCCCTCGCTTAGGGCGTTGCACCCCGGGACAGACTTGTGGTTAATGCCTGACAATTCCAGAGCAATAGAAACCTGGACTGACACTTCAAAAGCTCAAATCTCAGGTTGCTGTCTTTAACGCATTCAAATGTCACACACCTTCGCTGCTTGCCCATTGTGTGAAAGATACAAGATACTACACGCTCGTGGTTGGGAGATGCGCTTTCCACGCGATCTCTTGTTTGATTCATTGACCAGAAGTTCTCACATGTTCTGCAAGTTTATTGAGAGGACTATTAATACGATAGACACCCTCGGGACCTACGCTGTGTCCTTAATCCACAGAGACTCGAAAAAGGAAGTCATCGATTCTTCCCACCACTCGCTCTGGGAATGAGCAGGCCTGTGCTTTCCCTTTTGCTAAATTATTATTTTAATGTCCGATCATGCCATACCCACGCTAGACTATTTATGTGGTTTGTAGAGAGGACAGCAAGGCCATTGGCAGACTGGACTTCCAGAGGAGTCACTGCCGCCATTTCTTCTCTGGGAAAGCTTACTTTTACTTTGCTTTCTAACTAAAGGGCTAGGATCATCTAAGTATAAAAGCTCAATGGTCTTTCCTATACAATGTTGCAGTAGAGGTGGAAGTTGCAGGTGAAAAGTACCATTACGTCGCATCAAGGAAATAACTCTACTTCTAGTGCTTTTCTAAAATGTCTTACCAAAATTCTCTGAATATAATAAATAAAAAAATTCAAGTCAGTATTATATTCCGATCTATTTATAGCACTGGAAACATTATAGGAAACCAGTTATGGAAATAAAATGCTTTTTTTGTCTCCTAAGCCAGTGTAAATACATTGACTCTCTTTCCCATGATTGTGCTTCCTTTGTAAATAAATAATGAAATGCACATTTACATGGTATATATGCTGATTCAGTGCTCTATTTCTGCTGGGGGAAAACATTCATATAAACAAATTAAAGATACATTATGGATAAACCACGGATTTGAATTAGGACCACTAATTGGTGACCTAATCGAAGGGAAAGTCAAAATCAAGTCAGAAAGAACAAAAACAAATAATTGCTAGACCATGAAGCAGAATACTTAAATAACTTTTACTGTACCTTCTGTCACACTTCAAAGAAATCATACTGTTTTTATTCTGTATTTTTATCTTTTTCATCTTCTAGATACATATCAAGATTAATTGAGATGATGCTTTCATCGTGAAATTAGTAACTAGTGCAATATTAGAAAAGGGGATTTGCAATATGGCTTGATTTGAAAAAGGGGATATTATTTATCTGGATGGATTTTATCATTACAGAGTGGTTGTCACATTTCAGTTCAAACTAAATGTAAAAGTGAATCAGATTATCCCTTTAAGAAACAAACAATGGGGTTTTCATAGCTTATTAATAGATATTTGAAGTCATTTCATTTGGTTAGATTTTTTCAAGAATACATACCTATAAATATATCCATGATCTATGTATGTTTATATATTAGTATTAGAAAGGAAAAACACTGAGAATTTTATTTATTTTTTGCTTTGAAAAGCAACATTTAATCAGATTATGTGATAACCGTTACATATACCACCAATCACAAAACGCCTTTAACAAACTACATATAAATTAGCAGATACACTGGTTTATCCAAAAAAAAATACCAGGATTAGGAGACTTTAGTTTGAATACTGATGAAAGCGAGCTCTGATATAACACCTCTGCTAGTCTGCACTGAAAAACCTGTTCAGTGTAACTCACTGCATCTGAACGAGGTTACCACACAGGAACTGGGTGCACGTGCGTGTGTGTATGTCCACACACTCCAGAAGAATACGGAACAGAGCTGATGGCCAGCGGTGAGGGCCAAGGCATGTTCCCAACTGCTGGATGAAAAGAGATAGTTCCTGTGTCGACACACACATACACAAACAGACACATGCACACAGCTGTTGTGGAGGGTGCTGGCGGTATGCTGAAGCAGAACCTCACGTGTGTGTGTGTGTGTGTGTGTGTGAGAGAGAGAGAGCAGCAGCAGTTGCTCCAGCGATGTGGATGTACTGTGCAGAAGTTCTCCCTCAGTTAGCCGGCTGTGGTGATCTGGTGCAGACGGTGCAACACGCAGGCAGATGTTTCCTTCATTGGGTAGTCGTGCACCACCAAACAAGGTGCTGTAAAATAACATTTGCATGCACAAGCTTATATTTGTTCTCTATATGTTTGTCTTGCATCAAGTTATCAAATCAGCAGTACACAGCCAACCAGACACCCTCATGGGAGTCAATATTGTCCCTTCAAAACTCCACATGTCACTCAACTAATAAAAACTGCAGTGAAAATGACTGATAACAAAGAGTTTCTGATTTGATCAATATGTTTCCATCACATGTTTTCTTTAAGCGCATTTTGAATAAAGATAAAAAATAAATAAATTGCTCGCTTGAGGTGGTTTTTGACTTGTATGAAAAGGGTTTATTGCAAATAATAGAAGATGGCAATGCATATGCCGAACAACGCATTTAGACGCATGAAAAAAATTATGTGATTTTGATTATGGCATGACTTGCAGATCTTGTTGCACAGCATCTGAAACATTTTAACGCACAATCTTGAATACCCGAGCAAGTCGAAGTATTTTTGTGCTTCCGTACAATTACAGGTCACTTCTGTACTCAGTCTGATATAGCAAACCAGCTCCCAGATTATCTCTAACTCTGCACCAGCCGTCCAACCAGCGAACAGAGGGTGGGATGAGAACTGTGACATAGACGCTAAACTCCGAATTTCAGCCTTTTGACAGGTCAGTGTCTCCTTTCTTTTCCTTTCCTTGCAATTAAGTTGCAGCATTTCCAACAGACTCGAAATAAACAAAGAGATGTGTCAAACTGAACTAATCCAAAGTTTAGATACACTTATTGTACCATAGATGCATATATTTACTTCACATAATCTGCAAAAGTCGTTCATGACCATCTTCACTCCGATATTTTGCTCAATGGTTTTGTTTTCACGACCTACAAGAGTTTACAGCAGAAGAATCATCAAGTAGAAGAAAGTAAACGCTTGTCAGTTATGCCCCTCCAGACTCTTGTCTGCAAAGCAAAGCGAAATAGTAGAGTTTGGTATTATCGGGTAAACGTATGCCACCCAACCAATAAAATGACCAATGTAAAGGTTTGACAACCAATGTTTATGATACCTATGTTTTGAAGTAGCGCATCAGAAACATGTAATGGAAATGGCAAATTTCGGAAACAAATATGCAAAAAGGTTTTAAGCTTGCTTGGGGTGGTTTTTTTATTTGTGCGAAAAAGGGTTGATGCAAATTATAGGAGATGCAAATGCGTTTGCAGAATAAAGTCATCCATGTGCATCAAAAAATCTGTTTGTGCTATAGGACTACATAACCTGACTAGCAGATCTTGTTGCGCAACATCTAAAATGTTGTTACAGACGAAGTCTGTCATCAAAGTATTTCTGTATAATTGCCTCCCAGAACAACACAAGCCACCCAAACAATAAAATTAATAATGTAAATGCTTGATAACAATGGGTTTTTGACTTGATTAAAACCTATCTTTTCATAACCCTTTTTAATGTGCATTTTGAAGTATCGAATGAGAAACGTTCAGAATTTTATACAATAATTCACAAAAAATTCTAAATTTGCGGCAAACTAATTATCAGTTTGCTTTACACACTAATGGGAGTTGTTAATTATGAAGTACATTATTCATACTTGAGGTCTTGCGATGGCCACTGCAGGTGGACGTCCTTAAACATGGTGGCAGAAAAACAACCCCTCTTTTAAACAGGATGGCGTAATAATATAGTTTATTACCTGGGTAAATCTTGTGGAACACTTGGAAAATTCAACCAAGAAAAAATGCAGCTGGATCTCAAAATATCCCATATACCGTCATAAACTCTTAAACCCTGTAGGGAAATCATGCCAACCCTATGAAGAACCTGGCGTTTTCTCTAGCGTATTTAATGGAAGAGGAAGTGATACAGGCTGGTCTCCAAATCTGACATTTAAAACAGCACCAGCAATGACACACAATCTAATGAGACAGATGGGTCCAATAAGCGGGAGATTGGGTGGCATGTCTGAACCGCAGGGAGAAATGACCGCAAGGAAAGACGCGCTAAAGTGTTCCAGGAGAACGTGGAGAGGGGTTTTAGAAACTATGGCTCCAGCACAGAGCTCAACTGGAGCTCAGCTGCAGCCGGCAGCTGCACAGACCCGATCCCAGGAACTGAAAAGAGTGCAAGTGCAAATGTTCTTGTCAAAAAGTGTCAAGTCATTCTCACCAGAGGTTTCTCTTTGACGTGACACACATGCACACACATTCACACATGCACACACACCCTTCTCTACTAGGTTTAGAAATATGACCAGAGACATTTATACTCACCAAAAGACAACTACAATGTTTTCAATTCCCTTTGTGCTTTAATATAAATTGCTGTATTGCTTTACTTTACAACTGTGGCTTGTCACACTATAACCACTACTTATTGGAAAAAAATGAGCTACTGTCATGCATGCGTGATAGTTTTAGTTAGCGACTTCTTTAAGCAAAGACACACAACCTCAGAATTCTTATGTTAACTCCTGAATTGGCAAATTAAAGCGGCACCATCTTTAGTGCAATCCAAACAAGTGACTCCAGGCCAAGTAAGAGTTTATACCGTTCTCACTGGCATCCAGACAGAGGAACTGGCAAAGTGCTTTAAGCCATATGTTCCACTGTTCATAATTACCTCTGTGTCTATATTGAATTTATTTCATAAGGTTACAGACAACCTCCATTTCAGGATTTACAGAGAATTATTGTATAAAAAATAGGCAAACGTAAATGAAAGGAGGTTTAGTAATGAATGGGATTTATAAATAGCATGGAAACCCCTCATGACAACATTTACAGGAATTCAACAAGTTTCAGTGGTTTAGCAAGCTTAAGTATCAGATCATTTGTGATACCGAGAATGTTCACTGCTGTTGCTATTGGTACAATAGTTGGCCAATGTCTAGGTCAGAGTCTAAAGGTCAAAGAGTAAAAAAATGTTTTCTTATAAAGTCAGGTAAATAATAAAATTATATAAAAATTGTATAAGAAGGGTTTAAGTAAAAAAAAATGTAAAGTAATAATTTAAATTGTTGTTTTTTCCAAATAATGTAAATGTTTTACGACATTTTTACATGTTTGTGTCTGAGTTAAAAAATACTTTTTCCCATGATTTACAGTGTACCCACTAAAATGTCATTCAGCTTAACAATCTTGTCAGGCACATTTGCAACTAAATTTATGACATATTAAAAGACTAATTACTTTCACCCCAAATAATCATCAGCTGTAATTTTACATTGTTTAAATTAGCCACTATCCTAGGTTTTGCCCATTTGTCAGTAAGATTTTTTTTACTAATTTAAAACACTACAAATTTTAATATTCTTTTTATATATTTTAATACAAGTCAGAGTAAGCATGTTGTTTAAATAAACATTGTGTTACACTGAACACTTTAACATTATTTCAAACACATTTTGATGTGTGTGTGTGTGTGTATATGCACACACTCACTCTCACACACACACACACACACACACACACACACACTTACAAAAACTTTAACTTTAAAGATTAAAGTAAATAATAGTTAAAAACAAATAAAAAAAAAATCACCAATTTGAAATTTCAACAATTTCAAAAAACGAAATAATGAAACACATAAGTAAAAGAAAACGTAATAAAAATCAAAATTATAAGAATACTCTCATCCAATAGTGTACATCCAGTACACCTCAATACAACTCAGAAAAAGTGTAAATAAACACATAAATTCAAAATGATAAATTATAAATAAATTAAATATTTAAAAAAATCTGTCAATATATATTCTAGATACCACAACTGTAAACTTATGCAAGTGCTGATCCTAAGCCAAGTCAAATATATCTAGCATTTTCTGAACGTGCAAGACATATACTCTTGAAAGAGATATTAAAAGGCTGCAACATCTCAATCTAACCTACCACAACAAACAAAATACATGCAGACTTGAGGTTCACAGCTTGTGCAAAGAAACAACTGAAAGAGCCATTGTCAGCAACACCCGCTCCTTGTAAGACGTGTCCATATACACACACACACACACGCATTATCACTTTACTGAAATAATGAGCCCTTAAAACAACACCCACCTCCGTGCTGTTACATGAACCTATGTGTATTTAGATACTTGTGGGAAATGTAGAAAAACTCAAAATGAAGCCAGGTTGAAAAGATAAAGTGATTATTGGATGCCGGGCACAGATGGAAGATATATACACAACAAACAAAACGGAAATGAAGTGCAACACAAGTGTCCAATCATGACTCCAATCAAAACTCCAGGTTCATTTATTATAATTAGTCATTTCACTTCAGAACTGACCTTATGTTAAAAGCCTTTGTAACACAGAAACACATTTCCTTTAAGGTCAACATCCTATAAGTATTATTAGCGTGTATGTTGGTATATGTCACAAAACTACATCACATTAACAGCAGGTATTTCCTTGTTCATAGCAAACAACTATGTCCTTAAACAAACAAACAAAAACGTTCAACCCTCGATGGATGTAAGACAACAGCCAAAGTGTAAGACAAATTGCTGTCTCATGTCATAACAAGACATTTTTTTAAATAAAGAGTGACTTGGAAAATCAGATACAGAAGCTGCAGTATCAGCAAAACCTTTAACCAGCACTTACTTGAATGTACGCATTAGCTTTAGCCTACGTGAAATCCATGGCCACCTGCGAATCAAACAAAACAGAGAAACAAACAGTGATTACAACATTCTGTAAGACTTCTTTCACAATCTAAACATGCTTCTGATGTTCTCGACTGGACCATGGGGCTTCACAGTTTGGTTATGGCACTAAAGCCCAATGGACCACAGTGAACATATCTTCTTTTTGGCGGAAAATCCATGTCCTCCTTGTACTGAAATTGGTGGAATTCCACTAATGGTGGCCAGTTTCAGAGGAGAGAAACCTCACACTCTCATAGCAGACTGGTTTTGTTACTCTTAAGATTCTGGAAAGTGGAAAAACTGAAGAAGAAAAAAAGTTTCAGCACAGCTGAAAAACATACGTCTGTGTAAATTCGACACTGTGAATAAATAATAGATATGGAAAAAGTGTAGGTTGTTAAGAGTGACTCAAAACAACAATCATCGAAACCATCTCCAAAAGACCACATTTTACTTAAGAGATGCACATTTTTCTTTTTTCTTCTTTTTATTAAAAAAAAACAAAATGGATTGAACCCTAAAGGCCAAGCATTTTAACGCTATAGATAATGATAAAGATATAATTCTAAAAATAATTTTTTAATATTAATGAATAGCGAAACAATAAGGGTACATAAAAACTTTATCGTTGGAATTTTCAGAAAATCTTTTTTTTTTTAGCTGACAAACATTGACAGCCAATCACTATTCGTCCTGCTGTCACGAGCTCAAGAATTTAAAGTGGTAGACACATGTGTGCTTGAATAAACACATAATATTGTTCGCTGGTGTGGACACTAATATCATTATCTTTATAGTTATCTTTAGAGCTATCATCTTTGTAGTTATCATTCTTGGTGTGAACAGGATTTTAGCTAAAAATCCATGAAAACAGAATCAGTTTTATCATTGAATACATGGAAGGAGCCACACAAAAAAGACAAAGAGCAAATTTACCAAAAGGTTGAGCCCTTTTATCACAAAAACTTTATACAGAAATTCAACTCAATCTCCAATTATACAATTAAGTTGCTATTGTTACCATTATCTATACCGTTAACTGTTAACTGTTCTAAGCAAGCAGCATGGCTTGGTGTTTTCTAATTTCACAATTAGTTTTGATTTCTATTTACAGGCTTGCGATTAGATTTGATTCAGTACAATTTTGATATATTCAATATTGATTATTTTGAATATGTAGCAGGTACAGTACATGACTAACACTGTAAAATATTCATGAGATTAAGCTAAAATATTAGGGTTTTAAATGAACTGATTTATAAACACATAAATTACTCTCAATATACAATAGCCAACAAACTTACAAAATACAATTCTACATTCCTACTCCAATTCGCTTTTTGAAACATAAACGTTTACATGATGGCTGTCATAACTTGACATACTTTTTCAAACATAAATTTAATACAGAAGAATAGTGAAATATTACAATGAGTATATCGAAATGAGTCCTCTATAGCTGACTAACGAGTATTTAGTCTGATAATCTTCTGAGGTAAATATGACGTTATGTGACAGGATACAGATTTTGGGGGTTTCTTTTAAAAATGTTTATTTATTATTGAAAAAGCTGTGGAGATAAACAGTTCATGTGCCGTTATTGCTGCGGCTTCTTCTGATCGAAGTGATCTGTCACTCCATATTACCGCCACAACCATATTTATTGTTCAGATATTATGATAACATGTACAGAAGATGAAACCTGAGACTTTGTTTTATATCAAAAGTAATAATGTACAAAGTTTTTTTGCGATTAATTGGATGGTAGGCACATTACAACATTCCGTTCATTAAATAAAAACAAGCTATAATAATCGATTCCTGGGATTTAAGAATCGATATATATATTCGTAAAATTGTGACTCGAATAAAATTAGCAGTGCCAGTAAGCACGTCTCTTTCCAGCTAAAAGAGAATGTAACGTTTTCTCAAAGTGAATAAACTTAGAGAGAACGTTAACAGATCAGCAGTTTCTCTAACATTTGTATAACCAAAAAAAAATAGCTCAGAAGTAATTTGCGAAATGTTCATATTATTAAACATATTATTGTTAGTTGGGTTGATTGAGCAGACCGTTTTTCAGCTGTCTGGGACACGTCAAGACTGATTAGTCCAGCTCACCTGGGAGGAATGGAAAGAAAGAAGGCAAGAAAGCAAATGTGAGAGTCCCAGCACACGAGGAGGAAATAAGGGGCGAGGGAAACAGTCGCATCCCTAAAGCTACTGAGATGTGAAGTTGTCAAAACACATATTTCAATGTGAACAAAGTGAGCAAGGAGTACGAATACAAAAGCGTGTGAATGGGCAGATGTCTGGAGCAGATCCCAGGCTTCAGACTCTCAGGAAACTCAGGAGATAAATGATGTGAGACTAAAGTTCTTCCATTGTTCCTTTTGCATTTAGAAGCAGCGCTATTATCACCCAAAAAAATGTCTTTGAAACTCGAGTACTTAGTGTGTATGTGCCATTGAATCACGCTTCTAGGGGGCTTTCAATGAAACCACCTGATTTGATAGTGAAAAGACAGATGAAGACAATTTCCTTTGGCATTTATACATAACACAGGTGGTCAATTGTGAAAAGAGAATTGTTATTGATTCAATACTGAATAAAGCTCAGGTGCTAATGTGGTTGGGGGAAAAAACTCCAAGCTGTGTTTATATGAAACATGTTTTTATATGAAATGTATTTTTATTTAATATAAAATATATGAGTATAAATATATACATGTAAAAACATATACATATTTTCATCATATATACTGTGTGCATAATTACAAATATATAATAAATATACACCGTACACATGCATATATTACATAAACAAAAACTTTTATTTTGGATGCGATCAATCACATTTATTTATTTGATAGCAGCGACTGTAATTCATTTTTTAAAAAGATGTAAACAAAGAAGAGAATATGTTTTTTAAAATATATTTCTACTTTTCAGTCTTTCTACTTATTTTTTTATTTAATAGTAGTATTGTTTTTGAGTGTTTTTAATTCTAAGGCAATTACATTAGAGGTAGTCAAGCTTAAAATTGTGTAAAAATACATACATCAATTCTTTATTTTGGTGCTTATGGTTTTATCATTGTAGTTATTCGCTAAAGGAACATATGAAGCAATTTTATTACACTAAAATGCCTTCAACTAGCTGAACCAGCAAACCTGGATCTACCATTTCAAGCATGTTAATTGATGCAAACGGTACTGTCCCCTTGTAGGGGCCGCCACACGTATAGAAGCGCATGTGTGGTTTGTGTTTGATCTAGCACCACTGTAGGTGTGGCATAAGTGCGTGTTTCTGCCTGAGTGCTGACTTAGCGCTAAAATATCCGCACCCTCCTGTTGCAGAAGATTACATGACTTATGGGGTTCCCACAGTCTGCGCACCGTACTGCATGTCTTTGACCTTCCAATAGATGTAAATGTTACACTGCCGGTGTTAATGAAGCTTATAAGACAATGCATGGTGTGGTTTTTCTTACTCCTTGCTACGGCGCTGTGGTGTGATGTGCATACTGTGTGTGTGACTGCTGACTCATGTTTTTCGCATCTAGTTGCAGTAGCAAAGAATGTGACTGACGGTTCTCCCACAGTAAAGCTGCTCATCAGCATATGCTGTGTTTCAGTTAATGATGTTTCAGTCCGATTTCAATTGCACTTAATGATTCGGCTTCATTGTTAATACACAAAATATGTTACGTTTATATATTAAATATATTTATATATGATATAAATATATACATATAAATGTTTTCAAATATATACTGTATGCTTGTATTTATATACGCATAATAATAGAGTATATAAATATATTAAGTAAATAAAATTCTTTATTTTCATTGTGAAATGAATCTCACAGGGCTATATATATATATATATATATATATATATATATATATATATATATATATATATATATATATATATATATATATATATATATATATATACACACACACACATAAATAACAACCTTACTAACTATTAATAAGCAGCAAATTATTACATTTACTGTGGCAAACGTCATAAGTAATGGTTTGTTAATTGCCAGAACTGAACTAAAGTGTGACAAAGCATATTTAAAAATAATATAACAAAAAGTAAACAAAAGTTATATTAAACATAATGTTATATTAAACGTAATATTATGTTAATTCTAAAAATGAGCATTCTCTGTCAACTAAACAACCAGATGATTCACTCCAAATGATTCAAATGAATCAGACGAGTCAGAATGATCTCTTTTTTGAAGTCTTTTTTGTTCAACTGTTACCAGATTTTATTTCTTTGTCAAAATAAACGCAACAGAATTAGAGGAAGAAAGCAGATGTTCAGATCGTGTTCACAGAACTGAACATCGTGAGAATCATTTGGCGTCAGTTTTTAAAAAACAAAACAAAACAAAAAACTGGAATTGATTCTGTTTCAGTACCAATTCTTGTTCGCCAAACATAGTTTTGGGTGCTCGAGATACTCAACACGGTTCTCAACTAGCCTGACCAACTCCAAGCTTACTAATATAACAGCATGGAAATTCATGCTGCTTCAACTTTTTTCTTTTTTTAACAGGGTCTTTAATCAAGAGGGGAAATTTGCAAATGTGAAGACAAAAAGTCATCGCTCCTTTATGGCGTTCTTCTCCGAATCTTTCATCTTAATACTGTCTTTCTTTCCTTCTGAAAAGAATAAAGAGTTTTAACATAATGATCGGAATGCTGCTCTTTGTTTTGCGGGTGTGGTTAGAGCCGTTCACAAGTGTCATCCAGGTGGGAGCCAAAAGCGAGAGCTGGCATCAAGTCCAAACGCACCTCTTCAATGCATCCAATCTCCCTTTTTAAACAAACTGCTTTGATATATGTGTGGACAAAAAAAGAAGCTGAGTAAACAAGTACGCTATACTGGAAGGACGGACAATGTCTTTGGTCTGTTCCCGCTCTGCCAGCGAGACGGTTTACCTTCCCATTTAGTGAGTACACGGAGGATTAAGCCAGAATCACTTCCTCTCGGTGTCTTTGTCCGTGTCTCTGTTTGTATCCTGGGAGGACTTCAGAGCCATGTTTGTTCACAGCTGACAGTGTCACGCAGATGTTTCTTTGGCAGCGGCGCACGCTGGGATTGCATTGATGGAACTGTTTCACCTTGTCAAGGGATGAAAAAGAGGGAAAGACAGCGAAAAAGAAAGAGAGACACGGACTGAGACTGAATAGTCCATGAAAAGACATTCCTCTGCAGTTTAGTGGGGTTTCTTAAGAGCTGAAAAACACTGGATACACAGAGCGGCGACCTGCACCTTTTTTGGAGCTCGTGGCCAGGCGAGATAAGACTTGGCCGAAGAAAATAAAAGTTGAAAAAGTTAGCTTGTATTGACAAGGAGCGAATTCTCAGCGGCACGATTTTTGGATGTACTGCCGCAGCCACTTTTTTTTTCTTTTTATTCTATGTATTCTCATTTATTAGGTGTGATTTTATTTATAATAATCTTATTTTGCTAGATTTTATATCATGAGTTTAGATGTTGAAAGATGAATCGCACCAATATCTGTTAAAATGTGCCAGAAACAAATAAAAATTTTAATCTCGTAATTCTCACTTGTTTCTCTGAATTCTGTTTTTATATTGTTACATTTTTTTGGTGCGAATAAAAAAAAAAGATGTGATTGAAATTATATCTCACAATGGGACATTTCTGACTTACAGTTCTCCATTTATATCTCATGAGACCTCTAATGAGACCCAGAATCAGAAAGAACGTTTTTTTTGAGAGATTCAAAAATGCTGATTAGTGCACTAAAGGTGAAATCGGATAGACCTACTTTGAACATGAAAGTGGATCATTTCTGTCATATTTCTTTTTTAGACAAACAGTACAAATAAATACAATAACGTTTTACTTAGAAACTTTAACTTATCACATTCAGAATCTTTGTAGCTGAAGTCTATGAAAGGACACTCACATTTCTGAAAACACACACACACACACACACACACACACACACACCTTTGTAGGATCCAGGCTGACTATCCAAATAAGGTAAAAGGATGTGCGTGTAGAATCCATATCAGGTTCTTTGTCCTTGAGTGCACATGAAGGCACGAATACTTTCTGTTTCTATTTCTACTGAAGTCCCAACCTGTAACGTTTATAACCGCCAGGTGTGAAAAACTAGGGAACAAAATAGTACAAAGTCCAAGTTCTGTGATCAGTCATGCTTTAAGTGCTCTCCTGTCCACCCACAGACACACAAACATACAAGTTACAAAAACCAGGGGAGCGGCCCAATCAGGGGGGAGCGCATTCTTGCCGTCTCCTCACTCAGAGCTAACACAACATGTGTCTTCGTGGCCCCCCTCACCGCCTGCTCTGTTTAAGAAGGCTTACTGGGACACAGACCATGCGCTTTTGTGTTACAAAGCACTGGTTCCTCTTCAAGTTCCAGCACTGACAGCTGGGTTCAGGTTGGAGAAATGACCAGGCAGGTTTGGGCAGGTCCTCTCTAGTGGAATCTGGACCCAACACGTGAAGGTGCACTAGAAAAACTAAACTAGGGCACAGAAGAAAAGCTACATGAAGATACATGAGATGTGATATGAGATATGAGTACCTGAGTCTACATTAGCAACTGTTGCTTAGCAACTGTGTACTGCAAAACGCATCCACCATATTTGAAGGTCAAGATCTACTGTAAACACATGCAAAGGAATAAAATAAATAAATAATAAATAAAGAACTTAAAAATATTTAAAAATGCCGCTATGCACTTTACAGATAACACAAAATTCCAATTAAAAAAATATATATATATATATATATAATATATATATATATATATATATATATATATATATATATATATATATATATACTTATATAAATAATACTTATATAAATTACAAAAATTACTTTATAACTATTTTATACATACTGCTTTCGATTTGAATGTATTTAAAAAATCCCTATCCCTAAAATCCTCTATGATCAAAGCGAAATTTTTACCATCATTACTTAGTCTGTCACATGATCCCTCAGATTTTATTATGCTACTTTGCTGTTCAAGAAACGTTTGTTCTTCTTATTATTATTATTATTAGCAAAATTTTAAACAATAAAGTTTTTACTTCCCCAAGATTTTTTGAATAATTGTTTTTACTGTATCAAATAAATGGCTTGGTGAGAAGAAAAGACTTCACTAAAAACATTAAAAATCTTACAGTTCAAAAAGTTTTGACTGCTGGTGTACACAAACACACACACACACACACACACACACACAGACACACACACGTGACTATATGTGACTATAACTTTTACATGTTGGACTGGACACAGGCATTCTCATTACGAAAGCAACTCTATGAATTGTCTCTGAATAGGCTACTTTACGTCATTTGTGTCTTTACCTCAAGTCAGAACATCAATAAAATGTCTGCTCTCTATTAACAAGACCACAGACCGTCACAACAACGCACACATAGATGTACATGGAGCGCAGCGAATGAAGCTGCTGTCAGTGTTGAACAGCTGCATGGACTTCTCTGGACCGGGCCCAGCCACCTCTGTCCCACAAAGAGCTGCTTGTGCCCTCTCAGTTCGGCTCGAGTCGACATGAAACAAACACTCACAGGGCCAGGGTCAGACCCTGTTCTTTGTAAAGAGATCTGTTGTCAGACCTCATTGGCAGACGGAAGAGTGGAGGTCAAATGTCAGCGGTACGGGGGGCAGGGTGAGGACTGAGGTGAGGTGAGTCTGTCCTGGGTGGCTGCACCTCTGAGTAGCTGACACGCTAATGCTAGCCCTAGTGTGCGAAGTATGCACTATATTCTTGTTCTTTTTTTTTCCACACAAATGAATAAACACATATACAATATACATATACTGCATAATATACGACGATACAAGCCATGCAATTCACGCACTTAATCTCAGACGAATCACATGAACGTGATATTGCATAGCTTGTCAGTGAACTATGGCTCTGTGTATTAAATGCAGATCCATCTGAAAACAGATGATGGAGATTTATTTTTAATCACAGAACTGGCTTTACTGACGAAATGCCCGTGACCACTACATGTGTTATATTGTGCATCCCTAATTTACAGACAATGCATAAAGGAATAGTTCACTATAGTTCAGTATTTTTAATTAAATCTGAGAGCTTTATGACCCTGCATAAACAGCAAACGCAACTACCACATACAAGGCGAAAATACTTTTTGTGTGCAAAGGAAACAAAAATAATCTTCTGTTTGAATTTTCAAACACACGTTTACAAGATTATTGGGCCCGGTATACGCTATGGCTAATAACAGCATCTGTTTGCAAGCGTCTGGTAAAAACGGGCACTCTCACTAACTTTTGCAGCTACAAATATGTTGATAAAACTTTAGATCGGTAGATGCCTATTAGCAGCTGTTTCTATGGCCCATGTTGGCCAATGTCCGCCATATTGGAATAGTCAAAGCCGGTCCGTGAACACAACAGAGCGAGCTACCTGTATGTCTGCAATGCTAGTTATAAATATCCATATCTGCAATACTCCATACATACTGCAATACTGCAAAGCTAAATTAACACAATACAACAAGATATAGCTGTTAGCGGTGCTCCCAGTGTATTCAACAATCTTTTACCCCTTTATATCTGCATTGTGAGTGTTTCTGGTCACCGCAGGTTGTTTTTCCGCCACTAATGCACTTATATATTGCATGTATATACCAGTTGCCGGTAGCAGCAGACCGCCTGTCCTTCAGCAGCGCTAAAGACAGTGGTTTGACATTTCTAGGTTACTGAGCCACTCACTAAACAAACAGCTACAAGATGCTAGGTGTTTCCCAGCACAGTGGCCGTACAGCATGACACACGACAGGACTTGTTGACAATGGTAAAGCAAACACAACCTATAACCTTTCCCACGGAGTCCCAGTAAACTCAAGATCATACAAAACACTCCTGTTTGTGCTAACTGTTACGCTAACTAGCACATGATTAGCTGCTGACTCACAATCGGGCCGTATCAAAGCGCAGTGTCTTTTCTCTCACTGTACGAGCTTTTCTCACACTTTTGGACGATGTGAATCAACTCTGCGACCTTTGTGGCGTTTTAAATATTTATGTCCGTTACGTCAACAGGGTGTGCGTCTCGCGGGCCAGATGTGTAGGCTGTGGCGAAGCGCCGCACTCAGAACGAGGCCGCACACATCACACGCAGTTTATTTTAGTCATTTCCTCTCTATCCTTCAGCTGTCTGCTAGGCTGACCACTCGCCCCTGCAGCTGTGGCCAATCCATAACCCCCCGCCGCCCCCCGCTTTTCTCCTTATCAGCACACTCCTGCCGACCCACAACTGTCCTCGTTGGGACGCCTCCTCTCGGCCCACCAGTACAGCGCCGGCGGGCTGCCAGATTTGTCACCTGTGGAAAGCAAGCACCTTCGCGGATTCAATCTGCTCGGGTTTGGCAGTGGTTTTGGCAGGGCTCACTGGCACGAGGACCAGGCAGATGCTGGGGACTTTATATTGTCAGTATCAAATCAGGACTACTGTTCAAAAAGATTTTTTTTTTTTAAAGAAATTTTATTTAGCAGGGATGTATTAAATTGATCAAAGGCGACATTAAACGCATTTATAGTGCCACAAAAGATTTCATTTTTTTAAATGAATGCTGTTCTTTTGAACTTCGTATTCATCAAAGGATTGTATTTCTGGTTTCCCTTAAAACCTTAAGAAGCAGATAATGTAATAAGTAAGTAATACTAAGAAATAATGTAATAATAAAAATTACTCTTGAGCATCAAATCAGCATATTAGAATGACTTCTGAAGGATCATGTGGCACTGAAGCCTGAAGTTATAGCTGCTGAAAATTAAGTTTTGCTTCATAAGAATAAATTGCATTTTATAATATATTACAACAGAAAAAAATGTTCTTTTGAATGGTATTATAATAATACTGTATTTCACAATGTTACTGTTTTGCATTTGTGATCAAATAAATGCAACTTTGAGATATGAGGCTTCATTCAAAACATCTTAAGCCTTCAATGGTTGTGTACTTTCACTTTAAAAGGGCAAAGTCTATACTTACCTGCCCATTTCTCCCGTTTGTATATTAACAAGTCATTCATACACTTTTTGATTCTCTATAATTTATTATTATTACTGTGTGAGTCTACATCAGTCAAACCAACTGTGATGTGCATATGTATTAATATATATATATATATATATATATATATATATATATATATATATACAAGCTGATTTTATTTGAATTTAAACAATGAATTTTAATAAATAGGACTTTATGTCATAATTACCATTTTATTTATTTGTAACTGTAATTCAGTAGTGCATCTTTCTATCTTTTATTTGTAAATCTGTATCACTCAAATTTACTTTATTTCAACTTTATCTCTTAATGAACTGTTTTATATATTTTTTCTTTGTGGCACAAATTGATAAAGATTGAAAACAATATGTAATAGCCTTTTTCTGTTATATCAGTTTCTTAAAGATGATAAAACATGAAAAAAGAAAGCTGGGTGCGTCAAACATCTGTTCATGCAAATGAGCAGATGTGACAGCTGAAGAATCTTCCATGCAATTTGTGACGCAAGCCGCGCTTTTAATGCGACGCTGTACACGCAAGTAACGAGCAAAGCATACATGTGTACAATCACTGCCTCATTCAGCCGCCTGACAGTCAGAAGCATTGAAGAGCTGCACAGGAAGTGGCTGGTATTTAAATGGACATGCCAACTAGAACTAGTCCGGCTCATCCGTCAGTCTTTTATTTTTTCTCCCCTCATAATCAGCATGTCATTTCAGTATGCTGACTTCATTATATCCCTGCCTGATTTACATGAAAAGCTCCTTTATGCTGCTTGGCTGTTACTGCTGAGATCATCAGTACAACGGTATCCCAGTCGGCTTGGAAAGATTACGCTGCATAAAACCTTTAATAAAACAGGAGATTTCTAAGCATTTATGAGTGCTTTGAGGAGCTATATAGTGTATCAGTATCAGCTGTGGTGTATATTTTAGCATTGACCAATCGGCATTCAGGACAATCCGTTTTATAATCATTTTTATAATGTGCTGTAAAAAAAATCTTTCTAACATCAAACAGCAACAACAGTTAACAAACCCACAGTAAAACCGTTCCTCTGTTAATGAAGTAAATCGCTGGCATTCAGTTGCTCTTTAGTCAAACCTAATTTCCAGTGTCTTGGAATTCATTTCTACAATGCTATTTCTGCAGAGGAATTTGCTTAATTTCGCCATTTTTAGCCTTAAAATAGCCGAGTCCATCTCATCGGTCCAAACCATGCCAGTTAAAGGTCAGTTATGCCCCACAAGCCCTATGACCCACAAAATAACAGAAGATTGTTCACATGACAGGAACCTTCCCTGGGGTATAATGGCTGGGAATGAGGGAGCACTGTGAATAGCCCAGGGTGAACTTTAATTTGCATATGACAATTTGCAAAGTATATACTGGTGAACCTTACACCACTTAAGTAATTAAGAGTAGGTTCATATTCAAAATATGACCAACAAAGTGCTGGGTATTTTGTCCCACAGTGCATTTCACTAAAATGGCATTGTGTCATTGTGACATATATATGTCTTATAAATGTATATATATATATATATATATATATATATGTGTGTGTGTGTGTGTGTGTGTGTGTGTGTGTGTATGTATATATATATATATATATATATATATATATATATATATATATATATATATATATATATATATATATATATATATATATATATGTACACACACACATACTGAACTCATTCAGCATGTAACATGTTGTTAATATGACAGCAATGTAGCAAACTGTAAATAGTAGAATAAATAGTAGAAATAGTAAGTGCAATATTCTAGCTATCTATTCTAAATTCAGCCTCTCTCTCAATAGCTTGCAGAAGTCAGCCTTAAAAAGACAGACTTTGATTTTTGGTTTGGTTTGTGCCCTCTATGGGCAACAAGAGGTAGCGCGCTCTCCGTTGTCTGTTATCAGTTAGAGGTTACCGTTTTATAGAACAAGTATGTATGGTCACTTTTCTGTAAGAGGAACAGGAAAAATTATCAGTGACAGGGAGGTGACAATCTCACTATGACATAAAAGGTGCACAAATGAATAGTTTAGGGTGTGTGAGAGGAGGAAGGCGTGAGAGATCGGAAGGGTGTGTGTGGGTGTATGTGCATGCGCATGCTTCAGATTCAGAAAGAAGTGACAAATGAAGATTACTAGAAGATTCATGTGTTTGCCAATATATCTATCTATCTATCTATCTATTATTATACGTGCATATATGCATACATAAATTGAGTGTAAAAATATATTACAAAAAACTGGGTAACACTTTATTTAAAGTGTCCTTGTTACATGTTACATGTACTTATTATTATAATAAGAATAAATTATGCAAAATTACATGCAAGCACAAGTACTTCATTAATATAACTTAGTATTTAAGTATATAATTAGGACACCTTAAAATTAAGATTTAATACATTTTAAATATCTCATTAAAAAATACATGTTAACATTATTTCACTAGCTACAAGTACATCAATAAACAAATAATTAGACCACATTTACAATACAATTTTACGGCAAGACCAAAACATTTTTTTTTAGTAGCTCTTCATAATTTTGAAACCGTATGATTCAAGCATGTACGTGAAAAAAGCAAGGGAAATTTTGAGAACTTGTGATATATAATCATACGCATTTAAAGGCCCCCTAAAGACAATCTACCATATGCATTCGCCACCACACCATTGACATAAATATGATGTTACTTCTGAAAGCATGCTTTTTCCCCCCCGCACAAAATTCCATGTACCATCCAACTACCCATAATTCCCATAGTAACTATCTGTCATCTCTCATGCACCGAGTTCAGCTTCCCACACCACACAGCTCTATGAACAGACGCTGAGATCGCACTCATCAACCCCCCCAGCGCTTTTCCCAGGCCAGTCTGATAAAGGTGAGGGTCATGTAATCTTATCGGCTGGACCGCTCGTGTTATTTCCGCTGGCACCCTTTCACACCGCTGTTTGTGCACAAACGGCCCCTCCAGAGCCCGATCCGCCCGCGGTAAGTCTTATCAGCATGAATAGAGAACCGGGGGACAGGGAACGTGACCAGCTCAACAAGGAAACGCAACACTACAAAACACCGCAAACACATTCCCCCTCCCGAGACACATGCTGCATTCAGGGCCACTGTAAACCCCTGGAACAGCTTACTGTAAACCATCAGAGAAATTCAAGTAGGTGGAGCATCGATTACTTCAGCGGAACTGAGAAACAAGCCTGACAGCTGGGAGAGCCGAACAGCTCATTGTCGTTGAACTTATTGGGTTTGTTTGGCAAAATGCCGAGCTCTAATGATCTCTGAATCAGATTTGTTATTTGAACTTTTATATATACACTACTATTCAAGAGCTTCCTGTGATCACCAAGGTTGCATTTATTTGATTAAAACACAGAAACAGTTTATTATTTTACCTTACTGTCACTTTTGATTACTGAAAAGCACCTTCACTGAATAAGAGTATTAATATCTTCAAAAGAAAACGATTGTGTATTATATATGACATAACATCATATGTGTGATTCATTAACAGGTTAAATGAATGGTGGGGAAACTTTGTGTGCAGGACCGATCTAAAAATGCGACTTTACAAGTCTTTAAACTTCCCACTAGATGCTGTTTCTCCGATGAACCTGATTCATTAAAATGCCCCAAGTCGTAGTCGAAAAACTATCCCATCCACCTTCACGATTTACAGTAAAGGCTTACTAAAGCAATAACTATCACACAAAATAAACAAATTTAATGTAGTCCAGCCACGCAAGCAAGTACAGTAACGGATTACTTTCTCAATTTATACCATAATGCACTTACCGATATTGTGCATCACTTATAAATTTACTATTAACATTATGTCCATAGAAAGCACATTAAAGCTAAGTAAAGTCTCTACATTTAATGTTTCAAATAAGTTTTGCAAAATAAAATGTGGTCGGAATAACGTCCTGTTGTCATTCAGTGTAACACAATATTTACAAAAAAAAAGTGTATTCTTACTTGTACGTATTAAAATATATAAAAGAACAAGGAAGCATATTACATTTTATTGTGTTTTAAATTATTAAAAAAATCTTATTGACAAATAGGCAAATACTAGGCTAGTGACAAATTAAAAAAAATTAAAACCTCCAACTAATTAGCATTTGGGTTGAAAGTAATTCATCTTTTAATGTGTCATAAATAGATTTTTGGTGCAAATATGTCTGACAAGATTGTTACACTGAATGACATTACTGGGTAAATTACGGAAATCATAAAAAAATGTATAATATTCATTTTCAGCTTAGGAAAAACAAAAAAAAATGCATTTTAAAGAGAAAACTTGTTTTTTGTAAAAAAACAACAACAACAATTTAAAGCAGTATTAAACTTATTGTGTTTTTATCGTTAAACCCTTTGATGTATGTATATATTTAAGAAATATATTTTATGTTTATATATGAAATATTTAAATTCATAAACTTATATTTTCATATATACATAAATATTTTCAAAATACATAATATATACATAATAAATATACACAGCACAAACATTTATTTTGTATGCGATTACCAGTTGCCAAGCGCTAATTAATGTTTATGTTATGTTCTAAACATTTTAGGAGTCTTTTCCTTTTATTAAATGTATTATAATATTACACACAATTTGAAAACATCATTTAACCATAACAATCACATACTATATTCTTACGTTGCTTGCTTTATGCAAACAAATGGTGCGCCAAAACATTATAAAAAATGTTTTATGTGCGAAACACAAACTTGTGAACAGTTCGCATTGTGAAGGTAATCATATCAGTTACATTTTCTGTAGTGAAAAAAACAAATGTCAATGTGGCTACAATTTTAATATCTCATATTTGGGGCTTTCATCTACATCCTTAAGCAGGTAGGATATTGTTCCCCCACATCCTTCCATCTGATAAAGACCCCATCCTCTCGAACAGCGATCTTCTGTTAGCAAGCCTTCAGCTTACGCACGTCTGATCCAGCCTCCCCTTTCACCACCGGCGGGGTTCGAACTCAAACAAAGGAAAACAAGCGAGGTTTGTGCTGGTAACAGGTACCATCTGCGTCTGGTTACCTACCCGGCAGTGGTGCATGGGAAAAAAGAGGCAGCGCTGCTCTAAAATGAGCTGGCCGGAAGTGGCCCCTGAGACCCTCAAAGCTGCTCCAGAGCACAATGTCTGGAGGTGTTACTGTCTCCTGGTTTGTGGTGTTAAACCATGAAACAGGAGCTTTATTTTACACCAGTCCTGTAAAATGCAGCTCTTTTAATCTAGCTTTACAGAGCCCAATCATCTCCAAATGGTAGCGAGTTTAATTTGGGATTTAAGAAAGGAGACAGGGATGGACTTGAACCTGAAACAGCCCTTTACAGTCCCACGGCCATTTAAGCGTGTATCACGTATAGCACATGCAAGCATTAATAACAGCTAAAATTATGTCGAATATATAGATTTTCTGCGATGCAGCCTTTGAAATTTTTAATTAAATAAAAGAAAACCATTTCAGTTTCTTGAAATAAAAAACACAAAAATATAATTGTATAAATAATTTAAAAAAATACTTAAAATTACAGTTTTCTATTTCAGTATATTTTAAGGATAATTTTTTCCTGTGATGCTTATGACTATTATTACTATAGTCTTTAACGCCACGTGACCCTTCAGAAATCATTATAGTTAAGCTGATTTGCTTATTATTCTCAGTCTTTTAATAATTTTGTTTAATATTTTATTTTGGAACCGTGACCCTTTTGTAACTTGTAACGTAAACCTTTTGCAACATTTCAGTTTCCTTCACTTCGATAAATAAAAGTATTTGCAAAAATAATATCACCAGAACATTTCTATTACCTGAAATAAAATGAATGCTAGTGGGAAACAAATAAAATAATGTCAAAGATTTAGCATTTTCATTTAGTTTAAACTGATACATTAAGATATCTAAAACCAAAATAAAAAATTAATAAATCAAAACTGACTGTAAACAATTTGGAGTAACAATTTGGTTTGCTAGTTTTCACTAAAAAATTGCTAGAAAATTGTACAATTTATTAACATGAACTAAAACACTACATTAAATGTGAACATTTTGAAAGACTTAAATAGTTTTTTTGTGAACCGTATTTTAATAATCTTTGTTTTGTGTTGTTTTGTTAACAATTTTTACAGTGTATTTAGACATTTAAGTAAAAATAAAAAAAAAACCCTCCAATTAATTAGATTCATAAAAACAAATAGTATCTCAAATATGCTAAAATGACAGGGATCTTAGAAGAAAGTATCATTTCTTAAAATGTTCACTCTAGGTTTGGAACAGAGTTAAATTGTACTTTGCCAAACCACTGTTATAACTTTCAATCAGCTTTACCTCTGCCAAAAGACACATACCGACTTTCAATCAAACAGGAAAAAAGTATGTTTTCTTGGAGCCACTTATTCCTTATTTAGGGAGTAATATCCCAACGCAATGCAATTGGGTAGAAAATAGCACTTCCTAGAGCACGTCTCCATTTAAAACCATGACCAAAACCATGACTTCCTCTGCTCTAAATTAGTTCCATTCCTCTTTTTCCTTAGGATGCTCTTTTTGGAACACATCTAGGAGTTGGCCAGAGCCTGTGTTTTGGTTTTTGTTGTGCAATGCACTGGAGCTTGAAGGAAGTGTTGAAAATCACTTGATGATTGTAAGAGCTCCGCTACAGAGCCGTTGCCAGCTCTTCCATCATGATTTGGGGAGGAACCTCGGGGATGAGGAGGCTTGAAGGAGCCTATTACGCATTAAAAAGTCATGACTTCCTCTAAAACTCATCCAATCATTATTTGTTCCATTCTTAATCTGAATACTTTCAAGCACCGATTAGCAATAACTATGAATTCTTTTGAATCAGTAGCGACTCCATGCGAGCGAGGAATGCGTCTTGAAATCCCGACCACAAAACTGTCTTTTCTCACAATTCAACTGATATTCGAGTGTAAAATTGCGCGAGAGAAAAAAAGGTGGCCCGCTGAATTGCCTGCATGCAAGTTATCAAGCAAAGGGGAAAAAAATAGCAAACTGCTATTAGTATTTTTATCCGAATTCATAGATTGTTAGGAAATCTGTTTTGTGATGCCTTATCTCTGGCTCTTGTGCTGTGTCCAGTTCCATATGGGATGTCCTGAGGGGTAAAAATGAGATAATACAATGTTTCAATGCTCAAGTCATTTCCTCAAACACATCACATGAGCTGTGAATGAATGAACCCTGGTAACACAACTTCCTGACAGCTAGATAAAGAATTCCAGAGGCGAGGGAAAGAAAACTGGCATGTTTTCAGAAAACATACAATTAGACCATAAACCTGATAGCAGGGCTCTTGCGAGGTGACAACTAAACTTTATAGAAGTCATCAGGTTGATCTGTTGTTTCTGACCCGAAATATAATCTGTTAAACCGTCCTTGTTTTTCTTTTGTTGCTAGTACGCATTTAAAACGATATGAGATATACATATATTGTAACGGTCAAAAGTTTGGGGTCAGCACGACTTTGGAAAGAAAAGAACAAAAGAATATAATACTTCTATTCAGCAAGAGAGCACTAAATTCATTAAAGGCTAGAATGTAAAGACATTTATAATGTTACTATAGATTTTTATTTTAAATGAGCACTGTTCCTTTGAATTTTGAATTCAGAAACAAAATATAACGGATTAATAAAAATGTTAAGTGGCACAATGTTTCCTGTTTCTTTCACACACATGTCACCAACACCATGTCAAAAACCGTTGAATGCGATAAATGACAATTAGTTGATAGACACCTCTGTGCAACTTTTAATGGTATCATTGCAAGCAAGAAACCAAATAATGAACATAAGAGAATATAACCTTACTGATCCCAAACTTTTGAACAGCAGTATTAATAACAATAAATCTGTTCACACCTAGAACGATAACTATAAAGATAATGATATAAGCATACAATATAGTCTGTTTATTCTAAGAACATATGCATCTTCCGTTTTAAATTCTCAAGCTCGTTACAGCAAGATGGATTCTGATTGGCTGTCAATGTTTTTATCGTCAATCAACTGGGAAAAAACTCTGATTGATTCCAATTGATCGAGTGATTCCAATGATGTTGTTTCTCTGTGTCTTTATCATTATAGGTGTGGTGTGGACTCTTTAAAACTAAGAACTTTTTAGAACTGTATTGTTATCTTTGAAATTATCTTCTGTGGTGTAAACATTTTAAATACACAACATGCATGTATATATTTCAGAAAACTGTATGTTTATATATGAAATATATTTGTTTTATATATTATGAAAAATAAATATATAAATATTTTCTGAATAAATATGTTTGTGTATATTTAGACACACACATAATAAATATACACAGAACACACATAAGGCGTCTCGGTTGTATTCAGGTCAGAGTTCATACACACACACACACACACACACACATAGCAGAGAGGGCATAATGTTCCCTCACATATATTATGCAAACAAAATTTTTAGTTTTTTAATGGTATTATTGCAAGCAAGTAACTAAAAATTACTTTTAGAAGCAAGCATTCCTGACACTCTCAGTATGCTATTAGTCAGAATTAGTAGAATCACTTTGGAAATTACACATCACTCTAAAAGCATACGTGATAAAAGAGGTTGTCTGCTCTATTTTTGGTTAGAACTGTGACTTTACTTTTCAAAGTTTCCTCCTCGAGATAACATCATGAATCTAAAACAGTTTTAAAGGGCCGACAAACGAGAGTGCTTTGATGTAATTCAGGTGAGATCTGGGACTGGCCCTGGGCTAAATTTGGACACCTGTAGGTTGGTAAATGTTAAAAAGGTTAAGGTGACAGGTTAATGAAATACATTTTTGCTTTATGAGTATAAAGTCTACTGCTCAAAATCAAACAAGAGGCGTCAATCCTTGAAACGCCTAAAACGATCCATTCAGGTTTGGAAAACAAACACAGTAATCATCCAGGATGAAATCATGCAATCAGGGTGAAAGGTGCACGACAGATCTGAGGCCAAAAATAGGACGATCAGATTAATGGCAATGAGTGCCAAGCCCTGAAAACCGACTTCTTCCGCATGTCATTTTTTTCCATCAGTTTAAGAGCTGTCATAGTTGTTCTTTGCCCTGGGGTTACTGACTTGCAGTTTGCCACTGGCAAGCACTACAAACAGGCAACCGCCTCCATGACCTCTGATCCCAGAAGGGGTGGGTTACACATGTGGGTCAATGTTTTTATTTCAAAACAGAAAATGAGAGCGTGAAAGCGGAGAAAAGTTGGTTTGCATAGGACATGTACACAAAAAACACCTCAACGCTGCTTTCTGTCACGCATATCAACAGGTTTTTATTGCATCTGAACTATGACAATAACATGAAAGTGTTTAGCTACCAAGAGGAAAATGTTAGTGCTTTCATATACAGCTCAGGGATAAGGGATAGTTCACCCAAATATTACAAAATAGCCATAATTTACTCATCTTCTTTGAAACTTAAATGACTTTATAAGCAAAAAACGACAGTTACTTTGTTTCCCATGTCTTGACAGACAGCTCTAGCGTTGCCATGTTGAGAGAAATCAGGAATAAGTACAGAGACATTGTGCGCAGTATGTGAACAAAATAGTTGTAGACTAAATATGAACATGCACAAAACACAAAAACAGATTCGGTATTCCTCGAAATGAATAAACCGGTCAAATGCAAATTTAAAATATTGTACAAACCTAAGGCACATATCTTTTATGTATTAATCCTATTTTATTATCTAGTGTTTGCTACAAATCTTCGATTATCTAATTCAACCATGAAAAGCCAAACTGATAAGTTTGTGTTTCATTTTTGTTATTGCTAATATCTCTTACGTCATATTACTGAACCCTCTACTGTACAGATGTGAATTTACATTTCCATTAACATTTCCATTAACATAATTTGTTACTTTTATTAGGGAGTAAAACAATAGTGTAACGCATTACAAGTAACTTTCCCCAACACTGCACATGAGAATGCAGTGGAGAAGCAGGATACAGAAGTCTCCTTTCACTTTTCACGTTATGTCACTGCTGATTAGATGGATAGACAGGGAGATAGATATACCCATAGAGTGTATTGACTGGACTCAGATGAGTACATTAGACTTTAGTCTGGACGAACTGTATGATGATACGACCATATGACCATGACTGTGGGTGGGATTCTGGTGCAGATGTTGTCTGTAACTAGGTTTCCACCCGGCAACAGGATAAATCATGAACACTCTGGACTATCATCAAGAAAATCAGCCAGCTGATCTGGGGAGCGATTTAATGGCACGGCGCGCAGCTTGACACCGCAGGGTTCATCAAGTCCATTTCTGAAACGGATAAAACCCTCAAATCCAAAAAAGAAATCCAGACCGTGCGGACAACTCCCCTTTTGTCAAGAAGCAGACGTGTAATCAGTTTTCTTTGGCGTACGTTAAATAAAGTCATAAAGTGGTACTAATGTTTTAATTTAGCACCATGTGTCTGCTGTGTGATGCTCATCCCTGTCTGCGCTGCATCCCGCTGACCCTCATCTTCAGAGACCAACAGTTGCTATATGGCTGGACCGGAGAGACCGAATAAAGTGGAAGAGATGGAATAAGAGACGGAAAAAATGAGGGGAAGGAGGGGTGGGAGACGGGGCAGGTGGCACAAGCAAAGATAGGGACAGGAAAAGAGGATGATATTGCTGAATTTCGAACATGTTCCTCTGTAAAACGCGAAATTGAGGCAAAAGAGTGAGAGTGAAACAAAAGATTGGTCAGATTCAGTCCATATGAAGTAGTGCTGGACTCAACAAGTTAGAGATTACTGATTAGCCAGTTCTGTCCCGCGGGGAGGCTTGTCTGTCCTTGGCTTGGGAAAACAACATGAAAGGATGCCGGCTGTTTTGTGCGGGCGACTTGAAAGCGCAGTGGCTATCAGAGACATTAGCCTTATCAATGGCCGGTGCTTTAGAGCTGAGCTATATGAAGCAACAAGGGCATGTCTCCAGTGAGGAGATAACTAACACATACCTCCGGCCCTATTTGCATGCACCCGGGTAACAGGAGGGACAGGACAAGGAGGGAAGGGACGGGGAGGGAGGTGGTTTTAAATAATTATTTAATGAGAATTTGAATTAAAAGATGAAAAAAATTGGCCAGAACCAGGCACCGGTGCCAGACGCACCCCAAATGCCCATTTTGGTGGCATGGCCAGCAAGGTTGGCACGCGACTGGCACAGCTAAGGCTTCCAGATCCATAACATCTGCTGGGCCGAGCTGTCCTTGGGTGGGACGGATAAAGAGAATTGCAACTTTTGAGGTCAATAAGTGCGAACTAAACTTGGGCAAGGTTCGCTTTTAAAATGAGTGTTCGACAGCTAGGCTTTTGAATAGAAAAAAACATACTTGTCAATTTAATTTTTTTTTAATGATGGCTGATTAGGCAAATAGTTAGAACAGATTATATACATTTTAACAACACAGTGTCATATGAATAATGAGTCAGTAAGACTGAAGTTTAATTCACAGAAAATAAATAAATAGATAAAGCTCAGAAGAGTCCATGGGTCAGGAGTTGATATATCAAGACCAGTTCCTATGTATTTTATGAGGTGGCTAATTTGCAACTTTGTATGTAAGTTTAGAGGCGGGTCAGGGCTGGTCTTCATACAAATTTGCGATCTTGTAAAATGTGTATGATTTTTTAGAAAACATACAAATCAGTATAAGTGAGGTTGTAAGAATTAGCCACCTTATAAAAAGTGTAGGAATTGCTGTGAGATTAGGCTGGAATTACACTGGTTTTGTTACATATATGTGATTCGCTAAAAAGAACCAAATCTTAACTTTAAGAGTGAATCATTCTTGAAATAGACTACACTGCTTGAACTACACATTTTTGATTACTCAAAAAGGACAGACTCATTAGAGCTATTTGTTTTGGAAATGAACTACGCTTGTTCCACTGTATGTTTCTAATTCACTAAAAAGATTTGAATAATTAGAATCATTTGTTCTGCAGTTGGACAACTCTGGCTGCACTGTAAGTTTCTGATTCACTGAATAGTGGCGAATCATTAAAGACAAACTTTTGCAAACTTTTTGCCCTCTTGCAAAACTGCCAATCGTGTGTGGATTTCGACTGAAATGACAGGATTGCTTAGTAAATGGAAGACAGGAAGCTTGAAAAAGGACACAAAAGAACTAATATTAAATGGTAAATATTACCATTATTTTTATTTTTGAGCGACCTTCTGCTTTAAATTGCAGTAAGGTACTGTATCAGAGAAGCTGGTTACCTGAACTCACCTGTGCGCATTGACAGGACGCTTTCATAAAATATTAGGCTGACTCCCAGTGGATGTTAGCAGTTTGTACAAACTTCTAGGCCAAAAGTACATCGTCCCTTGTCCTAGTATTGGCTCTTTTGTACTTTTCCACAGTCTCAGCTGAAAGTCTGACGCACCTTCTGAAGGACAAAGGTTTCCCACAAGACACACTGGGCCTTACGGCATTGTCCTGTCTTTCGTTGTGCCTGGTTACATAATGCTAAACCAATCAATCTAATGACTGACTCCTGAAAAGCAAACACCCTTGGAAGGATGACGTAATTTTTGCCAATGGCAACAATAACAAAAATGACTTTTTAGAAATATAGCAAATCACTCCAGCGAGAACTTCAATCCCTCTTGTGTGAACTTTCACCTCCACTAGTGCAACTGATGCTTGCTTGGAGCAATTTTGTTAGTCATCCTGAGGTTATACGCAGTTCACCAACCTTAGATCGTGCTCAGAAGTGGAGCATCTGAATTGCATTGTGGGATACGCTTCTGTGTGGCAGTACGGTAAGAATTACCAGTCCCGAAAATATACAATAATCATAGCAGGAAATTATATTAGTTCAAAGTCCTCAGCCGCAGTGAGGGAAAACCTCATCCCTGCATTTGTCCCTGTCATCGACACAAAGGGAACCGCATTTTAACTGGTGATAGTGAGAAAGTGAGCGTTCTGTCAGGTCTTATTTGTTCAAGCCGTGCGCGATGCGTGTGCTTAGCGAGCTTTGGCCGCACACTAAATGGTTGCAAATGGAGCCCTGATCCACTGCTGTAGTCACATATGACTCCCATGCATCCCCATCAACAGGCCCGGTCAATTAGTAACTTGCAAAGAAAATAAATTGTGGCTTGTGAAGGCGTCCCAGCAGGACAGCTTTAACAGAATGGCTTAGTAAATTGATCCACACTCAACAAAATCACCCATTCTCTACCTGCTGATAATAATCAGACTTTATTTAAACTGGTTTAAGTGACCGAGTATGAGTGTGTATGTACAGGAGTGTGTAGAAGTGGTGCTAAATTGGGTAGTTGAAAGTTTTTTTATGGCACTTGATTCCCAGAGCTTTAAACGTACCATCATGTTCCTTGCCAAAGGATTTCAAAATGAATCAGACTACTGAAAAACGAATTGATACACTAATAGTGTCAGTCAAATAAGGCTACAATGCTTGGATGACATGTTTTTGATACATGAAAAATTATTAAATCATTGGAGTCATTTGATTTGGACTTGGACTGTACTGTTCGCACTATATATTTTTGATTCACTACAAAAAAACTGGTTTATAAACTATTCATTAATTACGTGGTGTAGACTCAGTAGTCGTTGCTGTGTCCCTGAATTGTCAGAAAAAAAACTTTTGTCACGTCTTTTACGTCTGTCAGCAGTACATGTTTTCTAATGAAGCACAATGTTAACGCGCTAATTATAGGACTAATGTTCACAGCTAACTGCAAAGTATATGATTGACGTTTCCAGTTTTCTGATTACTATTAACCTGATTCACAGCCTACACTAGTTCTGTTCTTGAAAGGCTGTAATGTGAGACAGAGGTATTTCAGCCATGGGAGAAGCCTTCAAAGGTGGTCCGCTCTGGCATCAACCAGTCATTTGGCTGCCTTTGTCACTTTACGAACAGAAACAGCGAATTTAACTTGGCAAGTGAAAACTGTTAATAAGTTGCAGAGAAATTTGTGTTAAGATTTTCTCCTTAATGCAGAACAGACACTCTGCTGTATTGTCTATTTTTTATTTATTTATGTTTTTTATTATTTCTTTTTTTTGCTTAGCCTTCCCACTGCATTCCTTTTGATTTCTGACATCTTCCAAAAAAAGTAATCAAAGTTTAATGTTCTATTATTGTTTATTTTACAGTATTTAAATCTTGTCTATTTTATCTCATTTCTTGCTTTAAAATCATAAAGTATAATTACTTTGTGAAAAAATGTATAATATAGGACAGTAACTTCCTGAAAATGCAATAAATTGTCTCCTTGTCACAGTTTTATTGCATTTGAAACTTGAGGTGTCAGAAAAAGCACAGTATGCATGAAATATTTGAGTGTTTATAATATCATAGTTCGGTTTAAAATTCCCTCATGCTTCTATATCTGCACTGTGCATGTTTTTAGCTCATCCTATTTTCTATAGACCTGTAATTTAAAGGTACTTAAAATGCATCCGCCACAAAGCAGATCGGCACTGTGGCTCACTGAGGCTTCAGATCCACCAGGAGACGAACCAGCATGAGAAGACAACAAGAGCCATAAGCTCCAAATTATTGTAATTATCATACGCTTCGGGAATTTCCTGTAGCAGATAATGGGGTATACCAATGTCATATGTAAAGTGTTATAAACGTGGAATTGTTTCATATATTCACTGATGGGCCCAAGATGGAGAGCTCAGAGCTGCAGTTAAATTCACACATGTCCTGGTGTGCTAACTATAGGAGTGGTGGTCACCGGCCGATTAGAGAGCTGAGAGACTTCAAACGCCCTTTAAAAGGAAGAAAACTAACATGACTATCACCATTGAAGGGCAGATGCTAAAGCAACTCAAAACAATGTTGAACTATACGTTAAATGATTGAATTCATGTAAATTGTTGTTACTATTATTTTCATTTATTTCTCCTGCTTGCTAGAAAATTGCTAGGAAAGAGATGGATGGATGGATGGATGGATGGATGGATGGGATTGGAATAGAAAAAAAACTCAACATAGACAGCACATGTCAGGGTTCCAACCAAAACTCAATGCTAAAAAAAATGTCAAACTAATTTAATTGTGTTGGGTCAGTTTCTTATTATATATAAATCAAAATGGTTCCATACTGGCTGAATGAGCATCTACAGTTGTATCGTTACATAGCAAAGGCTATGAATTATGCAAAAATTCAAGATGCCTAGATTGGCTGATGAGGAATGAAGCGAAGGCAGTGTTTTACATTACAGGAGTCCTTGGAGGTAACTAAATATGTCTGCATTTATGCAGGAAGCATGAAAAGAAAACAGCAGCAACGCTCGCATACAATCCGCAACTTTCAAAATGTCAACCCACACATGAAAATACTTTTCAACGCATATGACGTAAGATTATAAGCGCCGACTTCTTGGCCCGTAAGCTGCACCAGTGCCCCCCTCCACGGCTCTGACAAGCACCCTGAAGTAGGTGAAGATCAAACACCGGAGCCTGGGGTAAATTATATCAGATTCCACTTTGTTACGAAGGCCTGCGTTCGCTTTCCGACATTTACAGTCGAGGCCGACCCTCGCGGAGGCCCCTCGGTCTCTTTCTCTCTAAATCCCGACAGCCGCTTGCGCTTGAGTCGGGGGGGGAGAGGAAGAAAGAAAACGCAGACCATCTGACTTCCATTGCTCAGCTCGGCGTGTGTGTTCCGTTTAGCCACTGGTATTTGGATGAGGCGTACGGCACAGTTACCAGAGCCCTGCTCCGAAACGTGTATGATGTCATTGAGGTTCCATCATTACAGGCTGCAGATGAGGTTGCTTTGGATGGGCCGGGTCAGTTCCCACGCTTGTTTGGCAGAGATCAGCTCCTGCAGCCATAATGCGAAGAAGCTTCTGGACAAGATTAAAAATGGAAGAAAATGAAAAAACAAGAAAGGGTGAGGATCTCCCTTGTAAGACTTCCTTTTTTTGAGCGCTCCCTCCTCGCTCGTTCTGAACGGCTCTTATGTTGCATTCCACATCAGTGAGTCTGTCTAAGAGGCCCCACTCATGGGAGACTCTTGTTTGATAGATACGAAAAAGTACATTGATATACAGTACAATGAAGTGCACTGATGTAAGAAAGTGAGGGCTCTGCTGATTTCTCGCTTTTAAGTCTTAATATCGATGATGTTCCAGCTGTTTATATGTGTCTTTGGGAGCATTGTGATGTGAGATGCAGAAACCAGCACTTCCTGTAGTGCCTGTAGCTAAACTGGAAAAGCATGGCGCTATAACATCAAAGATTTCTTCTTTTGTCCACACTTCCCTACTACATAGTATGGGTAAAGCAGTTTGTAAAATAAGAAGTACGTTTGAATATCAAGTATTCATAAAACTGTAGACGGAAGTAACAACAATGTCAATGCCAACATTGCGGAGTACCAGTACTGTACTTTCAGATTGTATTCATATAAGGTTGTGAATTCAGAATTGAAATGCACAGTTTTTCATTAAAATCATACGATTTTAACATAGTTTTACCAAGAAAAGATTGTGGTAAAAAAGGTAAAAAGCCTACAATATAAAGAACAATAGACTGACAGAATTATGGACAGAATGATAGATGAAATGATGATGGACAGACAAGACAGACGATAAAAAAAAGACAGATAATATTGTAATAGAAAAATTATAGATAAATAATATTGTAATAGAAAAAATATAGATAGATAGATAGATAGATAGATAGATAGATAGATAGATAGATAGACAGATAGATAGATAGACAATATTAAAATATGAATCTCCCTACTGCAGTTACAGTATAATTAAACATGCCAAAAGGATGGGTTTTATTTTTATTCTACTAAGCACAAATACACTATCACTGTCTGACACATCAGTTTCAGGGCATCAGGGTCACTGAGCTGGCATCTCAGGCCTGGCGCAGGCAGATACCCAAGAGGGTGCAACACTACCACTGCTAGCGTAGGGGGGTGGCAGACAGACAGGGGCCTACCAAACAGCTTGCGACCATAACCGACAGTGGCTGGAGAACAATGAGCACAATTATTGAAAAGAACACAGTCCAAGTCTGAGAGCCCTTCCCCGTCAAGTCTGTTTACTCGCGAGGGGGTTTGTGGCAGGCCACTGACCTCCCTAACGCCAGCGGTCCTTTAGAAGCGGCCGGTTGTCATGGTTTTCCTCCATCACCAATGACAAGTGTCCAGCTGGAAGGGCTTTCTGGGCCATTGATTACTCGACTGTATTCCGCAGATCTGCCCGAGCAAGTCAGAACAGTGGGACGAGGGGGCCGCGACGTGAAAATAAACCCTAGAGTGTGACGGATAGGTTTTCTGAAGGTTACAATGCTGAGGTAATATGGAAAGATTCGCCAGGGCTCGAACAATAATAAGTGGTGAATCACAGCTTTCATGGACCATTAGGAAGGAATTCCTTTTTTACTGCTTTTTTGGCTGCTGAGAACCCCAGACAACCGATCAGGAGGGTGTCAGCGGGCCGCCTTTCAGCAGGTAGGCGGGGCTAAAGGCGCGTTACCGGTGCTGCCAAAACTCTCGGCGACTCCTTGCAGGTGCCGTGACGCTCCTGGAGGGAAGAAACCGCTATGGATTCCAGCTGAAGAAACAGCTCCAGTTTAGCGCCGCATATCGCACGGTAGCCGAATTTGGAAGGGCAAAGGGGGGGACCGTTTCCACAGCGCTGATACCCAGTACAGTACTTGTTTCTGCAGATGAATAGACCTTGAAGTGTGTTGAAGAGTCTCGCCACTAACAATGAATAATAGGCAGCTTATGCGAAAGCGCCTGTGTCAAGTGCCACACAGAGCAGAGGAGGCAACCGAGGGGTGCCTGCTGCACTTTTCCACCAGCTCTGCTCTGAATCCTTGAATCGCATTTACAGCTTCCTCGGTGTGTGTGTGTGTGTGTGTGTGTGTGTGTTATGCGTGCATGGCGTGGGTGTACAGAAGCACAGAGCTCCTCTGTATTGTGTTGAGCAGAAGAAGGTGGAGCGGGAGCAGGCGGGGTGTGTGGTACAGGCTTGATGTAGGGGGTGTGATTGGTGCCAGAGTGCTCCAGAACCGCGGGGGAACTCCCTCCAGATCCCAGCTGCCCAAGCCTGGCTACAAGCTGCAAGCAAGTGCCAGGCTTCTTTCGGCCTTCCTGGAGGAATTCCAACCTGTATGGGAGGAGGAGGAAGAGGAGGAGTAGGCCGGGAAAATGCCAAAAATAATGTCTGGGCCTATATAAAGTTAATCTCATGGGTCAGACAATGCTGAGTCATAAAGAAAGCAAACACTCTGGGAAGTTTTTATAGAGGACCCGGTTTCATTTGTCTTCGAGAGGAACAAAGATCACATTGCAACGCTTAATCTGCTATACCTGTTATTTTTCCAAATTAAAGTAGAATGGAAGAAACTCCTACAGGTCTAGGGCATGTGCTACAGGGCAAGCTTTTTAAAATCGACAAGTCGTGGGCTGCCTGAAGGAGGCTTTTACATTAGACATGTTCTTACGCTTTGAAGCTAGACGGTGTGAAGCGGGTCGTGAAATGAAAAAAGTGTGGAAAAAAAACACATGATAGCCAAGATGCATCATCTTTAGAGTGTTATACCATACTTTAAAAAAAATAAAAAAATAAAAAAATAAAAATCTGAGGAAATTTGCAATGTTACAAAAAATATGCATTTCAAGTAAATGCTGAACTTCAAAGAATCCTAAAAAATATATTGTGGTTTCTGCAAAACGTTTCTTTAGCAAATCTGCGTATCACAATGATTTATGAAAAGATTGTGTGAAAATGAAGATTGGAGTAATGGCTGTTGAAAATTTGCCTTTGTCAACATAGGAATAAATAATACACTTACTATTAGAGAGACCATCATGATTCATCCCTGTACAGGTCAATATTAAAATGGTACAAGTGAATCAGAGGATTCTGGCTATTCAGAGTTTATCTGGAAGTATGTAATGCATTATTTGACTAATAATCATGGGACTGAGTTTATTTTGTTGAGCTGATGGTCAGGATAAGCATGTGTTCCGAGCCATTAACTTATGAGCTTGCTCTGGCAGCAGCTATACTTGTTTGTTGAAGCATACGCTGAAAACGGTGACAGTGCGCAGTAAACTGTAATACTATGTGATTCCACACTTTGGGATTGCCAAGTTTATCAACAGGTTTATCCACTGAAAATCTCTTTCAGTACAGAGTAATGTAAATAAATGGTAACAGTTTACAATTCTGATAAAGGGATAGTTTACCCCTAGTTGACCATTTTTTGGTCATTTATGCTCCCTTATATTGTTTCACTTCTGTAAGACCTTTATTATCAAATCATTTCATTGCACGTTATAACGGGACACGGAATGATTTAAGATAAATGTTATAAAAGTAATAAAGCAATTTTAAAAATAGTAAAACAATAACAACAGCAGCAATGATAATAACTTTATGAGAGAAACACACTTAACACAACATTAAAATAGGCGCAAAATAAATAGGCCTACTAGATCACCATCACCTCCCCCACGTGCATGCAGTCACGTTTTATAACGTAGCGCTGTCACTGAAGAGGCCATTTTCTTCTCATTGCGATTATGCAAAGTGCAAAGGCGTTAGCAGAGTTATATTAGTAGCGAGTCTTAATATGAGCAGGCCGAAGTTAAAAAGTTCCATATAGAATTTTTTTTTTTTAAAAGGCAAAGACTCCCTGAGACAGAGACCTCTTCAAATGAAGAGAAAACATTGTCAGCGGCCCAACTCTGCCGCATCAGAGATCTACAGAAAAGATAGCGGAGGTGATGCATGCGAACGGTGCTTCTTGCCCAGCAAAGAAGAAGCAGAAATCTTGTGCCATGAAGATGATTTTTTGAAGTTTAGTTTCATCAGCAGTTCATACTGCAATACCGATGTACATAATATGCGGTGAAAAGTTAGCAAGTTTGAAACCAGCGAACTTGGAAAGACATTTAAGTACACATCTTGCCAATTCTGTGGACAAACCATTAGCTTTTTTCCAGAGGAAGATTCAGTCATCAGTACTCAGCAAAAGCGTTACACTTGGCATCTTACAAAGTTTCATATGGTGTTGCTAAAAAAAAAAAGCGCCACATATAATTGCAGAGAAATTATGTATAGTGCAGCAGGCAAAATTAGTTAATACAGTTCTGCAAGAAAAGGCATCTGAAAAGCTAAAACAAATTCCACTTCGTGACCATATAGGGGACAATAAACCACTGTTATAAAGTGTTACAAAATAAAAACTTCTGGATTACAGTGGCGCAGTACTACTGTACAGTTCCAATGAAAGCACACCAAGTTATGGATTCTTCCTGAATCTTATACAACTAAACACTCAGAAATTTCGAAATTTCTTTACTTCTTTTAGTGAATTGAGCGTAATAACAAAAACAATAACAAATCAACCACACCATTGGCAGATGCAATTCATTCTTCTTGGGTCTAGATCAATCCAGACCAGAAGCAAAGTATTTGTTTCCCTTTCCTGTTGCTATTTCTGATGGGCAAGTTTCTTTCTTGGGCATGTGACAAAGACACTGCTATTAACATACCGCCCTTTCCTTTTGTGTCTGAACTATATCTGATAAGAATAGTCCGGGCTGATGCCGCTGGAATCCCCCCGTGCCGCCTGCACTGCTGACTCCGGAACGACCTGGGCGGTGATCGTGGCACTTGGCAGAATGTATCACTTTCCCAGAGCTGCACAGAGGATGCCTTTCCTTTGGAAACCAGGTAATTCTCGCCTGGAATTAAACAATTGACCTGTGTGTCATCCAGGCGTGACCACACTTTAGCATTGTTCCTGAAATAAGATATATTTGTCCCTTTAGAATGAGCACGATTAGACTATCCTATTCGGCCTCGTGCGCTCTTGTTATTCTACATGCCACACACTTCCCCTCTATTGATGAACACGTTGCCACAATGCCTTCCTGGCTCGTCTGTGACGTTCAGGGACATCTTTTGCACACAGCCAAACACCTGTATTACATTTATCCTGTGCTGAAGAGACCAAGTGTAAAAAGGGATAAAAACGCTGATGTGGCTCACACTCAATAACAAACAGCGTTAAATATCTGTTGAAATGGCACCATGTTGACGGTTTTCCATTTGTCTCGAACCCTGACCCACTGAGTGCAACCAAATATGATTTTTTTTTAACACCAGACACATTGTTAAAACATGCCTGTGGCAGCATTTCTGTAAAATGCCCAGTGCGTGGAGATACAAGAGCGTTAAATTTTATACAAAACAGATGAATGTGAATTTGCCAGTGTTTTTAGTATGCTGGTTGTCGATTTGTGGCTGTTTGGAAAACAAACCTAAATAATAGTGTCAACAAATATAAACATGAGATTAAAAAAAAAGCAGCCATGCCATTTTCACTATTTCATCATAATTCATGTTTCACAGGACTTGCATCTGAGCTCTGTACCAAGCAAGTTTACTACACCAGAAAAATAAATTTAAAATGAGCTTCATTTCAGCTTATGAAAATTATGTATTGGTATGTTTTTGGAGTTTTGCAAAAACGTAAACAGAGGAATGTTTTTATTAAAGTGTCCCCATTAGGGATTTTTGAAAATTAGCTTTCATGCAGTGAATGAAAACATCCTGCAAAGTGTTAGATCTGAAAGTGCACTAAGTTACTGTCTCTCAAAGAAGGAGTCTCACAAACACTGCTTTAAATGTAATCGACCAATCACTGGAGGGGTTTGGAAAATGAGACATTGAGCAAATTATTTGGGAGTCATAAGGTACAAATAAGGCAAAAATAAAGGCATGTTATAAAAAAAATGAAAGTGTTTTTAGACCTTGCATGCATGTCAACCTGCCGCTTGAGACTCTCAAAATATGACCTTTCATAACGAATAATAGGGGCACTTTAAAAACCTGTTGATTTCTTGTCTTCTTAAAATTGACCTGATCTGTGTTACAAGTCTGTCTTGTTATTTTGCTTTGTCACCATGTTGGATTTAAGCGACATGGTAGGTTAAACTCTTTGCTAGTTCACACAATTAAACATAAGGTCATGATTTCAGTGGTGAACAGAGGAAGGAGTAAATACTTCTGTGTCATATACATCGAGGTTCTGGTGACAGATCCTACGCCAAGCCAATTTTTCCTGCGCTGCAGTTCCTGATGATGGCGGTGATAAATGTTCCGACACGCAGGAGCATGGAAAAACTCATTTCCTCCCTGGCTGAAAAGCGCCAAGCCCCCAGAGAGCCATCAAGAACGACCGGCATGGACACGGGGGCACAAGGGGGAGACAGAAAAGATAACCTAATCATCTTGTTCCAGACGAAGCCATCATAAAAACCATTCAATTACATGCAGATGCCACCAATATCGAAGATCTCAAAAGTGAACTGCAAGACACTATAAATTGTAAAATTGCTCTTCAGAGCTCCCTCCGGCAGACTGGAGCATATTCCCAAGCTCTGCAGTTATTTCTAGCAATTAGCGGACCCCAACTGTGCTGTTAATAGTCTCTGAGGTGTGCTCTCCGTTCAGACCTTGCTTTGTTTTCCCGCCCACCGCATTGTTCAAGAACGTTAACTTACTACACCGGCTTTTTTGAGCAGGGCTCACCAGAAAGAGCCCACCCTAATGCTGGCACTGATGCAGGAACGTTGACAAATAGCATTTACCTCGAGCTCTCCTGCTAACATGCTGAGAGCTGCTGTTTGTCTAGATAACATGACAGAGGAGGAAGGAGAAACGGAGAGCATGCAAGCCAACTGGATGTGAAGAAATTCTCTAGTATTACTTTGTTGATGTATTTCACACACGGTGGTCGAGAAGACTTCCCTGCTTCTTACCATTATATATTATATATTATATAACATATACTAGTTATAAACAGTTTATATGGTGTAAATAATGTTTCATAACAGCTTTGAGTGGCTTAAATATCTGTTGGGAGTTTTCTGATAAAAAAAAAAAATTTATATGTTAAATGATATTTAAAAAAATATTAAATGATTAACAAATAAAATTAAAAATAAAATAAATATGTACATAAATAAAAATAATTTGTAATGTTATGATTAATAAAACTATAATGCAAAAGAGTTCTTAATAAAAATGTATTATAAATATCAAGTGTAACAGAATAGAATGCAGGGGTCTTAAAATGTTGTGAAAAAAAGTATAGAAAATCACATGATAGCCAAGATGCAGCTTTTTCGGAGTGCTATGCTGTCATTCTCATATAATACATAATTACATAGAATACTTACATATAAATAAAATAGAATAAAATTCACAGTGGATACAATAAACCTGAACTGTTAATAAAAAAGATAATATAAAGTTAAGTAACATTTAAATTCAATTTAAATTATATTAAATTAAATATAATATAACGTTATTCCAATATAGTAATGAATACAATTGTATTACAGTGACAAACAAAATATGGCACATATGTAACCATACGTAACCAAATGTGCAAAAACCTTTTTATATACAGTATGTATTAAAAAAGGTCAATTAAAAAATAAATAGTATTATGATGTAAAAAAAATAATTTATTTAAAAATAAAAAACAAAACAAAAATGTTGTTGTATTACTAAGTTACCATAAAAAACAATACCAAACCATGTTTTTATTACATTTTTTTAAAAGGTTAATCTAGGGTTAATGTAAACTTCACACGAACAGCTTGAACGCGATCAAGGCATTTAAAAACCCAGAGGACTTCATTCACATTATTGGATAAACATTATGCTTCCAGAGGCGGTGAGTCACAGCAACATCCCCTTATGATGTGGTCTCTTTCCTGTCCGCTCGTATCCCCGTCACCCACTGCTACGTCGTCCCGGTGGTGTTTCTCGCAGGAAATCAGCGTGCCGCACGTTTGTGACTCATGGCAAATTGTTGGTGTGGCGAGGCACAACAGAGCCCTGCGGGGTGTCATAAGTGGCCCATGCGTATAACAAGCTTCAGATAATGACAGAGTTGACTGCAGTCTGTAGAGCACATGGCCTCTTAACCTCTCCCGGTTATTTTGGATAAAGATCGTGTTTAGCATTCTCTTCCTTAGCCACAAGCTCACCCGGCAGTGCAGTCGAGTAGGACTGGGGCTTTTGATACATGATATGACAGGATGTCGTCAAGAGTTGTTTATAACTCGAAAGCGAACCAAGTGTGAAGTACGCAGTTCATATAAATATTGGCATTGAGGCTTCAAGGCATGTGACGGCAACTCCTGGCACTGTCTTAAACCTGATTCCTGGTAGTTAAAACTCAGCATCTTCACAACGACACGAGGTGGAACTTCATCCTTCACATGACTTCCCAGAGAGATTTCAGGGGGATACGGTTACAGAGAGGGGGCAAACAGAGGAATGTTGCTCAGAGACAGCTGGAAAAGAGCATGAGAATAATGAAGGATCAGGGTCCAGTGCGCTGCGTAGGATGAGGAGGCAACAAGTGCTCCTTCAGAAGCCTTCCAAAAATATACTGAGCTATCTGTATAGTCGTACAGGCCAAAGTCCAGCAAGCCAATAAGTGCTCTTTCCTAATAATATCACGGAAAACGTTCCAGAAGGTTGTGGCATTCGCAAAACAGTCACAGCAATATGATAAACTTTTTTTGGATTACTAGAAGAGTGGCCTTTCAGATGTTTGGAAAGATTATTTGTATGTTTGGTTATCAAGTCCACAGACTGTAGCAAGTAAAAAAGTGTTTGTGCAAAAACGCTGTGGCAGAAACCAGTCATTCAATACAATGCGCTATTACTAAAGTATCACTGCATTTCAGTTATTTTGTAGATCATTTCAGTGGAAAATTGTATCATCATTGACCCACCCTCGTGTCACTTAAAACTTTTTTCCAGTGGAACATCATCAAAACATTAAAGCTGCTATTTTCCATGCACAAAAAATACATGGTGATCATTAGCTGTTAGCAATTTGCAAAAAAAATTGTAGAAAATGTATTTGATAGTTCAGGATTTGAACACCGGTACAAATTAAACACCACTACAATACATTTATAAATAAAACAAAATTTAATTCAAAATGAAACTATAAAAATGAAACAGCATGGTGCTTTGTACTGATTCATGTGAATTAAATCAACTCCAGTAAAATAAAATAAAATGATATCAGTATGCTGGTTAATGTGAAATAAATAAATAAAAATATATATTGATGCCCTTGATGGATATAAATCAAATGAATCCCTATTGCAATAAAATAAAACTACAACAATAAATGAAGAAACTAAATAAAACACTTTTTAACTTAAGAAAAGTTTTACTTTTCATTTAATGTTTTTGAGATTTTAAGCTCATTAAGATGAATATACTGAATGAGATGAAGAGCTTTATGAAGATAAATCTATTATAGAAATAATATGGCAACGTATAGAAATGTAAATTTGAATGGGTAATTTCTGCCTTAACATTAACATTTTTAAACATGCAATTTAATTATTAAATATGCAAATCTTTATTTTTGGAAGCTACATTTGTTTATAAATAAGTTCAGATTCTGTTTTGAATGGGTATGAAGTCTTCAGATTTAATATTTTATCTGAAATCGAAGATCTTTTTCTGCTATCTTCATGGAATTATCTGCTAATGCACTTTTCCAACAAGTACAGTTTTATTTTGACCGACACTTTGCTTTACATAGTAGGTGATGATAAATGTTGTCATAGCAGGCGAGCTTCTTGTAACCCTGTCTCTCCCCAGAGACCCGCCTGTCTAAAGCCATGGGGTTCAGCGGCACCAGACATCCTCCAGTCCAGTATGGGACCCTCAAACAGAGACCATGCCTAATCTAAGGCTGCCATTCTCCCTCCGCCGCAGACTTTTACAGTAAGCTGTTTGCCTCTGAGCAACTCCCCTCCATGACTGATGCACTTAAAACAAGAACAAAGCTACATTTTTTTCTTGCTACCTTCCATCTTTTTCCCCCTCCTTGAAATAGCTGAATGCCCTGAATATTCATAACCGTGTTTTTTTCTAACAAGCATGCAAAATGGATATCAGAGCGTCTTGGCTGCCTGACAACACCAGCCTTTCTGACAAAGAGAGACTGGAGAGGAAAATGAATAAAAATGAGAAAAGGACAGTGAGAGTCAAGACGATGCCCCGGACAGTTCAAAGGGTGCATTCCTAGCATTTGACAGAGGGTAAATGATGCATTTCAAACTCAAATCTATTTCCTCTGTTTTAACGAAGTCAACCGTGAATAATACAGACTTGCTAGAGATGTTGCTGACTGGTCTCAAGACACTTAGGTAAAAATCATAAAAACAAGTTGAAAATTAAATCAAAAAGTTGTGTTTAAATCGAAACAAGACTCAATTGTAAACGCAAAAAACCTGTGACCTGCATACAATTTGTATTTCTTTCATAGACAACTATTTTTGCTGATCATGTAAGCAATTCAAACAATGAACGTTAAGCGATATATTCTACTCTTGTCATGTATGGAAGCCCGTTTCTCCCACTGAATAATGCGACTAGTTGCTACTGAGTTATAAATTCAGAATTTCATGATATAAACTCACAATTCTGAGAACGTGTATTTTTTTTCACTCAAAACTCAAGTCAGAATTGTCAAAAAAAAGTCAGAATCGCAAGATATAAATGTTTTTTGTACGATTGTGAGTTATAAATTCAGAATTTTACGATATTTTCTCAATTCTGATTATATTTTATCATACAATTCTGACTTTTTGTCCTGCAGTTGCTAGTTTATATTTCACAATTCTGAATCTATGACTCGCAATTGTGAGTTACTTTATATCTTTCAATTCTGACTACGCAAGTTTACATCTCACAGTTTTTACTTTTTTTCTCAGATTTGCAAGATACAAACTCACAATTGCGAGTTATAGATTCAGAATTGTGAGATATAACCTCAAATTCTGAGAACATAACGGTCTTTTTCCCCTTCAAAACTACAGAGCTTGAAGAGTGCTGACATGAGAACACGGAAGCTGAAAATAATCTCAAATGTATATCAATGGTAAACCAACATATCTATAGCTATTCTTATATTTATGAAAGATATTTTACTACTGCTTAACCTTTATTAGTTAAGCTAGCATTTAATCACTGTTAAATGCATTTCCTAAAACAATGCCTAAATTTGGCTACTGGTTATTATTTTCCTTGCCATCACAGAATAATTTATGTAAGCTCAAAGGAAAAGTCATTTCAACAAGAAGCAGTGACACTACACGACCTTTAAGAAAAACGAAGGATTGAATATTTTTCAATAGCATTTAAAAACTACACAAATAGACAGGAAACAGTTGCGATATTGTTATTCATTGTTATTTATCTTTAGAAGCAGTTATTCATAGATCTTTAGAAGCAGATGTGTCGTTTTAAAAAAACAATCCTGCTATATTTCCTGAAGTTAAACACATTCATGCAGGTGTTTTTACTAGCACACAACAAACATGCAAATATGAGAGAAAAATCAATCAAGTAAATAAAACAGAATTACTTGCCAGGTGGCTATAATTTTACAATAACACATAAAATATAAACATATTTGTTTGTGAAACCATTTTAAGCTGTGGAAAAGGCATTTAATAAATACAAATTATTCTTAATCTTATTAGAATTCTTTTTATTATTTATCTTATTATTACGGCTGTTTAGAAAAATTTATTGTTATTTCTCTTTTCCCTCATCATTTTTATGTTGTGCTGTTATACTATAAAAACATATATATATATATATATATATATATATATATATATATATATATATATATATATATATATATATATATATATATATATATATATATATATATATATATATATATACATATATATATATATATATATATATATATATATATATATATATATATATATATAATTATTATTATTTCACAATTTTGAATAATATTAATGTAAGAACTATTCAACTTAATTTTGAAATTAAAAACACTACTACTGTTATAATTATTATCATTATTATTGTTATAGAAATATTTATAACATGTTCTTTCTCCAGCCATTACCAGGTGTGGCAAAACATTTGGGATCATGAGAATACATCAGACGCTACCTAATTAGCAGTGCTGACAGAACTAGTACAGTCTGTTTGTCAGGGTCAAAACGGGAAGCACATCAAAACAGACACCTCCTGCACAAAGCCAACGCGCCCACTAACTATCCCAAAATTCCTCTACTGCTCCTCACAGCTAAGGAAAGAATAGAAAGTTACAGAACACAGGAACCTGCTCCCTAATCTGCTTTAAATCTATCTGGGCCACATTTATCTGTCTTTTGTTGCCAGTGCTGAGACTGCTGAATGGTGCAGGGTCACAAGGGTAAGACGTCTATTCCTGCATGGGCTCAGGGGGGTAGAGAAAGCACGGCGGGCTCACCGGTCTGATATTTTTGGAGGACGAAGACCCCCTCATACCCTCCCTTTTCCTTTTCCTCTTCTCTAAAACCCAAATAAAGTATGTGATGGATGAGCGAACAGAGGCGACACCTCCCCCATCAATCAGACTGAGGAGAACCCCCTTATGGCCTCTGGAGGGCCGATCCGCGCGCCCCACATCACACACATGCAACGCTCCGCCGTATCCCGAAACAAAATTATGTACAATTGCCATAACCCAGACAGGAAGGGGAGCGGGTGAAAACAGGCAGGAAGAAAGAAAGAAAACGAGAAAGGAGGAGACGAGGGGCAAGAAAAAACACAGCAGCAAATGGTCCTGGTTAGCAGGGGCAGAACAGAGGGGTCTTCTGAGTCCCTGGGCTCTGGGGGGACCCGACTCCCCTTTATGTATGGGGGTGTGTGTCCTCACATGTGCACACACACCAACTACAAGGAGGCGAATTCCAACAGGGTGGCGTCATCAGGAGAAAGGCAACTGGTGCAAGAACAACATACCTCGCACCAAGGAACCAAGACACTCAGACACGAAAAAACAGTGTACAATTTATGCACACACACTTACTCGAAGGGAAAAATGTAATCATTTCAGGGGTTTTCCCCCGAACTGGCTAATACAACAACGGCGAAGTTTTCGCCTGCCGCATTGTTCGTTTTTCTCACACAAGTGTCCATGAGCTTTAACCACCAGCATGTGTGAGGATGAAACGGCATTAGCTCATCAACAACAATAACCACAAAACATGACAGCGAAGAACAACAAACAAACCTCCAGCAGATCCGAAAAGGCCGGTCTTTTCTGCTGCGAGACCTCTCGGGGCAGGCATAGGCGAAGGCGCCCGCTGGAAAACTGTTTCCAATAACTGTTTCCACACCTTGCTGTCATCCAAACTGCGGGGCTATTATAAACCACGGAGAACAGAGGAGCCATTGAACGATGAAAATAGATGGACTCGAGGTGAACTTCACAATAAGTGGCTGGAGTACAATGACATTACGGCCGTGCCAAGTTCGCCCAGCCAAGTTCTAAGGTTGGCATCTCGGTGAAAGCAGGTAGCGTCTTCTTAAGGAATCCGTACCTGAAGCTTGCCAGAGGTCAGGTCAAGCTCTGTTAGGGCAGAAAAAAGGCCAGCACACCCGACAAGTAGAAGACTCAAGGTGCAGACACCTTAGCAGAATTTCTGTGAGATTTTACAAACGAAAACGGTTCATTGCTCACACAGAAGCTGGTCAACATGGCAAGACCAGTTTGACCAAAACTGACGAAAGGAGGAGAAGTAATGGTTAAATAAAGTTATTTTTCTTTTCTTTGCCCACAAAAAGTACTCTAATAGCTTCTTAAAATTATGGTTAAACCACCGATATCACATGGACTATTTTAATGATGACATCTCTAGGCCTTGAACGTTTCAGTTGCTTTTCTGTCTTTGTAGGGCTAGAAAGCTCTCAGATTTCATTAAAAATATCTTAATTTGTGTTCTGAAGATGAACAAATGTTGTATGGGTTTGGAACAACATAACAATAAGCAATTAAATCACAGAGTTTTCATTTTGGGGTGAACTGTCCCTTTAAGATGAAAAGATACCCACAAATTTGCCCTAGGGCAACTGTGATGGCCCCCATCATACTTCAAGTGAACTTGAAGACCAAAGAACTAAAGATCTGGGGTGATGCAATTTCAAACAAAATCAGGCCAAAATGCTGTTTGTTTGAAGTTTGTTTCTGGAGCTTGAAAAACTTGGAAAAGTTCACTACAGCTGGTGAACACCTTCAACACAATGCACCTTCTACAAAATAACGATCTACACCATGATGTCCTAAAAAGTCCAGGTGACAACAGAAGTCTCTTTATTCAGAATCAGAGGGGATACCATATATAACTCAACATTAAACGATGGCAAACAGCTGCAAACATTTTCCATTTGAAGTGAAACATTCCTCCAGAAGGCCCTCTCTACTTCTGCAGGCTTCCTCTCGATTCCATGTGGTATTTGTCCCCAGCTGAGCTCCAGATACTGCAAGAGCTGCAAACTTTCCCAAGAATACCATCCAACCGCATGGCTCTCCCTCATGTTTTCTTTCACTCTTTCTCTGTTCACCTCTATCTCTCTCGTTCTCTCGTTCTTCTCTCCTCCAACAGGACCCAGCCCAGCTATGCGTCTCCTGGAAAGCCGCTTAGACAGCAACACTTAGCATTTGTTTCGAAATGTCAAGTGACTGTTTGCATTTCCCGTAGGAAATCCATTTTTGTTCCTCATGCTTGTCCAGACCTGGAAACATAGATCATTCTCTTACAGTCAGCATTCAGTTTATCTTTTTTTCCTAATGGCAAAATATGATCCTTGTTCAACAAATTCAACAAATGAGGTTAATCGTGTTGAATGGGACTCATTTCTCAACAACTTAAGTACAGTTGCAGGAAGAATGTGATTGTTAGTTGCAAAATTGTCAACGGGAAGATGGCCCACTCTCACAAGCGCTCAAGAAAACCATCATGAAGTCCTCCGTCCACTAGAGGGCGACGACATATACCTAAGACATGGGTGAACACAGTGCTGTCATCTCCTTCAGAAGCATTTCCTCTTGCGTGATTCGGCTCTACAATGGGTCTTAATTTGTCAAGGAAATAAAATATCAATTTCAGTAACCTCATCATTTTTATCCATCGATAATCCAGTTAAGCCAGCAGTTCAAGTTTCATTTGCCCTGCCAACGTTTTTACTGGCCTCACCAAAACATTCTAACTGATGCCTTCCTGCAGTTTACATAAACATGTTACACAGTTAATTCAATACATCAATAGAAAAACTAAACATAATCAACAAATGTTATGATGTGGCACAACAGGCCAAGTAACAGTTCCTTCAACTGGCCTAAACTCTCTCAAACTGGCCTCAGAGCATCAGTTAATCCATATTATAGAGCCCTGGATTTATTTTGGTCAACGGAATATCTCTAAAGATATGTAAACTCAAACACAGAAGCTCAATGCATACAGGAAGTCCCTGTATCTGTACTGATGCACTCATTGAACTGTAGAATGTGTGGGCGTGCATGTAGGCAGCCGAGTGTAGATCTACGAGCTTTAAGCTTATTTATAGCATCTCCTAATTAAGTCAATTTCATAATATGGGTGTTGTGCTGAGTTTGCAGTGTTTATGTTTGCAAAATGATTTCGCTATACAGTTGTTCTGACACATGACATTGCAGGAAGCCATGATGGAACGCCTGACGAAAAAAAAAAGTCTAAAAAGTCCTTTCTGATGGGACTGTTGTCTTTTTGTGATCCTTAGAAGACGCATAGTCTTAGTAGAGGCCCTCACTCATGATGGGAACTGACAGTCACATAAAAACAAAAAATAAGGTTTCTCATAACAGCATGAAATCCCCTCATATCTCTGCAAGGCCTTGCGGTATGAGAGAGACTTGCATTGCGACTGGTTGAGACTTTTAACTCACCACCTTTAGAAAGTGAAAGGCAAAAGCAAGTGACTAAGAAGACAAAGTTTTTTTCTTGCGACAAAGGGGCTAATGAATCTGTCTGTGGCCATAAATAACCTTTGTGAGCTAGAGAAATAATGGCGGGGATGTTCATCTATTTCAGAAACGGAATCCACCTGCTCACTCAATGAAGCCACAGGGTATCCAGTGAAACCTTCTCATTGTGAAGAGCTTCATGAATGTTCTTTGTTCATTGTCAGTATATGGTGTGACATCACAATGCTTTAGTAGTTCTAATCTATTTTGATGTGCAGCCCTCAAAATGCCAGCCAACTATGAAGCAAATATCACAGCTGAATACTAAATTTTGTGTCTGCTGAGCTCTCGTTGACAGAAATAATACGGCTCTTTGAGCGTTATTTTCTTAATCTACACTCAAATACCTCATGGTGATTTGATATGAGATATTTTGGGGGGCACATTTATGAAACAGTACATTTAGTTGCATAACAGCTTCCTCAGAGAACGTATTGTCTGAAGGACCTTCAGAAAGTGTCAATCTCTCTGCCCCACTTCCCCTGACATTCTTCGTCTACAGACTATTGTACTCTTCAAGAAAAAAGGCATTCCCTTACACAAGACTGCAGCGCTTTGTGTGTCATTGTTTAACAGCTATAGATCTAGATTTTGCTCATAAAATGTCTAGATATAGTCAAGCTCTATGGATCTAGATTGATAACTAATGACTTTATTGCAATGTGAACCATAACTATCAGATCCAGTTGGGAAAATCCATGGAAGCACCAGAAATCTAAAATGTATAGGCTACAGTCAGGTTGTTACCGTATTTAATTTAACTGAACAATTTATAAAATATCTCTCTGAAAATAACTTCAGAGAAAAAAAATCCAAAGCAGTTTTGGAAATGAAGAAAATTATGGGATTTTGGGCCTTTATACAATATGTGTGCCATGTAAGGCAATCATGTCTATTCCTCACAGCCTCATTTTTACGTATGCTAAATTTAAAATGGCACCTAACCTGACTAAGGTCTATTACAGGGGTGTCCAAAACTGCTCCTGAAGGGCTACTTTCTTGTAGAGTGTAGCCTTTAGTCCTAATCAGACACACCTGATCCAGCGAATCAAGGTATTCAGGATCACGAGAAACCTCCAGGCAATGTGTTGAGGCTCAACTCTGAAGCACAGTAAAACCTCTACAAAGATCATAATGGTATCAAGTAGATTCTAGATAGTAGATAGTATCATGCATTGATCTAGGTAACACCACAAATACCCTTCTGTTGCAGTTGCCATCCAGTCACTGGCGACTGATGGTAAAAGCACCATAGAAAGCCAACAGATGGACAAACTGACTGACGCTCAGTCAGTTCCAGACTCGTAGCAGCTGCCAGTTTAAGATGTGGTTAGGCAAAAGGGCAGGTGACATGACAACATAACAACACACAGTCAGACAGGCACTCTTTAAATAGGTTTGCAATTCAGAATTCCCCTAAAATTTTAACCCCCAGACAAATAAACACAGAAAAGGAAGTTAAGACCAAATTCAAAAATTCACAAAATAATCATTTGCATTCGCTCACACGCCTGTTGAGCACCGGACTGTTAAAAATAATAATAAGCAGTAATGCTGCTCTCCAACAATATGACAGCATAACAGAAATAATCCAGGATTAATTGCATTTCATAATTTGGCGTCTAGTTGACAAATGAGTCAAAATTCTAAAAATCTTAAAACACAGCACAGCTGTTAATTTTGGAATAGTAGCACCACATTATGCATGGAAGTGACCCTTTCTGCTCTGATAATGTGATGAGTTTTGTGGTTATAGCTATATTAATTCAATATCCATAACCGCAAATAAGTCATTCATCAAATATGGTTGATTCAGACAACATATTCCTCGAGTCGTTGGATCCATCAACCAACACTTAAACAGAACCGACTTGTATCTCAGAGGTCCATCTATGTATGAACTCATTTTAAATTGAAATTCATTCAAATGCATCCAACCTGTTGGCTGGAGCTGTGCTATCTGGTTAGGCAATCAGCAAGACTTCTTTATATGCCTTTTTGATAATTGCAGGAATGTCTGGAATCGTTATCGTTAAAGCAACATCGTTTCCTCGACTACCCGGTAGGCTAATTGTCCGTGGCTCATGCATATGTGAGCTCTTGTGCCAAAATGCTTTATCGCAAACACAAAACAATACAGTTTTCATCTCTGTGCTTGCTATGGACCATTTCGTTTGCACAAAGTGCTCAATTTGAACTTTACAGTGGCTGATTATGAATCATGACCACAAAACATATTTCAACAGTATGTAGTTCTCTCTCTCCCAAATCAAGGAAAATGTCAATCAATTTTCTTTTTACATTTTTTAAAAAACATTTTTTTATGATGTTATCATGATTATTATTGTGTTAGTCAGCTGTATTTATTAGTTATTTTTTAACCAAATCAGAATTACCCAACTGCAGTTTGACTGAGATTCATTGGAAAGCACAATGAAAAAACATGATTTTTGAAAATTTGCAAATGAACTTTTCATATAACAACTGCATAGTTTTATTTGATTTAAATGTATACATATTATTACATTATTACATACATTTTCTACATCATTACTCCAGACTTCACTGTCATACGATATTAGATGTTTAATGATTGATGATACTCCTTTTATAATGGTTCTTATTATATATTATCTATATTGAAAAGTTTTTCCTGCTTAATATCTGTAACTCATGATACATAAACAGCATTTGTTTAAAATAGAAACCTTTGTAACATTATAAATAAATGTATTCCCACTTTGTATTGCTAAAAATTATGATATCATTGTTTTATATTTATTATTATTAATCAACTGTATTAATTAACAGTTAATGTGCTAAATGACACTCCTGTTTTAAACCTAATGAGGGCAGAAAATTTGATTGACAGGTAAGGGGTTAAAACGCAATCGTGCCTCACTGTTTTTAGAACCAATGATGAGAACCTCTAAACCACATGAAGGCACGCCTGGTTCCAATAATTTTGAGAAAATGCCTTTGCTCATTCTCCATGCAATCAAAAAAAATGAGTGCACAATGGTAGAGTGAAAGGGATTCTTTTCTTGTTTGGAGCAGTCACTAGTGCATACTCTTGGCTGGGTTCTGACAGCAGGGCTGCCTGACTGCAGTTCTCATTAGACTGTAAATATGATGTGGTTTGGAGGAGAGAGCCAGTACATATGGAGCTGTATGTGTGCCGCTGTCTGATGTGCGTTCAAAAACCACCGATACACACAGAGCTTCATTATATAGCGGAGAGAGGAGGAGAGGAACACGCAGACATGGAATGGGGCCGTTTTGGAAGGTCCAGGTTGAGATTGGAATAATTTAGCGACGGAGAATCCTGGTCCCAAAAGAACTTCAACAAGCTATCCTGTACACACTCACACACCAACAGAGACACTGTAATATCCTCACAATACTAAGAATGAGCCAATGACTATATTATAATAAATAATATAAACTGAGTATAAATCCTTGGTACCAACCAACCATTATTTCATAGATACTAATTATTAAAATAATTTATATAAAAGGAAACAAAAAGGAAAATTATAGTGTTTTTTTAGAGCAATTAGTTCATGTGACTTAAATAATGAGTGATGAAAATTCAGCTTTTATAATACTACATTATAATATTAAAATAGAAACCCATTACTTTAAATGGTAAAAATATTTCACAATATATTATTTTCCTGTATTTTTGATCAAATAAAGGCAGCCTTGATGACCATAAGAAACATAAGAAATTCAAAATAATTAATATATTACAATTAATATATGGGTGTGTTTCAAGCATATTTATATTTAAATGCAAACATATACAGTATATATATTTAAAATAAAATATTTACATGTCTGTATTTATATTCATATAAATTATATTATAAATGTATTTAAAATATAAACATGACAATTTATTGAAATATATTCATGCATGTATTTATATATATATATATATATATATATATATATATATATATATATATATATATATATATATATATAATATACACACAAAAAAATTTTTTTATTTTGAATATGATAATAATTTATAAACATCTAATCAAGAAATATTGCCTATAAAATAGTACATGCATATAAGGATCAATTTATTCATATTATTTAGAAATTGTAAACACTTATATATATTTATAAATATACCAAACAATCTACTTGCTTACAAAAATGTTTTGCTGCATATCCCTACACAATATTCCAAAATCAGTTTCTTCTGTAATTTGATCTCTGTTCATTTCCTGTCCCCAAGCATTACTCGTGAGCTGATTGTAGAGGTGATATATAAGCGATTTGAATTACAATTACCAGCTAGCTGATTTAACAAAGACACAATAGCATAAAGCGAACCACCCACTTCACGTTTCCATTACCTTTGGGCCCGGGTGACTGTGCATATTTGACACAGTTGGTGGCATCCGAGCCTTGAGCGGACAACACGCGTTCGAATTACACAGCGTCTCATTCGCTGCACAACTCAGCAAGCACGACCCGAGCGCCCAAAATAGTCTGACAGGTACAAGGCTAAATGTCTGCGAAGAAAAGGAATCGATTGCGAACGTGAGTGTACGATTCCCTTTAATCAACAAAACGTAACGCGTATCCGCCGCACTTGGGCATAATATGGAGCCGGCAACCACAACAATTGTTTTGCTCCCTTAAGGTTTCTCACACAAAGGTACCTCTCGTATCAATATTGGTCAGGGGACCCTCCTGCGCCTGCAGAGGCTCAGTATTAAATTTGGCCTCTTTGTGCAGCCGGGGGATTTCCAGCCTGTGAAACGGTGAGATGGATGGGAATGGGCATTGCTCCTCTGGGCAGAGTTACTGTCGCTGTGTGGGAAAAGGTCTCTCTTTCGCTCTCTCACACAAGTCGGGAATGACTGTCTCAGTCTTTCCTTTACCTAGAACTCAATCTCTCTCTGTGCCTGTCTTGTCCTCCTCTCTGGGAATAGTTAGAGTAGATACAGTTGGTCGATCATGTGTAGGAGTGTTTGTTTTAAAGTGACTTCGGGAGTAGACGTCTTCTCCTCTATTGTCGATTTGGTTCTGGATCAAACTGGACGGCGGAGCCGAGACGTTGCTTCAATAGCTTAAAGACAGAAGTTGTTGGACAGTATCTTGAAAAACACTGAATTCAAGCATACATTAGGCAAAATCGCAAGAAAGAGAGCTGTTATACATGACATTTTTTGCTCAGAAATTGAAAATTTCTTAAAAAATGAAATTAAAATTTAATTGCAGTATTTTAAAAATTATTTTTACAATGTACTGATATCCACATATAGGAGGAAATTGCATGGATTTTTTGTACATGCACTGTAAAAACATTTT